>NC_088171.1:6708874-7009328 GCF_028769735.1 Zonotrichia leucophrys gambelii | reverse complement strand
TTACTGTTGATAAATCTTTCTTCCCAGTTGTGTCCTTGTGTTTATTTGCATAGATAAATTGAATCCTTTTTCTGTCTTAAACAGTCTGTTCAAAACAAATTGTTATAAAACTAATCTGGCACTCACTTTCCATTGTGTATCCCTGTGAGAAAAATTAAGTAAAAAACAACACAGAGGTGTCAAAATACAACAAGTTTTAGTGTTGTGTCTCTCCGCTGAAGAAGTTAGGGAGTATTTTTCAGAAGGAATCCTCATTTTATTACTGTATCTAATTTTTTGGAACCACAGGCTGAGCTGGGCAGAGGCTGTAACTTGGGGAAAAGTCTTTGATGTGAATGCCACATTTTGAGAACAGAAGCATTTTCAAGACCTAGATCTAGACTTACCTGTCACTTCACATCAGATGCTGTTCAGTCAGCCAGCTGTGTTCCTTTTAACCATGCACTATTTTCATTTATGTAGGGCAAGCATGGCTGTGTTGCTGTGAGACAATTGCTATTCCTGACATTTTGAACCATTTTGGGTTGTTTTTTCCTTCTTGTCTTCATGCTTCACTTTACTTTAGGGGTTTTGTTTGTTCCTTTGTTTGTTTTTCTTTGCTTTGCCTATTTTAAATCAGGTCAGTATATCTGAGACTCTTCTCCTGCTGGCAGGTTCATCGTTTGGTGGTGGTGAATGAAGCTGATAGCATTGTGGGGATCATCTCCCTCTCTGACATCCTGCAAGCTCTGGTACTCACACCTGCAGGTATGGGTCTGCCCTTGCCATGGGGGTGGGCACACCCTGCTGGGTTTCAGTTATTCACAGTGGTAAATGTCTGATTTTCTGATGATAGTTCTTAAATGCACAAGTAATTTCAGGCAAAAAGCCAACAGTATTAATTGCCAGTCTCCTGTTCCATGAGGAGAGCATGCAGAAGCTTCATAAATGTCCATGTATTATTTCTAGGGGGAAAAAAAAGTCTTGATTAATATTTTAAGTGGATGAAGCTGAATGTATAGACAGCATTACAACAGGGCACCTTCTGAGTTTCTGTACTCTGGCCAAGTGTGGTCACAGCTGTGATTTCCACTGGAGCCTTGCTGTTGTCCAGCTGTGCTTGGCTGGCACAGCTTAAGTCAGAGATAGAACCTCAGCCCACCAGAACTCTTCCAGTATAAAACTCTCTTGTGATCAGGTTAGATCTCTAGTGATCAATCTGAACATGACCAAGTTCCTTTTAACAAAAGTATCCAGCAGTAGGTTTATTTCTGCTACTTTTATCTTGGTTGTGAGGGTTTGGTTTGGCTGGATTTAGTTTGGTTTTGGTTTTAAGTTTTGCCCAATTTCTTAGCCTGCTTTATGTTTTTAATTGTAACTTCACTTTGACCTCATAAATTACTTCAGTGTCACGAGAACTAAAGCAAAGCCCAGTTTTGGCTCTGTGAGGAAGGCAAAATGTCTTGAGGATTATTACCATTTTGCCTCAAAAAAAAAAAAATCAGACAAATAGAGCAGATACATACTTCAAATAAATCCAAAAAAGTCAATATGTGAGCTTAACTGAAATCTCTTACCTGCCCTGATAGATAACATAATTATATAAAAGTGTTTTTTCCTCTGTAGACTTTAAAAAAAAAAGGTAATGTACCTTGTTTAAATAAAAATGTTTCTGTTCTGAAGAGAAGCAATCAGCCTCACTGCTGGAGGTGTTGTGTCAGTACATCTGGTTCCTTTTAATGACCTGGAAGAGCAAGAGCAGAGCAAGGAACCCAACTCTCTGTGAAAGCAGGGATGAGAAACCACCCAGAGGTCTGGGGCAAATGGAATCCTTGCCTGGGGAAAGAAGAGGGAGGTGTAAAGACAGGCAGGCAGTGTTGGCAGAGGAGGGAGTTTCATCCATGCCTGGAGGGCAGATGGATCCAGAGCAGATTTTAGTGCTAATGGTGCAAAGTTCAGACAGAAAAGATGAATTTGGGTGCTGACAAGCCAAGAGCTTTGTTGTACTGGAGTCTCATGGATACCTGGAACTCTGAGCTGAGCTAAAAGTGCTCTGGAATTATTGCAGAGGGCAGTTCCTGCTCCCACTGTGGGCAGCAGCATGCTCTGGGGTCCCTGAGCTGCTGTAACTCACTGAGCCAGCAGAAAAGCTGCATTTCAGTCAGCCTGGCACTCTGAGCCTGCCCACAGAGCAGTCTGGTACAGGGGTTAGAGCAACAGAGAGGGCAGGATTATGCCATTGCAAGAGAGGAAGTGAGGGAAGGTTTTTTGGGGAGCAGTTAAGCATCAGATTGCATTTCCACAAGCAGCTGCCCAATTTTGGACTAGAATTCATCTCATGCAGGGAGGATGTCTGCCATGTAAATCTGATTTGTAGAGTATGAAGTGTGACTTTGCTCCTGACAACACCAGATAAATCACTTGTCCAGTTCCCTTCACAGATGGAAAGGAAAATTTATTGACTGGCAGGAAAGCCTGTGTTTAGGAAAAAATTAACAGTTGTGATGTGAAAACATTCAATGAATCTTTCAGTGTTTGATAATACATTACAAGTAGCAACTCCAGGTTTCTGGCAAGAGATTCTTATTCTGTAGAGTTGGATGCTGAATCCAAGCTCACCACAGGCTTCAGTCATTGCCCAGCATGTTTGAGTATCTGGAGAAGAGGTGAGGTGCTGCACAGTCCTGCTGGACAGGTCTCCCAGATCCCTGCTGTAAGCAAAATCTGCCTCTGAGCCAGGAAAAATGGCTCCATCAACAAAGTGTAGTTAAACCAAATTCTTCCATCATTTGTGCTCGAGCAGGACTCGTTTTCTGGGGGCTCTTAGGATGATTAGGCTTGGCTCTAAGCTGAGGGACAGGTTTGGGCTGTGGGTTTTTAGCTGGGAGTTTTTAAACAAATTTTTTTTATGTGCTGGGGAGAATCTTCAAAGGCATTTGGAGTAACTTCCCAGAAGGGTTTCTTCAACTTAGCAGTGAAATTAAAGCAGTGATGGTCTCGAGCCTCTTGGCATTGAGCAGTCCTGCAGTTTATTCTCTGAAAATGTTGTGTTTAGGAGTGTGATTTTGGTAATGTGATCAGGGGAAGCTGCAGCAGTTGGAATGAGCTGCCCCAGTTGTGTGGCCAAGGAAGTGACAGCTGCTTTCCTCTTCTGTTCCAGGTGCCAAACAAAAGGAGAACGAGAGCGAATGACTGCTGTGAATGTAAACATTTGTAGGAGAACTTGAACAGAGTTTCTGGGTCGTTTGTCTCAAGAGCAGTGACTGCAGTGGAACAGAGCAGGATGGTTGAGAATGTGTTTTGGGACTTAGTGATGGATGATGAGTCTCTTCCCCCCAGTGATGTCGCAAAAAAAGCAGCATGACAAAAGCTTATGTTAAAATGTAGGCTCGTATTTCAAAATGTCTTCAAAACATTTGCTGGAAGACTTCACATGATGTCCTTCATTAAAATGCACTGTATTCTGAAACTTTTTCATTTTGTATTTGACAGAAGTCACTGGTCAGCAATGGATATATGTGGCATAAGGCAAGTGTATGGCATATTCATATCATAGTGCCTTATGTCAAAATACAGCAATATGTCATCACTGTTGCCCATCACTGTCAAAGGAAGTGTTGTGCTAAACGAGACACTGTATTTGAATGTGAAAGTCTTTAAACCTAAAACCAAATCAGTTTCAGTTCTCATTAGATTTGTCATAAAAGCTGTAATTTGGGTATCGGTAGACTTCTTTAAAACTTCAATGACAGTTTTGTGTTCAATGTTGCATTCTGAACTGAAATGTAAAACAAGACTGATTTAAAAACAGCTTTATTTATTTTTACTTTCATGACAATTTTTTACACATCTTTGGTGGATAGCTAAAATTTCACCATATCCATTAATAAACTGTTGATTGTTATACAAACAAGTGGGAGATTTTTCTCATTATTTACAACTCTGGACTTGCAGAAGCTGTGCCCTGTTCACCAGTCTGTTACTTGAGCTGAAGATTTCGGAAGCATGGATTGAAAGTGCTCTGTCCTGTCATACACAGGCACCATGGAGGAGATGAGGTGCCAGAGGACAATATTTTCACCTGTATTAAAGTGTAAAATGATGTTTGTACGACAAAAACCCAAAACTTTTTATTGTATATGATTTGTACAGAAGCGGAGGAGTGAGGGAAGCTGTGGGGTATTTGCTAATGTAAATGTACTGTAAAGTTTGAAGATGAGACTTTTATAATTGTAGATCTTGTAGATGGAAGAAATTAAACCCTACAACATCAGTTTGGTTTTAGCATTCGTGCCAAGTTCTTTCACAGGTATGAATGTACATGCATTGGGATTAGTGCAAACAAGGAGCATTCTTATTTTCCTCTGAATTTAAAGGTGGCTCATGCTGATGGAATACTGGAGGTAGGACTTCATCCTGTATTATGTTTCCAGTCTGAATACTTCACTGGAGTAATGCAGGAAAGGGATACAATATTTTTTCATTTATAAATATGGAGGTAAAAGGTGAACAGTTTCCTAATAAAAATATAATAATAATGAAAAACTTTCTTCAGAACTTCTTTCTACAAGAATGTAAATTCTGAACTAAATGTGTAAAAACTTCCTTCTTACAGGTATCTTTCATGACTAAAAATATTCCTGTAGTACATGATGGAAACTGTTCCCTTTGACTTTCTTCCACTTTCTTACCTTGTGAAAAACACTGTCAGCACCTTTTCTGACTGGGTAAATATTGACTCTGTTCCCTGCAGTTCCAGGTGATATTGAGCTGGAGCAGCTGCTTTGTCCTAAGAGCAACAGCCTGGTGCTGGTTGCTGCCACCAGAGCCACCAGCCCAGCTCTGATTATCCTCATGTGGGAGAGTGATTGAAACTAAAAACAGTGGCTCTCATTCCTCATAGGGTGTGTGGAGGTGAGAATCTGTGGTAGGAAACTGATCAGTGGGCAGTAGTGCTGCCTGCAAATGCCCCAGAAACCACATGGACACAGCTTTGGAAAGCAAAGTTTGCTCCAGCCCAGGCACTGCAGCCTCCTCTGGGAGATGGAGTGGCAGGGAGGTGCCCAAAAGCATCCTGGAATCTCCCTATCACTCGTGTGCGTGGGCACATCCTGCAGCCCTCTGGCCAAGGTAGTTTTAGAGATAAGGGTTCAAGCACTCGCAGTTTTTTAATATCTGTTTTATAGCACAAATTCTGTCCCTGTTCATGCAGATGCTGTAGCCTGCCTGTGTGCTGCAGTGTGCAGAAAGCCAGAATGAATTTGCAGTTTTCAGATAACCACATGCAAGCTTCCCATTTTCACATTATTACAACTGCTGTTGACATGCTGTGGACACAGGACTAGCAAAAATAGGGAGAAAAGCCTCCCCAGTGGCACAAAACTGTGTTTAGAGGATTTCCACCCTTTCTTTCTGGAATTCAGCCCTGAAGTGTGCATTTGTGAGTGGCAGAACTGAGATGTTCTGCCCCACCAGCACAAGTAAACAGCGGTGCCATCAAAACACACACTGCTTGTGCTGGCACAAGTGCCAAGTAAACAAAGCTAAAGAAATCTTGTCGTTTTTAGTACAGATCAGTTTTCTACAGAGCTAGAAAAACGCTTGTTCCAGCGTAAGGGAGGGACAGGAGTAAGTAAATGAGGGTGGAGAGAGGAGGGGTGACTCAGCAGCACTGCAGCATGTTCCAGATTAAAGGGATAGTGTAACTAAAGCTGCACTCTGGGGCTCTTCATGTGCCTCATTAGAGGTCTCAGCCATGAAAAAGAATTAATAAAATGTCATTAGACTCCAGTTCTTGTGCATTCTCCCCTCTGGACAGGCAGCAAGCAGTACTTACAGATCTGAGACCACAGCAACAGCTCCAGAAGCTCCTTTACTTTCACAGCCAGGACCATGCTGCAGATGGAGGGGTCAGTAAATGTCCCCTGTGACTCCTGAAAGCTTGTTCAGCAGTGCAGGGGAAGAAATGGGTTCTATTTTAACCAGCAGGGCTGTAATAACATCTGATTGATGCCTCTGGTTTCCTGTGCATTTCCTTGCACAGCAAGAGATGTCTGTGGAAGATAATTATTCTGAAGGGCTTTTACCTACTCTGGATATTTTTAACTGCTTAGGTGTCAGAAAGTGTTTCTTAGTAGACTTCAGCCCTCGGTATTTTTCACAGATGCTCTGAACTGAGGAAAAATCCCCCTTTGCTGACATTGATGAAAAACATTTTTCTGTTTTACTTCTGGAATCCTTTAGGTAGAGGGTCTGGGATCAGCTGGTATTTGCTGTTTGCTAGAAAGTGAAATCAGTTTTTGTGTATCTGAGGCCTTTTATTAAGGGACACTGTTGTGCTGGGAATGAATGTTGGAGTAAAACAGAAAGAACAGGCCTTGATTTCCAAGGCCTGAGCTCTTGTCCTCATGGCATACAGGAGGAATCTGACTGAAGCAGTTCCAAGACATGGAGAACACTTCTGGCCATTTTTGGAGGGAGCACAAGGTAAGTTGCAGCTTTTCAGTTTGGGTCCAGCTAGAAGTGAAACCACACGTGCTTAATCCTGTCTCACAGCAGGCCCTGTAGCTGCTCCCACTGAGCTCTCCAGGCAGCTTTAGGAGTAACCAGTTTACTTCTAAAGTTTCTGTGAACTTTCACCCACATTGAACACTTATTAAGGGTAATTTCCAGAGGAAAATGCCATTCCGGATAATTTAATGCTGCCCTTGTAGCCACATAATGCATTTATGCAAAAGGAATGTTGTGCAGACACTGCTCTTTACTCTTCAGGACTTCATTTAAATGTGGTTTTGAAAGTCACTTTCTTGGTACTCATTTGTTTTCTGGTGGTTGCAGTCAGACCTGTTCCTGCTGAAGTGAATGGGCAGGAGGTGACCTGTACTCACACATCAAACTGATTTCTTCAGGAACAGCCCTGTGGGACTTTGTGTCCCTTCCAGCTGCACACCAGCACCTGCAGGGCACCCACCCCTGGTGTCAGCACCCCTCTGAACTGGATTAATCCCTTAATTGGCTTCTACCAACATTCTTCCAGCGTTTCTATGTGAATATTTCAAGCTGCAATCCCAGTGAGAAGGCAGGAGGGAGCAGAAACAAGTGCAAGGCTGAGCTGGATGTACTTTGTAACCTCTGCAGCAGCAAGGGCTGTGCTGTGCCTGTGGAAGCACGCCCAGAGCAAACACTGGACACACTTCAAAACACTCCTTGGGAAGGTCCTGCTTTGCTGAAGGACAGGGCAGGTAATTGTGCTGCTAATTGCTGCTGCAGGAATTGAAGGTACAAGTCAGAGCTGTTCTGCATTTGGGAGGGGGTGGCTGTGGGTTTGCATGGGCTGGATCACTGTAAAAATACTTGGCTCTTGAGTTACCTTTACATGAAATCTATTGTAGTTCTTTCTCCATCAGAAAAAGTAGGTACAGGCAGCAAAAGAGAGGCAGGCACTGTTTGTCCAGCCTGATCTCCCCACAGACACTCACCCAGCCCTGCTTTGATCTTTTCCCCCTTGGTATCTTGTCTTTCAGAGCCACATCTGATGTGTTGCATTCTTTGAGCGTGTTTGTGATGGTGTTCACAGGGGTCCAAGGAAGAGGGAAGAGATGAGGATCTGACTCCATGTTTCAGAAGGCTTGATTTATTATTTTATGATATATATTATATTAAAACTATACTAACAGAATAGAAGAAAGGATTTAATCAGAAGGCTAGCTAAGAATAGAAAAAGAAAGAATGAATAACAAAGGCTTGTGGCTCAGACAGACAGTCCGAGCCAGCTGACTGTGATTGGCCATTAATTAGAAACAACCACATGAGACCAATCACAGATGCACCTGTTGCATTCCACAGCAGCAGATAACCATTGTTTACATTTTGTTCCTGAGGCCTCTCAAATTCTCAGGAGAAAAAAATCCCAAAAAAAGGATTTTTCATAAAATGTGTCTGTGACATAAGTTATCTCATTTGTCATTAATGTCATTTATCATCTGAGCTGATCCCAAGGCTGTGTTTGATTTGAGGGAGAGCCTGGCAGAGGGAGGCAGGAGTCAGACCTGGAGCATAGCCAGGGCAGAGGCACACAGGGGATGTCACTTGTCCCACAGCCCTCTGAACTCCTTGGGAGCTCAGTTTGCAGACACTGCAGCAGTGAGGAGGCTGCAGCAGGAGCAGGGAATGCACAGGCACAGCCCCAGTTCCTCATGCAATGATGCTGTGGAATGCTGCCCTGGGAAAACACAACCTGAGCATCACACCTGGGTTGCTACAGGGAGAGAGGATTTCAGCAAAGGGCTCCTTGGTGTGTGGGGCTGTTTAGCCCTAAATGTATAAACAGCAGGAGTTCAGATAATGCACAGTGCCTGGATTGGACATTCACAGCCACAGGTGTGCTGTCCCCCTGCTCACAGCACTCCAAGTGTTGAGATTTCACCTGGGCAGGAGAAATGCAGTAACACCTTACCACAGTCCAGATCCTCTCACTTATGCTTAAGCTGCTGCCTCTTGAGTGGCAGCACCCCAGAGCGCTGCCAAAGGCCATCAGCAGTGGCACCCTGCCCTAGAGCATGGAAATTCAACAAACTTGCATAAAAGCTCTGTAATTCCCTGTATTCCCAGTGCCCCAGCCAAGACAAAATGAAGCACTTCTAGGGTCAGGATTATTAGGCAACTCCCTCCAAAGGAACAGTGGAAGAAAAGGAAGTTAAAGGTTTTTCTTCAAAATAAACCACGCCCAGGATGGATGAGTTCTGTGTTGCTGCTGACAAGCATCCTAAGGTGAGACAACTCCATTGCAATTTGGGCCAATAAAGCAAATAAAGAGGGAAGAACAGAAACCCTGCAGTAGTGAACTCTCCTAAACAAGCACAGAGTGAGCCAGGGGCAAGGGAACAGAAAGCAGATAAACAAATAGACACTGCTCCAAAAGGAGAATGGGATAAGAAAAAGAGAGTAAGGGAAAAGACCTAATAAAAAAAATGGAGGGAACAAAACCACAAACTCCCACAAATGAAAAAAATGCTGATGCTCCCCACTCTGACCATGTGGAGGAGTATGGATATATATCCTGAAAATACAATTTAGGTTTTAACAGAGTAAAAAGCCCAGTGCCAAAATATGACAGGCAAGTAATAAGAACTGTAAGGAGATAGAAATGGAAAGCATCACTACTACAAACTTCAGCTATTTTTCCAAATCCACGTATGGCATTGGAAGGTATTTCTTATCTCAGTCCTCTCAGTCTTCTGGCTCAGTAAAAAGCCCAAATTTTGGACCATGGCATGGTTCCAGAGGGAATGAATGCAATGATGGCACAGCTCCAAGGGTTGGCCCTGCAGGATCATGGCTGCTGCAATCCTCATGTCCTTCATGAACAATTGTGTCTGTCACAAGACACGAGACAAGGAGGAGTCTGGTGCTGCACATCAGGCAGGGCTGCACCTCCTGGGGAGCTTTGAGCAGGATCCCTGCTCACAAACACTGGATTTCCAGGCTGCTGCTTTTTTGCAGGCTCCCCAGATCCCACCAATCCACCCTCGAGGGCTGTGATGAGGTGGGAATCTGCTGTAGGGAGTGGGAAATACAGGCTGGACACAGAGAATGAGCCTGCAGAGTTGTATCATCACAACCATCACTGAGAAAGTACAAAACCCCCGTGTTTCCTCAGGAAATAACTATCCTTCCATCATGTACCTATTCACTGAAAGCTGTTACTCCTGCTGTTTAGCAGGTTACCAGCACTTATCCTGTAAAACTCCATAATCCAGAAGATGAAGGGTATAATTAGACTATCCCCAAAAATGCAGGTATCTCCTAAAAGCCTGTCTGCTCCTCCAGGAGTGAATCACTTTTGTGTACAAATGGCTTTCTTTTGCTTTAGTTCCCAGCTCTCTCCCCAGGTTGGATGAATATGTGGGAGTGGATGGGTGAGATCAGGGAGAAGCCAATCCATGTCCCTTTATTAGATTGGTTGTTGTACCTTGGCATAATTGCATGTTAGGTATCAGTGTTCCCCAAAAAGACAAGATGCACCAAAAAAATTAAATCTAAAAGAATTAGTTCTAAAATTAATTCTAAAAAATTAATTCTAACTAACATTCATTTTTCAAGCAAATGTGTAAAGGGTAGATATTAACCCAAAGTGTTCAAAATCTGTAGTAGAGGGGGGAAATACGACTTTCCTGTCTTGGTGTCTTTCTCCCTTAAATTCTGCATCCATCCAGTGCTGCAGTGACCACCAGAACCCGCAGCTCTCTTTCCACAGCGGAGAACTCTCCAGCGCTTGGATCTCGCTGTTAACCATTCCCAGGCTCCCAAACTCCGCCTTCCCTTCCATGCAATCCCCAGCACTTTATCGACGCCGGGACCCGACGTTTCTCCATCAATCAGCGCGCACGGGGAACGCGCTGAGATAAATTCTATTTATTTGTTTGTTTGTTTATTTATTTATTCAAACTCAGCAGCCCAGCCGAACGGCCCCTCCCGGCACCGGGAGCCTGCGGGACAGGGGAGGGGCAGCGATAAATCCCCCTGCCCGGGGACCCCGGGATGGGAACGGGGATGGGCCCGGGGATGGGGACTGCGATGGGGAAGGAGATGGGGATAGACACCAGGACAGGGATAGAGACAGGGATAGGAACGGGCACGGGGATGGGGAAGGAGACAGGGACAGGGATAGGGATGGGAAGAGGAACGAGGATGGGCACGGAGATGGGGACTGGGATGGGGAAGGAGACGGAAACAAGGATGGAGACAGGGATGGGGATGCAGACGGGATTGGGACGGGGCCAGGGCCGGCGACGGAACTGGGATGGGGATAGGGACGGGGATAGGCACCAGGACAGGGATAGAGACATGGATAGGAAGGGATGGGGATAGGAACAGGGATGGGCACGGGGATGGGGGCTGAGATGGGGATGGGGAAGGGATGAGGAAGGAGACGGGGACAGGAATGGAGACAGGGACGGGATTGTGCTGGGGCCGGGGACAGGACTGGGACGGGCATAGGGACGGGGATAGAGATCAGGATAGGAACAGGGAAAAGAGACAGGACAGGGACAAGGACTGGGATAACTAAGGTGATGGAGATCGGGGAAGGGCCGGGGCCGGGACTGGGACGGGCATAGAGACCAGGACACGGATAAGGGACGGGGATCGGGATGACGAAGGTGACGGAGATCGGGAAAGGGGCCGCGGGCAGGACTGGGACGGGCATAGGGACGGTGATAGGGACAGGACAGGGATAAGGACAGGGACAGAGCTGACGAAGGTGACGGAGCTCGGGCCCGGGGCCGGGACTGGGACGGGGATAGGAACCAGGACAGGGACCGGGACAGAGACACGGATCGCGCAGACCAAGGTGGCGGAGCTCGGAGATCGGGTCCGGGATAGGGGACCAGGACAGGGATCAGGACAGTGACACGGACCGCGCAGACCAAGGTGGCGGAGCTCGGAGATCGGGTCTGGGATAGGGGACCAGGACAGGGACCGGGACCGGGATCGCGCAGACCAAGGCGACGGAGCTCGGGGCCGGGGCGGGGCCGCGCGCGGGACGCACCAACCGCCGGACGCTAAGCGCGCACGCGCGCGGGCCCTTAGCGCGCGCCTTTCCCCCTCCCTTTCTCCCCCCCACCTCGTCCCCGCTCGCCCTTGCCCGCCCGGCCCCGCCCCCTCCCCTTCGAACGCGGCCGTTGCCGCTCCCCGGCCAATCCCCGCCCGCCGCCGCCGCCCCGCCGGCCAATGGGCGTGCGGCGGGTGGGGGAGACGCGCGCACCAGGCGGGGGTGACGCAGGGAGTTTTTTCCTGTGACGCGCAGGTGCGTACGCGGGGCCGGCGCGCGGCGGCGGCGGTCACGTGGTGCGGCCCCGCCGCTGCCAGCGCCGCGCGTCCCGAGCGCGCTCCGGCCGCCGCCGCTCCCCCCGCGCTCCCCGCATGTCGCTGGCGCCGCGCCCCGCGCCCCCACAGCCGCCCGCCGCCGCCCTCCGCCGCAGCCGCCACCGCCGACGCCCTTGATGTGGTTCGGGGCCGGGCGGGGGAGAAGATGCCGCCGTCCAAGTCCCGCAAGATCGCGATCCTGGGCTACCGGAGCGTGGGTGAGCGCGGCGCGGGTTTCGCGGCGGGGGTGCGGGCGGGGTGCCCCGGGTGCCGCCGCATCGCCCTCCCCCGCGGCGGCGGCGGCAGGTGCAGCGGAGGCAGCGGCGCTTCCCGCCGCCCCGAGCGCGCAGCCGCGGCCCGAGGGAGGGAGCGAGGGAGGCCCCGCCATGGCGGCGCCGCAGAGCTGCGGGCCCGCGGCCGCCGTGCCCTTAATAGGAAGTTTCGCCCCCCGCACTCCCCGAACGCAGCCCGGAAAAACGGGATCGGGGCAGCTGCGGAGAGGGTCCCTCCCCGCCGGCTTGGCTGCGCTGGGGTTCAGCTCCATGCAGGCTCCGTATGGAGCGAGCCCGGGGAAGGGCAGCGGAGCTGGGGACGGGTCTGGAGCGCGTGTTCTGTGAGGAGCTCGGCCCGGGGAACAGGAGGCTCAGGGGAGGCCTCATCGCTCTGCACAAGTCCCTGACAGGAGCTGCCGCCAGGTGCGAGTCGGGCTCTGCTCCCAGGCAACCAGCGGTAGCACACGACATGATCTTCAGCTGTGCCGGGGGAGTGTTGGACACCGGGAAAAATTTATTCTCAGAAAGAGTGATCGGACCCTGGAACGGGCAGCCCAGGGGGATGGTGGAGTCACCGTCCCTGGAGCTGTGTAAGCAAAGACTGGACGTGGCACTCAGTGCCGCGGGTGACACGGTGATGTGGGCTCCCTGGTGCACCTCAGAGCACTTTTGCAGCCTCGGTGATTCTGTGATTTGAGCCAGTTTGAACCCTGGGGAGGCCAGGCGGGTGTGTTGCCCGTGCCTGGCCCGTTCCTGCCCCCATGGAGGTGTTCGTGCGGCGGCAGCAGCAGCGCAGCCGCTGTTCCCGAGGGGCCGCCTCGGCTCCGGGCTGTGCCCGGCACGGCGCCGCCGGGGCAGCCCGGAGCGGGCTCAGCCGCTGGGACGAACTGCCTGGAAGCGTCCAGCACGAGTCCATAGCAGCTGATAGAGGCTTTTGTTCCGTATAAAAGTGTGATCCTCTCTCCTGCATTTGCTGGAGAACGGTTTCGGATGTTTCAGGTTCTTGGAGCAGGGGGGAACGAGCTGTAGTACAGCCGGTGCTAATCGATCAAACTTAAAAGCATAGATCAATGTGAAAGATATTGTGTGGTTGGGGAAAAAAAAAGATGCTGCAGAGTGATACTACTCTGATATAAATGTATAAATGGGGTTTTTACATTGAAAGCAGTGACTATATCAGTAATTTGTCTTCCATGGCACACAGCATAAAGAACCCTTTGAAAAAGCATTTTTAAATATAAAAAAGGCTAAATAAGGAGAGCTTTTTTTTTTTTTTTTTTTTTTTTGCATAGCTGCAGCCATGCAGCTTGATGTTTGAATTTGTTTGATGAATTTGTCCAGTCCTTAAACAGAACAGTGAGTAGTAGATTGATCAGTTTGCACGGTCTGTATGACATCACTTGTTGCAGTCTGTTCATTGTCTTGTTGTTATGTTTTCTATGAGCACTGGTGGGAGCAAAGCAATGGGCAGTGTAAGTGGGAAGGGGAAATGCTTGAAATTCTGTTCTTAGGAAGTCTGTGGTCGGGACTGAGTGTACTGTTGAGCTTTGGTCCTTCATCTGTTGACACTAACAAGCAGCAGTCAGAAAATCAAATATTAGTAGGGTGTAAATTTGAGGAGAAATAGAGAAGGAGTATAATATTGTTATTTGGTTGGGGATGTGAGCAATAGTGCTTGTGGAAAGGATGGCCAAAATGTTACCTAACTGTTAAGACCTACTGCTGAACTTTAACTAAAGTTTTCTGGGACTAGTGTGGAATTGGGGTCGATAGGACAAGACCAATTTTATTAGGAGAGCTGCAAGTTGTAGGAACATAGAGTTAAGAGGAAGGGAAAAATCTGGTTTACTGGAATTTGCTTTCGTTTTCATTAAGTTTCTTGGCAAATACTTAGGTAAAAGTTCAAGCAGTAGAAATGGGCCTTTGAGGTTCTTCTTCCATCTTGTGAAGCTGTTAGAGAAGCAGGAAGGTTAACCTGGAGATTTAGATTGTCCTCTGCTTCCCCAAATGTGCCTCCTAAAGTGAAGTAGAATGGGGACTGCGTTTGGCTTCAGGGAAACTTTTGATTAAGTCTTGCTTTGTATTATGATGGCAAGAATATCACTTGGACCCTGGTTAAGAAAGGATATAATCTCATTTTAGGACAAGTGTTTGGGTGGTAGAAAAGGAAGTACGTTTCTTTTGGAGGAAATGCTGCATTGTATAGAGGTAATGCTCATTAAAGTGGGGAATAATTCCAGAATCTGAGGGAAATGCTTTCTACATTTCCTTTTGTAATTCGGGAACAACATTGTTTTGCCATTAACATTAATCTTGACTCTGGAATTAGGGAGGTTAACTTTGGTGAGTTGTAAAATGCTTGCAGTTTTATAGGTTAGCCCTAAATGCTTAGGGGGCCTGTTCTGGGAAGTTGGGTGCTCCCCCTGTAACTGCAGTGTTTGAAATGAAGCTGTCATAAAACTGGGAGCTCTTTTCCCCATGTCTCTCTCAGCGAGGTGCTGAAATAACCAGGTTTTGATGATGATGTTTGTCAGGCAGGGAGCTTTTCCCCTCAGCTGTTGATTGAACAACCCCGTGGGTCTCTCAGGTTACAATGTGTGCAGTGAGGGGTGGGCACACCTTCCCCAGGGATTTGTGAAACGGGCTGAAAATTGTACTGGATTCCTGCTAAGGCCTTGTTTATTTCATTACATTAAAATTTAATCTTATCCCGGTGCTGTTGTCAGGTAAACTGGAGGTTGGGAGTGGTATTCTGGTATAATAGTTCTGAGAATAGAAAATTCAGGAGTCTGCTTGTTTGAATACACTCCCTCTATCTTTCAACACCGCCATCAAGCCTTTCATATGTGAAACTTTTATTCTTTGCTGATGGGAGAGATCACAGTGGAAGCCTCGTGAATTCCCAGGCAGTCATACTTTCTGAGATGCAGACAGAATATTTGCCAGGGTGTTTTTTGGTGAGGAAGACTGATTATCTGTGGATACAGCATGCAGGTCGTGGCATGACGTGAGACAAAATCACGCAAGAATGTCTCTGTTGGGTTTTGCTCAGGCTTAAATTGGTCTAAGAAAGTTCAATTCCATTATGTAATTGTGCTTGTCTCAGCAAGGTTCTGAGTAGAAATCAGATGGATTTCATCCCAGGGTCTGAGTTTCACAGCAGAGGAACTTGACTTCCATTACTGTTAGTTGGGAAGTGATCAGAGTGGATCAGCTATTTGAGATTTGATTCTGAAAGAAATCTGTCTTGTGCATGATGAAGCATAAAATTTTATGAAGTTACTGCCTTCACTAAAAAGAATCTTCATATTTGTGTTTTGGTAATAACTTAATATCCCAAATATAATTGGAAATAATGGATTTGCTAGGAAATAAATCAAGCAGGACTATGATCTTCTGAATCTTTTTAGAGTAACAGCCTCTCTAAAAAGCAGGATAGATTTGCCAAAAATGCTTTGTGTTCAGTTTCATTCTCTTTCTGTTTATAGAACAGATGTGCAAATTCAGACCACAAACGCCTGTAGGAAAGAAGAAGTTTCTTAGATCATCTTGTAAAGCACCTTATTACTGGGATTCTCTGTGTTCTATTGAATGGATGGATTTAAGATAAGCAGGAAGGTATTGTTTGGATCAGCTGCTTCAGTTGTAGGTCTTTATCTCAGCCTGATTTCTTTTGTGCTGTTTGGATAAGTTGTGCTACTGGTTTTACAGATGTGCTTGCAGAAACAGGAATTGTCTTTCTGAATTCTACATGTTTGGACTGGTCATCTGAAAATGCTGTCCTGGGCAGTTTATGGCTCTGAGGGGAAAATCCAGTTAATAATAGGGAACTTACCTATGTTCTTCCCTGGATAAATAAATCAACTTCTTTTGTGTGAGTAGGTGTAGAGCAGACCATGCTGCAG
Organism: Zonotrichia leucophrys gambelii; assembly: GCF_028769735.1. NCBI lineage: Eukaryota > Metazoa > Chordata > Aves > Passeriformes > Passerellidae > Zonotrichia > Zonotrichia leucophrys. Next base: position 6,993,307 of record NC_088171.1, on the reverse strand, counting down.
GCAGAAGGAGTCATGGTCTGACTGCGGCATGCAGGTACCAAAAAAAAAAACCTGTGATGGAACAAAATGATCTGTCAGGATTAGATTTGTGTGGAAAGGCTTTCAGGTGATTGTATTCAGCTAAAAAAAAATGCCTCTGCTCCCTCCAACTTGCTTGAAAAGCAGGAAGGCAGAAAAAACAGTAACTTCAATATGGACCTGTAAATAGTAAAAATAATTGTTATGGCAAAAGGGAGTTTGAAAAGAGGAGTTGTGTGAGTATTAGGAGGTTAGCAGGGTAAAATGGAGCTGGGGCTTTGCTGTGGTGCCTGAAAGATGGCATCTGCTCTCACAGCAGCGTTCCGCCCCGAGCAGGGATCCCTCTGGGATTGGATGGGAAGTGGTAATTTTAGCAGGCGATAAATTGCCCGTGTAAATGTCAACAGAGGAGGAACGGAGAAATTACCGCTGTCGTGTGCTGTAATTTGGTTTACACAACCGGCTGTGGCCGCAACACGGGCAAGCCTGAGATTGACCGGGGAAATTGAGCGGTTGGGGAGCCAGCTGATGTGTAAGGTTACATTTTGCTGTCCCCTGTCGAGTGCCAGGATGACTCCGGGGCCCTTCCCTCGCCGGGGCCGCGGTTGGCGGGGCCGGGCCCTTCCCTCGCCGGGGCCGCGGTCGGCAGTGCCAGGGCCGCAGTTGGCGGTGCCAGGGTGCGGCAGTGCTGCAGGAGGGAAGGCTGCAGCTCCCAGGGGCCGGGCTGAGGCTGGAAATGCCAGCTTTAATTGCATTTCCGTGTTAGTGCTGCCATAGTGGCTGCAGCAGGGAAAGTTGCTCCAGAGCGTTTGATAGCAGTAGCTGGAAGCACTAGAGGCAGCGTGTTCAGCTGTAATATCGAGCCACCGTGGGGTTATTTGAGGACACTGCTCGAGGATTAACTCTTAAATTGCCTGCTCTGATCTGTCAATGGTAACGCTTGCACGTTTTGCTTGTATGTACGGGGGCGTTTTGGTGTTTGATTACACAACTTGAAGTTAACATCGACAGGAAAAGCCAAATGAAATGTAGCTCCTGTAATTTATAAGCTATATAAAGTTGGAGCTCTTCATTTAGATCTACTCGAGTGCCTGGAGTGTAGGCTCTGGCTGAGGCAGCCCCCTCTGCGGTACAGGCTGCTGCGGAAACAGCCTGACCACGCAGCCGGGATTAGAGGAGCAGGCTAAAAAGTGATAAATGCCATTCTGATTAATTTCCTGTAGCTCTCCTGAAGGTGACATCCAAGGGCGTGCTTTAAAAACTGCTCAACTTCATTGTGTATTCCATCCAAAATCGAAACAGCTTCTCTGTGGGATGTTCATAATGCACTCAGGCTCTGCGAGTGCTGCATGAGTCAATTGGCTGGTGTCATCTCAAATTCTCCTAAATCAGAAGCTGCAGACATGAAGCGTGGTGTGTAAAAACACGAAGTGGCCCTTGCCAGTCGTGAATTGGTCTCCTTAAGGATTTGGAGACTAAACCTTGTTTTCCAAGGTTTGTATTTGAAGTGAATGGCAGATTTGTTGTGAATTTGATAATGTGAGAAAGCAAAATCTGCTTCCTGTGTTTGGTGGGTGGTTGTTGCTTAAAATTTGTGTCTTCCAATCTTGGTCAGGACATTGGCACTACCCTGTGGTTCCTGCCCATTGAGGGCAGCTCTCCTGTAAATGAGGGTGTGTGGGATGGGGGAAAGGGCAGTGTGGACAAAATCCATGTTTTATGTTGCCTAGCAGATCTTTTACCAAGATTTCAGATTATTAAGTTTACTAAAAGCATATTAATAGGGACCATTACAGGTTACATTTCCTTTTGGAGAAATACAAAGTATGGTGGATGCTGAATTGGGTCTTGTGTGGGGTAAAGTTGCTTATATTGAACTTGTCACAAGGAAGGAAACTGAGGCAATTTTTGAACAAAGTGCCAAAACAGGACTTCAGGTGCAGCTTTTCTCAAGAGACATCCAAGCCACTTTCTTTTTTAATTGCCACTTAAGGAAGGCATTTTTAAATGAACTCTGTAGGGTGGAGCACCTTTTGGCCCAAGTTGAGCTAATCCCAAACTGTGGCTGGAAGTTGGACCTTGCTGCCCCCACCCATGGGTGTGATGGAGGGCTGTCCACCAGCTCAGGGGATTGATTTATTTAAAAAGTAAAGCAAAAGAAGGGAAAGTTTTTGTATCCTTCAGCTGGTCAGCTCAGTGAGTGCAGCCTGACAGGGGGAGTGGGGTCAGGAGCACAGGATCTGGGGAGGGTGGTGTAGGCTCTTTGTGACTGTGCAGATTTCCCTTCAGTCAGACTTGCTATGGAACCACACGTGTGTTTTCCTCCACCACCTGAGACAGGCATGGATGCCTTTTGGTCAGCTTTCAGCAGTGGAACTTCTGAACTGGACCTGTTCTCTTGATGGAAAAAGATGGCCTTGTGCAGGTGCTGAGACATGTGCTAGGGAGCCATGGGGAAATGGAGTTCTTCAAGGTTCTTGTTTAAATAACCTTCTGTAGTCTAATCTAATCAATTCATGCAGAATTGAGGAAAAAATTGCTTGACCTGGGGTAACCTTAGACCTTGTTCCAGAAGTCTTTAAATTCACATGGTGCCTCAGGTGATACAATCTGGAATTTTCAGGAAACACGTGCTAGTAAAGATGTTGCAATGGAGCAAAGCCAAAGCTTCAGGAAAAGACCTCTAAGGACATGGAATCCAACCCTTAACCAGCACTGCCAGGCCCACCACTAAACCATATTCACACACCTTTTAAATACCTCCAGGGCTGGTGGCTCACCTGGTTCCCTGGTCAGCTGTTCCAATGCTTGACAACACTTTCTGTGAAGACGTTTTTCCTCTCATCTAATCTAAACCTCCTGGCACAACTGTTTTCTCTTGTCCTATTGATTGTTATTTGGGAGATGAGGCTGACTTCCCACTCGGCTACAACCTGTCCAAGGAAGTGAAAGGCTACAACCTGTCCAAGGAAGTGAAAGGCTACAACCTGTCCAACAAGTGAAAGGCATTCAGAGTCACTGATTACCTTCCTGGGTGGAAAGCCAGTGGAAACAAATCTAAACTGTGTTGCTTTTCAGCTTGCTCTCCTGCCTTTGGTAGGATACCTTTCCAAGTATCTGTTTCTTGCAATTACTGGTTGACCCCTCAACCTGGCTGACTCCTCCTTTGGTTGTGTTTATCAGCATTTGGATCCTAGGGAAGAATCACAGCTACTGCATTGTTGAAATGCTCTGGTTTTCCTCAGTTTACCATATACATGTTGATTGCTGGGCATGCACATTTTAAGAAATGAAGGATGCTGGATGAGACAGTGGTGAATGAAGCATTGGTCAAAGAGATTACACAGGTTCTTGTAGTTGGTTTTTCTGGGTCTGGATTGAAGGCACTTGAGACACTAGTTCATGGCAGACTCAAGTGTTTATTATTTTTTATCAATAAAACAGTCTCACAACCATGAGTTTGGCAGCTCTTCACTAGCAAGGCACAAAATGGCCAACAATCTCTTGGTACGAGGTCTTTTAAGACTAAACTATCCAATTAAGAACTGACACCTGGATTATTTCCCTTTTAACCCAATAACTGATCCCACAGAGCTGCAATGGGGACTTTTCTGCCCAATTACAAAATGCCACCCAAACTCGTGGAGAAGAAGGAAGAAGAAACTCAGGACAACACCTTGTGCCCTCCATCTTGCTTCCATCCACAACACACTAAAAACCCCCAAAACCTCAATTTCTCACCAAGTGATGCACCTACACTGCTCTCTATAATCTGTTTCACACTTTTGAGGATTCTGGTCTGTCTTGAAGTCTGGGAAACTTTCTCCATGAATGAGGGTCAGAGTCAGTGCTGCCCTGGAGGCCAGGGCACCCCAGAGCAGACAGAGAAATATTCCCAATGCCCTGGGTTTCCACAGGTTCTGAAAATGCAGATTTTGCATTATGAAGTACAATATTCCACAAGATGAAGTTAAGACGAGCAAAGGACCAGCTTGAGCCTTGGGGGCTCCTGCAAAAGGGAAGTCTGCTAGAATTTATTATGGGACTTCTTATGTGAATTAGAGAACTTGGGGCTTGAACAAAAGGAGGAAATGTACAGCAGTTTGATTTGGGTGGAATCATCAGGAGTTTGTGGGTAATGGCCAAAGGTTATGAGGCATAAGACTGAGTGCATGATTTCTGAAGGGCTTTTAAGGAATGAAAGATCCTCTGTGACACTTGGAGGGTTAGTTCAGATAAGTTGTGGTCTGTGTTAAATAGATTATCAGCTGCAGAAATCACAATTCCCTGATAGATTATACTTTAAACAGTGAATTTTTCTTTCAACACGGTTTTTAAATATGACACTAAAATCTCAAAGATTGAGGAGTCAGTATTTCTGGGATGGTTGTCAGTGTTGTTGGGTATTTTAGATTACAGGAACCAGAACATTGTGTGTGCCAAACCTAGTTATTTGTGTTCTGTGGGGTATGGAGTTAAATTAATTTTAATTTGGAAAAAGATGGAATATATAAGTGGTCCTCAGTGTGTGGATGTAAACATGTGCAAGTGCAATACAAAATTAGGATATGAAAGTGTCTCTTGACAACGTTGTCCCCAGAGTTAGTGGGATACATCTGTCTAGCTTCAACAACTTGTCAGATTGTATTGCCAAAACTTCATTCAATATGTATGACCTCCTTTAAAGGTACTCTTGCTGTATGCAAAAGAGCTGGGATGCATAATATGTAGGAAAACTCCATTAAATCTGCCCTAAAAACTGTCAAAACAATCAAGCACTTGACATTAATGCAGTAAAGTGTATTTTGCTTCAAGGCTTGTTATTCCATCAATAACAAATTTTTGGTCTTCTGAAATCTGTTTCAAAATTAGCATTTTTTAATTAGAATTGGAAGTTTCTGCTTTGAAATGTGCATATAAACAAGCACCATGTTTCTTAGTGTGCTGAAGTACCTTCATTGCTTTCTTGGAAATGGTGTTTGCTTCTTTTGTATGGTTTGACCCTGGTGAATAAATTCAAAAGGAAGGTGTTGGTTGTGCTGTTTCAATCTTCATATTGTGAGAAAAAAAATCAAAACTCTTCATAAACCTTTTGAAGTTGCTAAACCTAAGTATAAAAATGGTTCAGCTGGAAGGTAATGCAAGTTTTTCTGGGCAGTGAAAGCAGGAAGAATAAGTTGTCTGAATGTTACAAAATCTTGTTCCTTTTACAGAGTGCATAGGAGACTTAGGGCACCTCAGCCTTTTTTCTGCTTCTCCTTCTACAACTGCTCATTTTTATCACACTTTTTATCCCCAAGTGTGGTGATGGGACAGAGGAAGAACTAATGTAAAACTTGCAGAGCTGTTGGGTTGATGTGCAGACAGACAAATAGAAAGTTCTGCTGTGTCTCCTGAAGCCTGACCTGACTTTAGGCTGTCTTCAGCTGTAGTTCAATGCTCACTGCTTGTCCAAGCTGTGTGGTTGTGTCAGAGGAGCCCTGGGAAGTGAAGGATCCAGCTGGTGTTTGCAGGGGCTTCCTCACGTGGGGCTGGACTGGCTGGGAGGTGCTTGACTTGTGAAAAATGGAAAAATAATTTATATTCAAGTTGCAGATGTCATCCTCATTTATCCTCATGGGATACTTTCAGAGGGGTTGAGGGAGGATGGGAATGAGGTGGCAGGGGTGAGGTTTTTTTAATTTGTTCAGTGTTTTGCTCCTTCTCTGCAAAGGTCAGAATTCTATATTGTGATCTTTTAGTACTACATAATATGAAAACTGAGAATAGGCAAGTATGATTCTTATCCAAAACCTCTTAATTTGAAGCACCTATTGAGCCAACAGATGGATACATGGTGGTTGGGAAGGTAAAGCCAGCTGGCTGTCATGGCAGGCAAGAATTTTGATAGTAAGATACAGCAAACAAGGGTTACCTATTCTATCTTCTCTGCCCTGTGGCAAAATCAGCCATGTCATGTCATATCTGACAGATCTTTGGCTTAAATTCCCTTCACATTTCCCAAGGTTGGGGGCTTTAATGATTCTTCTGGTATTCTACACGGTGTTATTCTTACCCTGGAGTCTTATTTTTGCCCTGCTGCTTTACCCATGTGCATCAGGCAGAGATTTTGGTATATTATTGCTTTAAACCTCCCTTGCTGTTGACAGATTGTCCTGTGCATTCAGCAGCCACTCTTGGGTGGATGGTAAGTGTGTAACTGCAGGAGGCTTGCAGCCAGCCTTGCTGGGGAGGGGTTGATGACTAACTGCAGCTGGGTGAAGTGCAGGGCTGTGAAGATGGCATTTAACAGATTGTGCCTTTCTTCAACCCTGATAAATAGAGGGGAGGAGCTTCCCTGATCAGCAGAAGTGACATGGAAGGTGCCTGTGCAGTTAATTCACAGGAGATCTAGAGCTGAAATGGAGAAGAGACCACAGTAACAGCAAAAAGCCATCAGAACCTGGTGGTGTGGAGAGAGCTGTGTAGAGGAAGGAACAGCTCAGGCACACACTGGGTTTTATGTTGGTGTGGTTATTTATAGACCCACTGGGGTAGCACACAAGGAATAGTCAAGGCTCAACAATATGAACATTAATCAAAACTCTGTGTCCACCAGTTGTGGACAGAGATGTGGTGGAGTTGACTCAAGGGGATAAAATATAAGAAAATAAAGATAGTGTAGAAAGTAATCTTACCCCTGAGGAGCTGCAGCTGGACCAATTATGAAAGATTAGGAACAGGCCACAGCTGTAACCAGTGAGAAGCAGGGTGCTATAAAAGACTGAAGTGGTGTTGAGAAGAAAACTGGAGTCAGCTGGCTGCTTTGTGAAGAAGAAAGAGTCAGTGCTGAGGAGCTGACCACGAGAAACACCAAGAAGGTCTCAAACTTTTGTGATAAGGAGACAGCAGCATGGAACCCCTGCAATGACAACAGCTGACCATGTCTTGCTGTGCTGGAGGAAGGAGGAGTCAACACAACTCTTTGCCAGTATCCCCAAAGACCTTTCCTGTTCTGTTGTGGTGAGTGTCAGGGTTTATTGCTGGCATTGGGTTTGTCAGACCTTGGACCATCAGTGGTGACACAAAGAGCCTGAAACATTGACTGACCACCTAGTTTACACACTGCTGCAGAGTGGAGCTGTCTGTTCTTGCTAAGATCTTCTAGTGGCTATAATGGAGCTTGATTGATGTATTACTATAATCTGTTGTACAAGTAGCCTGCCCTTGTGGGCACAAATCAGTTTTATCTTCCAGCTTTTGCTGCAGTTGGTGGAGAGCTCTGTGAACTTCCTGCAGAGTAAGGCTGAAACTTCTTAGTAGTTACAGAGTGTGCATCACATGATTTGATTGGATAATGCTCCCAAGAGAGGGAATGTTACCATTCCTCTCCTGTCAGGATTTTGTCAGGTACTTATACCAAGGAAAAGAGAAGTACATCTCTTACTATTCTTGCAGTTCCAGGAAGATCCTGAAACCCTTTGGTCGTATGCATTTCAGCAGTACTGCCAAGATGGTCTGTTCTTCACCCATTTCAGCTGCTTTTGGTATTACTGGGTGTTACAGCATGCTCAGGGTCATGTTCCTAGACTTGTGTTTTTAAATGATGCCAGGAAAGTTTTAGTGAGGTTTTCAAAGCCTTGGCCCTCTGCTTGGTGGATCTGTAAGCAGGGATTGGTGTATGGTGGCCACAGTGTTGGCAGCTGTGAATCCTATGGCTCCAGCCCTCAAGGTCCTTTTCAGGGAAGACCTGCATGTCAGTGGAGCTGAGGTCTTTCATCTTGGTAAGGCTTCTCTTTCTCTCTTACTGGTCTGAAAATGCAAGTGAGATTTTTGGGTGGAAGGGTTCATCCTGTTTCCTAACAGAACTTGAAAGTTGACCAGGCCATGTCTGTGCAGAGGATGGAGAGCTGGTGCTGTGACTGCAGCTGGAAGGATCCTCTTGAAAAAAAAATGGCAATTTAAGTTGTACATCCCAGAAATCTTTAGCTGCAAAAAGGAAGTGACTGGAATTTGAGAGTTTGATCCCTTGTGTGGAGACCAAAACCTTGAATATAGAAAAGGGGAATGCATGGAATGCATTAAAGCAAGAGAGATGTGTTATTTCTCATGACATAGCATTTAAAAATGATTTAATGATGAAACAATGGCAGTTCCTGAAAGGATCTTTCAAAGACATTTCATTTCATGTTGTGCATACCCAATGATCCAAGGAAACGTCAGGTTTATTCAAACACCTCATGAGCTGCTTGAAGTGTGTGTGTAGGGAGAAAGGACTTGGGTTCTACCCAGCACTAGAAGTTGAATTTTGCCCCTTTGGAGAGGAAGTCAGCACAAATTTCAGGCTCTTTACCTTTAGGTGTGTCATAAACTGCAATGTTAGGGTCTGATCTTTAAGCTTAATAAACTTCCCTTTAGGAGTTGTTAGGATTTAACCCATTGGGCAGCTGAACACCACACAGCCCTTCATTCATCTCCCACAGTGGGACTGGGGACACAGGTGGGGAAAAAGATAAAATGGGATTGGGATAAAGACAGTTTAACAGGACAGAAAAGGAAAGGTAAATGATAGTAATGGTAACAAAATATACAAGTGATGCACAAAGCAGTTGCTCACCACCCACCTACCAATGCCATTGAATTTCTGCTGCCACCTGAGATATTTTAAGCCTTGTGCTGTGGGAAGGTGCTGTAGGGATGCACGGTTTCTGCAGGAAGTCTGAAGGGAATACAGAGGATGGTATTTATCTGAGAAATACAGGTTGACTGTCTGGGGTAGGAATGTCTGAATTTCCTTTGCAGTTAAGGAACACCAGGATGCAGCTCCCCTGACCTGTTTGAAGCATGCATTCCATGGCCTGGTGAGGTATATGCCACAGAGGTTGTTGTTTTGGTTTTTTTTTGGAAGCTTTGTAACACCTTTTCCCATCTTTGACAACTGACAGTAAACACATGGAATTAAAATTCATGTAACTTATACAAAGGGAAACAGGAGGAAAGCTGCAGCCTGGTGCTTTCCTGCCAGCAAGGGTAGCAGCAGAGGTAACTGGACTCTGTGCTAAAATAACTATAAGATTTCTTTTGACAGTCTTTTGCTGTAGTTACTGACTTTATTGGAGACAAAATGGACTGCCTGGAAGTGTAAGCCATTGCAGGAATGCAATGGAATTTTTCCCTACATACTTGCTTGGACATGTGATACATTGCAACATAGTTTAAGTGAACACTGAGGGATGAGCACTGCTGTGGGATGGAACAGGCCTGCTGCTAAATAGCAGGGAATAAAGCACATGCTCTCTTCTTGCTTTCTTTACAGGAAATATGATCTAGATAGCATTAGGACCCTTGGCTTGTGTTCAGAAGGCTCATTGCTGCTGACCTAGCAAAGGCCTGCAAGTACTCCTGTGAGTACAGATTGCTTTGAAATCTGAAGAAAATAAAGGAAGCCATGTGGCTTTGTTTCTAAATGGCTGCTCTCAGATTTCCTCTGACTTGCAGAGGAATACCTTTGATAAACCTCAAGAAGATTGTGCAATGCAGATGGAAGGGAAACAAGCATCTCCCAGCAGGCTCATGCTCTTGGGTGTTACAGGCCATCATGTGAAACTCCTTCTTTACAGCAGAAGTAGTTCTTGCTACAAAACCTTGCCTTAGACTTCAAATCTAATTTCCTTATATGTTAATTTAAAAAAATAGAGCAGGAGAAGGCAGAGAACAGTTGTAGCAACAAGACAGAGTGCCAAAGAAGTTAAAGAAGAACTTTGGTTATTCTGAAAAGCTGATCTGCGCTTTGGTTTGTCATAAAGGGTTCTGCAGTGTTTGAAGCTCCTTATCACTTTTGGTAAAAAGATGTGTCATTGAGGTCCTGCCACTTTCACTCCTTCAGAACTACAACCTTTAGTCTGTCCTCCAGAAAGCTCAGAGAGCATGTTGAGAGAGGAATGCTACCACTCTGTGTTGCAAATCAAGCACCAGTATCATGAGCAAGTGCAGGAATTGAGGAAGAGTTTTGTCTCTAAGCATCAGAAAATATTTTCCTGATCCTGTTACTGTAATGCTGACATCACGAGGGAATCGCTACAAAAATGTGTAGAACAGCTCAATATAGATGTTTATTTAATTCCTCACAATTAAAAGTCTAATAGAATTTAGTTGCATCTGAGTAAAACACAAACTACTCATTGTATTTCTGTCTCCAGAGATTTAGAAACAGAATTCTTTATTGACCCAGATGTATCATTTTTATAGTCATTAGACTAATTCACCAAATACAAAGCAACGATCAGCAAAACAGGAACTACACAGCCATAATTAGTACCTGGGGGGGTGTCTTAATTAACTATAGAAAGTTGCTAACGATGTGGCCTGAGATGAATGATGAGCTAGTGATGGGTTCTGAGATAGTCTGCAATCTTGTGAGAGGATCTTTGTCAGAGAGGGATGCTGTAAATCCTCTTTGCTACCCAGTCAAACTCCCTTGGCTCCAGGAAGTCGTTCAGTCCCACTCTGTGCTCTGAGGATGGATAATCTGCACTATGGAAATGCCAGGGTCTCCATTTTGTGCATCTTGCTATTGTGAATCAAAGAAGATAAAGATCCCAACATTCAAGTTAAATCAGGTGTATCTTTTGGTATGAAAACTTCATCTCTGTGCAGTGCAGTAAGTTGAGTGTGCAGCCAGATTTACCTAATTTGATGTGACTGACATTTCAATATGAAATTTATTGAGTGCTTTTTGTGACAAAGCCTAAAGTAGTTTGTTCTGTAGGCAAGACTGGATAGGAGACTAACTAGGTAAGTCTAGTTACTAAGCTGGTCTAGAGACTAGCTTGGGTAAGGTGCTGTGCTTGTGGTAGGAGTAGATGAGATGCTGGCAGCTGTTCAATGTTGGATGATTATGCAAACCACATAACCATGCATTTTAATAGCAAAAGATGGGTTAAAGAAACTGCATCTACACTGCCAACAGAGCTGCAGCTCTGCAGTAGCTGTTGTTCTGGAGCAGGACAAACTGTTTACTGATGGCTTGTGTGGGCAGTTGCAGAGATTGAGAAACCCTTCCTGTTGAGATAAGCTGCTCTGTGCTGCCCTGGCCGTGGGCAGCTGTGCAGCCCTGCTTGCACAATGCCCTGCTTGTGGAGCTGTTGTTTGACTGACTCGCTGCCTGCTTGCATCATTTCTGTCTCCTGGGCTTGGGGAAAAGTTTGGCTGCCGATGAGAGTTGAATCTGGGCTTTCCCTGTGTGTGTTGCAAGGAGGGCAGGGTGTGAGAGGGGGACAGCAGGCAGGTGGTGGTGCACAGAAGGGGGGCATGACCTCTGTGGGGAGGCCAGCTGTCCTGAGCCCACCCAGGCTCTGTTACTCATCTGCTTGGTAAACTGCCTAGTGTTGTAAAGCTTGAATTTTAGGGCTAGATTATAAATACCACAGCTCTTGTCCAAGTAGTAAAAAGATGAGTAAAACGCAATTTGGCACTTGTTTTGCCTTGACAATTGCAATGGCATTTGAAACTGATGTGCTGTGATGGCACTAGTCAGAGTGTTTATGGGATGTTCCTCTTTATGGTGGAAGTGGTCTAGTGTATGAACAGAAACACAACAGCTTTAGTTTTTGAACTAGCTTTCTGTCTGAAAATCTGCTCCTTTTCTGTTTTGACAGTGGAAAACTCTTTTCTTTACCACTCTATCACATAATACCATAAATAATGAATTGTGTATGCAAATACACTTTGGGTACTTCTGGACAGCTTAAGCTGAGTTTTCAGTTACCTGGGACTCATATTCTAAACTTTGCTGAAATCCATTTCTTGCAGCCCTTCTCTTCTGTGCTGTTCCCTCAGAGAGAGGGAGAGTCAGTAAACTTGGAGGATTTTGCTTACAACTCTGCCATGGAATGCCTGGGACTTCGAGTTCCTGTAGCAAAGCTCTGCACCCAGCTACCAGCCTTGCCTCAGCTCATATCACTTCTCCCTTTGCTATCAATGGATATTTATTTTCTTGAAACTCAAATACAGTGGATATCTTGAATTTACCAGCATGGAGGATGCTACAAGGAGAAGCTTAACAAACTGCAAAAGTGTGTGGCTGCATTCCAAAGGAGAATGTTAGAGCTGAGCCTCTTTGAGGTGTGCACCCTTGAGAAATCAGCTAATCAAGCCTCTGCTGCTGGTGTCAGACTCGCTGGTGCTGCTGAGGCTGAATGTGCCTGTGGTGCCTGCACATGCAGACAGCCCTGTGTTCCCTGCTGTGCCCCCAGATGGAGTTGGCAACTGGCAGGGCAGTTGTGTTTGTGTTGCAATCCTTGCTGAAAGCCTTGCCTGATCTCTCTGGAGCAAGAGCAGATAGGAGCTAAACTGTCAGCTCGATTTTCCACTCTGTCCATGAGCATAGGTCAAAGACCTGGAATAAAACCTGTGGGCCAAAGTTCAAGCCAAGCTGTTGGTCACAGGGTTCTGCCTGCTGCTTGCTCATGGGCTGAGACACGGGGTGTTAATGACTCATGGTTTGGATTTCTGTGTCCATGGAAGCCTTGGTTCAGTGGGATACAGTTGCCTGCATTTCCCGAGGGGTAGGTGCTGAATCCCAGACTGGAGAGTTTCCCTGTGCCTCATGATCATGAACACATCATTACTGGAAAGCTTGTTATAAAGCTTGGAGGAATTTAGGAGGAGAGTGTTGGAACACTGGTTTTATCTGTTTCCTCTTCTGTCACTGTTAGGAGGAAAGCAGTAATTAATACAGCTGGGTGTGAAATGCAGCATTTTCTGTTGGCTCTGACTTCTTTCTGCTATTCAGTTTCCAGGCTTAGCACAGACAGACGGCAGCAGTCAAGTCTTTCAGTTAGTTCAGAATCCTTCTTAGGAGGAAAAAGGTTCACTTATAATCTTTACTGAATTTAGTTCTCTTACCTTGAGGATCTAACAGCCTAATTTAGGGGTAGTTAACCTTTTTTTTTTAAATGGAGTGCTTAATGTGCTGGTATTGGCAAAGAGTCTGGGAGCATGAACTCTGGGTAGCAACTTCATAAGTTTATAGCTAAAGGAGAAATAGCTTGGAAGTTTGCTCACTTTCTAAATGGTGTCCAAAATACACAGTTTCAGAAAGTTCCTAGGAGGCACAGTGTCAGTTCTTAATCTGACTTTATTGGGATGATTTGGGGGTGGGGTGTGTGAGCCTTGCTGGAGGAACAGCAAGTGAAATTTAAAATGAAATGTCCTCTGTCAACTCGTGCATTGTGAGCATGACACCTTCATGATAAGAAGACCAGGAAATGTTTCTTAAGAACTTGATGTTAGAAAAAGCAACTTGATCAAATCTTGGTGATGGTTGGTCTTTGTGGGGTTTGTCTGGAAATCTTTTTAGCATTGTTTCTTGAATAAGCTCTCATGATTGATAGGAGAGAGCAAAGGGGCAAACATGGCAGAGAATGAAATGGAAGACAGTTTTTTTTAATATCTCCTGAAGGAATGCTTAGGAAAGAACATTTTCTGAGTTCTGGAAGTGGGCAGTTTTTTTACTCAAAGCAATTTATTCTTTTAAACAATGATACTGTATATTTCCACCACAATGTTGCTTACTTAAGAGGTCATTGAGAGGTTTCCACTGAGGCGGGTGGTTTTGAGTCAAAATTTTAACTTGAGGTTGTATTTTGTTTGTGCTTCTTGATGGTGAAAAGAGTATAAAGGAGCATGAAGAATGTGCTCGTGTCCAAAAGCAGCTAATGCACTTGGCAATCTCTGTAAGAGGGTATTTGTCCAGTAAACATAATGTAATAGGATCTAGGAGATTCCCAGATGTACATGATGTGCTGTAATGGAAATTGTGTTAAGGCTTCAGTAATGCTTTGAGAAGTCTTCAGTTGCAGAGCTTTAAAGGTGCTTTTTATGGTCAATGTATGTGATTCACCATCTTATAAAATATTTCAGGACTAAATGAGTTCTCATTTTTTCAGTCTGCTACGAAGTTCAGTGCTTTGCATTACTCTTGAAGTGAAATGGGGAATGTTGTCTTCTAAAGTAGCAGTTAAATGGCTTTAAAGAAAAATCCAATTATGCCACTTCAGTCACTGCTTAAAATACAGCATCCACTGGCCTGTTGTGGTGTGGCAGTAGGAGGATTAATTGGAGAGTATATTGGTCTCAAGAATTTTGAGATCATCCTTTTGTCATGGGAAATCTGTCCAGTCTCCTAGTAAAACCAAATTTGGCTAATTCGATCCAAATTTTCTCTGTGGTTACTGAAAATTATTTTGAATTTTACTTGCTTCTTGACAGAAAAACGTTCCAAGTATATCAGTTTGTTAAATTTAGTTCTATGAGGATCGTGCACTGCTGCTTTTAGATTCCTTTTAAACTGGAGGAATAATTTAAATTATGCCCTGTTAAAACAAAAGCAGAACATATGCTGAGCAGCTTTTGCACTGCTTTTTATATGTTCAGGAGACCCAGTTACTAGAAATAGGCACTTAAATTAAAAAATAGGTCAGTTGTCATGTATAGATAGTTTAAATGAACCACACAGAACTCACATTGGATAGATAAAAAATTGGTGTATCTACTGGAAAGCAGTGAAGTGATAACAAGCAGATGATTTTGTTTCATTCCAGATTTTTCTTTCCTTTGCTTTACAGGAAAATCTTCACTGACGATCCAGTTTGTGGAAGGACAGTTTGTTGATTCATATGATCCAACCATAGAGAACAGTAAGTACATAACTGCCAAGCTCCTCTTCTGTACCAAACCAACTTATATCAGAAACCATTGGGGTTATACATATTACTTGTGTGGGTATTTACATATTAACATTAAAGTCCATTAATTACCACAGAAATGTTATTATTCTTTTGAACCAAAACTACATTGCTGCAGCATGGAAATCACTGTGTGCACGTTTCTCCAAACAGCTGAACTTTTAACATTAAATGAAGAGACACCTAATGAATCTGGCTAAAATGCACCTCCTTATATTTTGTGTGTTGTTGAGCATCTGCTTCCCCTAATGTACTTGTGGCACTTTAAATCTTTACATCACACCATGTGAAAATGTGCCACCAAATACAAATACAAATATTCCAGAGTCTCACGTAAGGTCAGTACACCCAGATGAACAGAAAGCCAGCAATACCCATCAGGATTAAACCACTTAGAAGGGTAGGCTATGATAGCATGATAATCTTTTCAATTCCTCCTTCCAGCAGCTGGTTAACAAGGCTGCTACACAATCAGCTTGCTGCAAATACTGGGTATTTGACTTCTCAAGTGGTTATTTTTCTCTTAGCAGTTCTTTTAAAAATAATTTTAGTACCTTTGTGAGTAGCTGGCATAGCAGGTGAGTAAAGACACTAATGCTAAAATGCTGCCAAGAGGAAAAAGTCATTTCAGAGGTTACCTGGCATTCATTACAATCCAGCCACCTCTTTCTGAGCTAGCAGTGGCCATAAAGTACTTGAACAACTGCAGTGCTGGGCTGAGTAACTTGATCTTGTTGGCTTGCTTTAGTCATGTGGCAAATGAAAGTGGTTTCATGATCATCGCCCTGGGGTTCTTGTATTTTAATGGCTTGTGAAGCACACATTTTTAGTGTTTTGAACTTCTGCAGTAGGATGTTAAGCCTGTGTGATGATACTCTGGGAGTTTGAATGAAGCAATCAGCAGAACAAGGTTTTTTTTTAATATATCTGTGTGGTACATAATTACAAATCAGTAGCTATCAGGATATTTTACTTGGTATTATTTTATTGCTTAGAACTAAAATTCAAATGCTACTTTTTGAGAAACTATATTTGCTTTATATTTTAAGTCAGACTGGATAATTTGGCCCTTGGTCTGAATGTTAGCTCTTATACAGATATTAATACTAACACTTTCCATCATCCTTTTCTACTTTGTTTGAATTATAAATCAGGTATGTCTTGAATTAAGGCTGCTAGCGAAATACTGGGGTTTAAGTTTCTGTGTTTATAATCTTAATTCATTTGGGGCAGGTTATTTTTCACTGTCTGTGCCATATAAATGCAAATTACTTAAAGTAGTCTTTTAGTTTTATGCAGTTGCATGTGAATGAAAAGACTGAGAGACTTGGAGTCAAAGTCTTTGCAAAATACTGAATCTGTGTCTTGTTTTAGGATTTTGACACATTGGTACAAGATTTGTTTTGTTTCATCCTTTATTTGTTGTCTGTAGCTGCTGTTTGTAACTCTGTAGTTGTGTGTCTCACAACTTCAGCATTTCTGAACTATACAAAAATACCCTGTAGATGAATTTTGCTCTTATTTGACTCTCCTGCTCTGCACTGTGTGCTTGATCTGAATTGTGAAGATTTGTTGGAAGGGGGCATCTTGAAAAGCCTTGACTTTTCACTTGGTTTCTTTCTTGTTTGGAAAACAAACATGATTCATTTGGTGTAAGTCTTGTGATCTGTGGCATGGCTGGGGGAGTTTGCTTTCTGAAAGGTAGAGAATTGAAGGGTCCTTCTGACATCAGAAATCGTTGCTGTGAAGTAAAGGTTAAAAAGATAAAAGTTATGCCCTGGGGCTCATAACAGTGGGAAATCTGTCCCATCTTTAAGCCCCAGAAGGTCTGATAATGTCAAAAATGCTTCTGTGAAGAACAGACAAGAGAATACATTGTAATTTAACACTAAAATTCAAAACTTACTGAAAAATTTTTTAAGACATATGTGAAACTGGGTTTGATGGGTTAAGTAAAAAATAATTCTTTTGACTTAAGAATGTAATACTTTTTTTTTTTTTTTCTAAATAGAAATCTTTGTTCAGTGAAGTCTTTGGACACTCCCAGCTGTGTTTCTGAGTCTGTGTAGGGTCAAAAGATACAAAGTACATGAACAACTCTTAGACTTTTCCTAGCTCGTGATTTGAGATTTGGTGGATGGTGTTGGCAAAAAGGGTTGAAAAGTCCAGGTTCTTATACTAGGGACAGTGTTGGAGAATGTTGGTTTTTCCAGGGCATTGTAGTAAGGTGTAAAACCTTTCAGTTTCATCTGGTGGTTGGGTCTACACGTGTAACAAAACTTGGACATGAAAAGCATACATAGCAAAGGATAGTCTGGCCTGTGTGATTTCTGTTTTGTCTCCAGAAATTTGTTCTTGATAATTTGTTACAGTATTCTATCAGCAATAAGGAAATTATAGGAAGCTGCTGTACTGCTGGTAATGCACTCTTTATAGTTTTTGTCCTCAAGTAATAACATTTGCACAAAATGTTGACCTGCAAAGCTAAACTGTCTGTAAGGCAAGCTGTAATCAAGCTCTTACAGGAACAAGTTGTGTCATTTATAAGCCTTGAGCAATAGGAGTAAGACCTAATATTGTAGAAATATCAGGTTTTAAGTGTGAGAATCTTTGCCTTTGGAAGTGATAAAAGGAAAATAAGGTGCATCAGATTTTCTTTATTGTTTGTGAAGGTTAGGACAGCTTCACTGCTGCATTTTCCTTTGCTTATATTACATCAGCACCAGAAAGTTAATTTATTTCTGTTCCTTCTACCAAACTTGTGTGTCAGGAAGAGTAACTTGTATCCTTTTGTGGCAGCAGTGGAGGTGAGAGATAATTGCTTTGTCCCTGTGTGAATGTCCCAACAGGAGTGACATCTCAATGGGTGGCTGTTCCTGAGACAGCCAGGTTGAGAAACGAGTGGAGCTGCTGCTTGCAGGAGTGTTGGAAAGAGCAGAAAGATCCTTGGAGAGCAGGAGTGTGTGCAGGGAGTCTGTGTGCACACTGGGCTGGATGGGGCTCTGCAGGCAGATCAGCTCACATCAACCAAGACCAGAGCAAATTAAAGTGCAACAATTTTACAGGAATGAAAACTAGAAGCTGAATTTGAAACTCAAATAGGTCAGAAAGATCAGGTAATGAAGATGTGCACTTAACTCCACCCACATCATCTTTGCAGGGATGTCTTGTATTGCAAGTAAAATTACTTGAGTGGCCAGGTCTCAATGTGTCCTCCAGAGCCTGCCTGGCTGCTTTTTGGTTTTTGTTGCAGTTTTAGGGGGCCTTCTGGCACTGTTTCACAGCTCTGTGTCTTCCTTTCTTCCCTAAATTGCTTCACAAGCTCCCTAAGGAAAGGAACATCTTCCCCCATGCTTCCTGCCTCCATCCCATGTTTTTTAATACAAATGTGAGTAGAAGCGTATTAGAAAGGGGCAAAGGGCTGGAGGACCCCTACTAGTGTAGGTTTGGATGAGTCTGACAGAGAATGTTCAAGGCTAAACTTCTGCCCATGCCTTGGCAACTGCACTGGAAGGGTGAGCTCTGTTTCTCTGGAGCTGCTGGTGAGCAGCCTTCTAAGGGGTGCAAGTGAGGCTTCTGAGGAAAACTAAAAATAGCTCTCTTGCATCACACATCTCAGTGTTGTGGAAGATGTCCTGGTGGATTAGTGGCAGGCATTGACTCTGGAATGCAGGCAAGTAGAAGGAGATGCAGGAGGTGGTAACCAAGGAAAGCTTGGGAGGTGATTGTATTTAGCTACCAGCCATGTTGTGGCAATCATGTTACAGCACCCTCGTACCTTTCTTCAGTATCACTATTGATCTAAAAGCTGAATTTCTTTGCCTGTTACTGTTTGGGTTTTTTTTCCTAGCAGAATGGCTTGTTTCCACAGCAGCTGTCATGGAGCTGCACATGAAAATAATTTCATTCCTGCTGGTCTGATTGCAATGTGCTTCATCTTCAGGTAGTGGTGATCACTGGAGTTATATGTTGCAAGGTGAAAGAGTGTCCTGTTCCAAAATCCATGTTCCAGTTAATGAGCAGCGTTTTGGAGATGTTCACATTATGATTTAATGTGAGGTTGAGTCTTCTGAAAAGTGTCCTTGGCCTACCAGGAAGAGCCAAATTGTGCAGGGATTGTGGATTGTATTGTTGTTTGTCTTGTGCACAAGCACAGCAGAAATCCTAGGATGATAGGTAATGGAATTGGAAATGAACACTTTGGCTGGATCAAGGGGACCAGGTTTTTCACAAAATTAAATTCTTAACTAGGAATGGTTTTAAAAAGCTTCAGCAAAGAAATGGAAGTCATTAGTTGTGACTTCATTGAGGCAGATTTATCTTCACACAGTGGGCTGTGCTTGGTGCTGCAAGGCTCTGCACTGCACTGAAGCTCTCCTCACCAGGCTGTGCTGACTCCTTCACTGTTCCCCTTCTCCTGTCTCTGTCACACTGTGCTTTCTGTAATGATGGTGATGACATCATTGCTGGCTTCTAGAACAGTCTGAAAAAACTGCTGCCCGTCCCTTTTTAAATATTAACTTCATGATGCCCTTGAAGTTACTTTGAGTGCAGAGGCTTTGATGTGTATGTGCAGTGTCAGGAGACTGGAGAGGCTCTTACTGCACACCTGTAAATGCAGTGTGTCTCCAGAGGAGCCTGTTTTCCCTCTGACTCCAGGCAGGGATATTGTCTATAGCAACACTGCCTCAGTTTGTCCCCATCACAGCATTCATCCAAGGCAAAGAGCCATTGTGGATCTGTGTTTCATAACCTAAAACTTCTAGTTGTTTGCAGCAATAACAGCAGCATCCAGACTGATTTGGGGGCAGCACATGTGCTAAAGCAGCTTTCTTAGGGAATAACCAGGGTAAGGCAGGAGCTCTCTTTGAGGCTCCATTTCAAATGTCACTTGCTGATTTTGTAATGGAAACTATGGGGACACTTGACACTGTTGATTTAGACATTGTTAGGTTGGCTTTGCTGTTTGAATTGCTCCTTTTTTTCGAGGGTTGGATTTATGAGGTGGGTTGAAACCTCCAGTTTCAGCTATTTCAGCCCACTTAGTCAAGATAATGCTCACATTGTGGGGACTTGACAGAGGGACAGGCTTGGGCTGAGAGGAGGAAAGCTGGCCAATTCCATCTACTCCAGGCGTGGGCAGGGACTGCACAGCAGGGTCAGGAACGTTCAGCTGGGCAACTTTGGGAAGCTCTTGGCCAACTCAGCTCACCTAAGTGACCTGTTCATCTGACTCTGTTTCCCTGCTCATCACTGCAGGGGCAGATGAGGTTTCTGAGGACTGCTGCTAGTTGGGAAAACCACCCCAACTAGAGGTTAACACAGACTTTACTCAGTGTGTGAGCACTGTCCAGCAGTGGTGTCTGCAGTGTGTCTCAAAGGCCACATGAGACTTGCATAGCCAGGTTTGTGTGCTGTGCTTGGGACATTACTCCTGCAGGAGCTGTGGCACTGTTTGCTTTTGCAGTTGCATAACACAAACTCTGGGTAGGATTCCTTGGCTCACAGCGTGTTGGCATTTCATGACTCTGAGGAAGAGCAGCAATTCTCATCACTTCTAGGGACTGAATGTACTTTGTGCTGGGGACTGCATGGGCTGCTAGCTGCTACAAATGTGAAAGTAACATGGTGAACTTAGCTAATTGGGGTTTAATCATTTGGGTTTAATGTAATCAAAAGTTCTCTGTGTTTTAGCCCCAAAGATTTTTCCTTTTTTCAGTCCAAATCACTTACTCATGGTATTTACATTTAGAAAATTGATCTTGCTAAACTGTTTGGAAACCAAGGAGAAGACCCTATAATAAGTTCAAACTTAGCTTTGATGCCAATTGAATTTAAGTGTCTTGTGCTACCACAAATTATGATTGTCTGGATCTTGTAGAAATGCATGTAAATCCCCCTTTTTATTCCTCTTATTCCCTCTTTTACTTAAGAAAGCAAAGAATAAGCTGCTGCATCCAGACTGAGAATCATCTGAAATCTGAAATTCAGTTTCTGAGTTTTGCTACCTGCAATAGACTAGTTATAAGTACAGCATCTGATTAGCCTTATATTGCTACTTAAAAACCTGTAACTGGAGTTCTTTACTTCCTGCCTTGGCTGATGATAGCACAAATGAGTGATTTCTGATCTCTTCCTTGTGTATAATTCTGACCTGTTTATGTATTTCTTATTGTAGCTTTTACAAAGCTGATCACAGTAAATGGCCAAGAATATCATCTTCAGTTGGTTGACACTGCTGGCCAGGTAAGTTATCTTTCTTTGAATCTTTCTTCTAAGTTATGACAGCAGGTATTGATATTCCTGTTGGGCTAAGTTGGTAGTGACTGTGCATTCAGAGGTGAAAGTTAACTTAAAAATGATCCTGTCTTGTTGTTTAGTCACTAAAGAACTTCTTCTGTAGTGTTTATTTAAAGGCTTTGGTTTGTGTTTTGTTACTGGGTTGAGTTCTTTTTCCCCCTATCTATTGAATGAGTACCTAAAAAAAGGGGAGAGGAAACTACCTTAACTCTGATGTCCATAAGTTCATCAGTAGCTTGAGTAATATTTACAGAGTAAATGAGCAGTCTTGCTTCAGATGAAAAAGGGTGCTTCAGTAAACCATGGGGAAATTTTTCATGGCTTTTTAGTATTTGTCTGCTCCAGCTCCACCACCATGACTTGTATCCATGGAGCAGTCATGGGGAGCAGACAGATCCATGTAGGTGGTACTCCCTGAGTTAGCAGTGAGCTGCTGCAGTTTGGCTGCATTCTAACGTGGTGGTTCACGGGTGTGTCTGTAGTGACAGGGAGGGGCTGAGGAGCAGGGAGCTCGTGTCCTGCAGCCTGCTGGGAGCTCTGGCAAGGGCAGCTCTTCTTTATTTACAGGTCCAGGGGTTCATTACACACTGCTGCTTGGCTGAACCCTGCACCAGAGTGCTGTGTCTGTTGAGAGACTCTATATGAGAGAAAAAACTCATCAGGGACCACTAATTAGACCCCTGTATTGTTATCCTAAATTTCTTTTTTTTTTTCTTGCTTACATGCTCTTGCCTTCCATGATCTCATACAATGCCTTTGGGTTTTTCCAAGCTATGAGTAGTATTAAACAATGTTAGTGTTGTAAAATATGCTGCCAGTACTTAAGGCTTTAAAGGATACCTGCTCATAGCTGGGATGTTCAGAGGGGTTTGTGGTGGTTTGACCAGGAAGGAGTGGGAATTCTGGGATGCTGTGGTCAAACCAATGGATGTTCTGAGTTTCATACTGACACCTGGTGTAGCCAGTGGGGTTTGGACACACCTCCGAGAATACACAGGGGTTAAAAGCAGGGCTCTGGCCCTGGGAGGCTCTCTTGGGACGTCGCGGCGAAGAGGTCAGATCTCTCCCCCGTCCAGCCGCTGCTGCTGGGCGGGGGAGGGGCAGCCACGTGGTAGGCCCTGGGCCTGGACAGAGATGGGAGGTGAGGAGGCCTTCGAGGATGGAAGGGTGGAAGATCCCAGAGAGTCAGCCCTCGGGCAGCCATTCCCCCCCCCCCCCCCCGGAGAGAGAGAGAGAGAGAGAGAGAGCCGGCGACACCGAATGTGATAGCAGCCGGCCCAGGAGGAGAAGGGGGGGGGAAGAGTGCCCGGCCGGAGCGGCAGCGTGTGTGGGAGTGCCGCAGCTCCGGGACAGAGACTGAAAGTTTTAACCCCTTTCTTTCATGATTGGGGCCTTGCAAAAATGCTAATCCTCCTCGAAGCTGAATAAGAAGGGAGATAAGAGATGAGATGAGACAAGGACCTGGCCCGAAGAACGTGGAGATGATTGAATGGGGAGAGATGATTTAGAGTGGCCTTTTGGCTGGACTTTTCTTGTGGCCATGGACTCAGTTGTTCCTGTGACACAGAGACTGCACTTAGGGGGAAGCAGTGGCTCAGAACCAGGAGGGTTCATCGTGAGGACCCCCCGGCCCCAGGGGGTTAGAAAAATATGGGGGGGACAGATGTCCCAAAGCAGAGACTGTGCCTTTTTGGAGTGAGACAAGGCATCCTTGAAAGACAACCCTAAAAGCAGCTCTGGTCCATGCGCAGTGGTGAGAGCACTGGGCATGGAAGGAAGATGTCACAAGTGGCAAAAGGACTCTTTTTTTTCCGGGCGGTGCCGAAGTGACAGGGAAGCACACGAGGTTTCAGTGTGTTTCCAGGGGAAGCCTATGGAACAAGAAGGACTCCTTTCCTCTTCATGAACTGCAGTTTGAGTATACTAAAGTGTGGGGCCAAGGCTGGGCAGTTGGTGATTTGGGAGAATGTATCGGACTGAGAAAGTCAGGTAGTGGGGAGGAGGAAAGTGGTTTTTTGTAAGGTCTTCAATTTTTTTCTTTTCCTTATAGTTTTTCCCTATTTCCTTGTAGTTTAGGTAATAAAGTGTTCTTTATGTTTAAGCTAAAGCCTGTTTTGCTTATTCCTGGTCACATCTCACAGCAGACACCAGGGTGAGAGCATTTTCATGGGGGGCACTGGCTCTGTGCCAGGCTCAAACCATGACAGGGTTCTAACTTTCTAGATATGTTTGGTTGCTTTCTTGGAAGAGAGCTGTGTCACTGAGGAATAGCCATGCTGTGTTTATAAGGTGTCAGCCCTTGGTGCTCAGCAGCAGCACGTGGAATCAATCACTCAGAGGTGTCTGAGCACAGCACTGGCCCAGGATTGCTGGCTGGGGAGTTGTGCAGAGGGGCAGGCTGAGCAGTGTGAGCAGCAGCAGCAGCTCCATAGGTGTCACTCAGTGCCATTGTAAGTGCACTTGCATTACAGCTCTGATTGTGTAGCATAGTGATAAGAGACAAATTCCTCTTGGAGGAGGAAATTGCCTTCTGGGAAGGCAGTGTGACTCACCACTAACATACCTCTGGTGCTGAGGATTGATTTAATGTTATACAGCATTGTGGAACCTAAATAGCTTCTTTCCCAGCCTGTGGTTATTTTCAGATTTAATTCTTCATGGAATGATATGAACTTTGATTTCTGGCACACAGGCTTAGAGGGGGGAGATGGTGTTGGGTTTTGGAAGGTGTGGCTTGGACAGATTTCTTTCTCAAGTCTGTCTTGCTTAATGGCCCATAGGGAGTCCTCATGTGCATACAGCACAGCAAGAATTGTATTGCAGATTTGTTAAATACTTTTGAAAACCTGGCTGTGGCCTGAAAAGTTGTAGCAACGTTGTTTTATCACTTGACAGATTTCTTAATTTGACCCATGAGTTTCAGTGAGCATAGCAGCTTGCCTTCCATCTCCTAACAAGCTAAAAATAAAGTCATGAATTAGGAACAGTTGAGATTATGGCACTTATTTTTCTTGGTATTCATCCTCTGTCCTGTGCCTCTTTACTTTTCTGGTTATTTACTGAGCTTTGTGCAGTTCAGTCCAAAATGGGTCTTGATACAGGGTCACAGAAGAGGGTTGTAAAAGGAAATCTTACCTAACACCAAATTCCAGCTGGGGCAGT
Source organism: Zonotrichia leucophrys gambelii (assembly GCF_028769735.1). Lineage (NCBI taxonomy): Eukaryota > Metazoa > Chordata > Aves > Passeriformes > Passerellidae > Zonotrichia > Zonotrichia leucophrys. Next base: position 6,969,101 of record NC_088171.1, on the reverse strand, counting down.
CCTGGGAATTTCCAGGTGAAGTCAAGCCACTGCAGAGTTGGCACTTTCACCTCTTTTACACAGACTTAGCTCAGATCCCTTCTGAGTATTGACTTTGGGATTTCGTGTCCAGCTGGAGTGGCACTTGGCATTTCAGAGAAGATGGGGGAGGGCTGCCCTCAGTGTGTAGCAATAAAGGCAAATAAAGGCAGCTTTTGCCAAGTGTTATTCTTTCAAACTTTTTTTGGCTGGATCTGTGAAGTTGATTTATAAAGAGTTTTTCCTCTTTTGCTAGTGAGGGAAGTTTGATTCCTTTTGGGTGTCTTGGATTTAAGCTATGTGATTGCACTGCTCCATCTGTTCAGCCATGACAATAACAGAGAGGTTATTTGATCTTCAGCTAAAATTAACATCTTCAAAAGCATAGGTTTAACAAATTGAAAACTCCTACATTAGGAAGTATGGCTCTTGTCAAAATGGAAATGTTTCCTGGGAATGTTTGTTGGAACATTTTTTTAATGTTGGAATAATAGTATTTGTGTTGCATTATCTGCAATATATCAGTCTGTTTTGTTTGCCTATTTGGTCAGCCCCTTTTCTAGAGGGATAATAAATTCACTGAGTAAGTTTCTGGTGGTTTAGTCTGGTTTTCTGTTTATGTAAACACTTGTCCTATAATGTAAACTTACAATTGTCATAATGCAACTAATAACTGTATTTTTTGCATTTGATAAGCAAAGTTAGCCACAATTATTCACTTCCTACCAGATTCCTTTGGTAATTTAGATGTGATCAGTGTCATTTGAAATTACAAACTGCTAGATCCTGTTGTCAGCTGTTGAAATTAAGATTTTGAAATGTATCACCAGCAAGATAAGAGGCATAATTACTAATTAGTGGTGGGACAGAGTGGATGTTTTGTACTAATACAAACAGATAATTAAGCAGGATAAGAGGATTGAGAAGAGCTTCAGCTCATCCACAGTCTTAGAGGGAATAAACCATACAAGCTGTAGATTAAATTGTAGGGTATACAGATAGACTTTTAGCCTTCTCTAAGGCTAAAAGATGCTGCTTGTGATATTATGATAAAAAATTCTGAATGTACTTCCTATACAAAATGTCTTAGAGATGTGACCAACTTAACTGATGTTGATCTAATGGCATCAAGGTCTGAACTGTGTCACCCTTAATTTTAACTGCAATATTCCTTCCACAGGATGAATACTCCATATTTCCTCAGACGTACTCCATAGACATCAATGGCTACATTCTTGTTTACTCAGTCACATCAATAAAAAGGTAATAAAATCTGTTTGTATTCTTCTCTTTAAATAGTTTCTGGGTTTAGCTACTGCCTCTGCTGTATTTTGTGTAATTATTTCAATTAGTCTTTGTCCTTTAGAAGTATAGTAGGAGTGAATATTAATGTTTTTTCAGAAATGTTCCCTCGGACCCAAATGTCACAGACACTTTGCAGACTCATGTGCAAGGTACCATGTAAGAAATGAGACAGTGTTAAACTACATTGTTTTGAGGTGTAAGGAGTACAAAGGATCATTTCAGAAATGAGTTCATTGCTCTTGCATCAGATAGAAAGGCAGACATAAATACAAAGCTGAAGGCACTGTACATTTAGGTGAAGTACCCAAGTAGTTGCTCGATCCCTCCTTCAGCCTTGTGGCTTTTTATAGTACTGAGATTCCTTTGACTTCTTGTATTGAATTAACCATGGAAATACTCATATAAACAGTAATAGATGGCTTTTGGACTGTAAACCCTCTCCTGGCATGCTGCAGCAAATAATCCTCCCTGGAGGTTGTCCCAGGGTGTCCCTCTTGTCCTTGCTGTTCCCTGTGCAGAGTCCATCTTACTTGGAGTCATGCAGGACACATCAGCCTCTGTGTGGCTTTGCCATCCTCTGTTATCTCCTCCCTTCCTCTGGACATCTTGCTTTGTTTAAATACTGCTTATCCTTGAGTAGCTGTTGGTTTTCTAATATTGCACAACATCTTTATTAGGTCAGCTGAGTATTTTCTGAAATTTTTGTTTGAAGAAAGTGATTAAGACCTTAGACCTTTCAGTCTCATCAAGTAGGAGAAGTTGATGCTTCCTTTCTATTTTCAAGGCAGTTGATGAGCTTTTTACAAGTGCTGAAGTGTTTCATATATTTTCCTCTGAATCAAACAAAACTGGTCATTTCAAGCTCTTTGACAGACTATCATAAAATACAGGTAAAGCACTTGCCTGTTGGCTCTTTTTCCTTCTCAAAGGAAGGATACAGTCTGGTTACAAACTTCTGCTGCTTGCAAGGTCTTTAATGTTGAACAGATTTCACAGTTCTTCATTCTTGCTTTTCATCTTCAGTTCTGAAGTAAAGAAGGGCAAGCACATGTTAGGCTTTTATGTGTGTCTGGAGATACTAAACTACCAAACTCTCTGTGGGTCTGGGTTTTTCAGTGAGAGGTTCAGTGCTGGTGCTGGGTAACTTGTATGAAATAGGAGTCAGTATTCTCTGCCTGAGTAGACAATGCTTCACTCCTAAAGCAAATACAGAAAAGTTCACTGATAAATGAGTGCTGTGAGGACAGAATTGCCTTTGACTGAAACCAGTGTACATCACTCAGGGGATTTTGCAACCTGTGCTGTTCCCTGTTTGGCAGCTAAAGGGTTTGTTCTTTCTCAGCCACTCCAGTTGTTGCCTCATGATGTCTTGAGCTCACCAGGTGAAGAAATGAACATGTTTTCTGTGGGTACATTCAATCAGTTAAACCAAGTTATGGTAAAAATACAAACAGGACAGACTAGGTTAAGGCTGTAGGTCAAAATTCTTTTCATCAGTATTTATTCTTGATCAGTTTATTCCAAGTTTGTTGTTGTTGTTGTTTCTTAAAATTTCAAAGCATCCATGATCCTGTCTTGTTCAATTCTTTGTTCTGTATCAAGACAGGGTTTAGGTGATAGGAAGATCTTCCACAGTACTCTGTAGCTTTGATGACTTGCCCTGACAGTGGGATCACAGTCTTCATCTGTCCTGACTTCTGTCAAAGTGTGTATATTGATCCAAATATTGATCCAGCTGGGTGAGAGCTTTGACAGCAGACTTAACAGAAATGCTCTTTTTAAAGTTATCAGCTTCTCTGCTAACCTCCAGTGGGAAGTTTAAATAGGACTTGAATGAAAGCTAATGCCCTACATTTTTCATATTGCCAGGCTCTCAGCAGCAAGGTTACTGGAAGGCTTTTGCTCTAGTTCAGCTTAATTAAATTCCAATTTTGTATCTTGCTAGGTTCCATGATTTTGTGTAACACATTTATCTGACAGCTAGTAATGGGTTTTTTTTGTATTTCACACATTGAGTTGTTTGCTGTAACCCATTTGCTTGACAGAACTAGAAGGGACCTCTTACAGTCTCCAAATCTCTGTTTCACAGCTTGATGTGATGGTGCTATTTTTGGATTGGTCAGTCCTTGCTCCTTTTTGTCCTTGCTCCTTTCAACATTATTAATTTGGAAAGCTTTCTAGAACATTAATTGGTTGAGCCAATTTAATTCCTGGCAGTTCTTAGCAACTTGTTTCTCTGTCAGAATTGTGTTGCAGTTTAAGTAGCACTTCTCCTGTGGCTTCCATCTTGGTGTGTTAACAAGGATCAGCTTTTTATTTGTAGTATTTTCACTAAGAAAGGAAGGTACCCAAAGTGGGGCAGTGGAGAGCCCAGGTTCAAGAGCTGTGGTGTTTTTCTGGCTTAGCTGGAAGCAGCACACCTAACTGGGGAAAGGAAGCAGTGATTGTACTGTCCCAGGGATTCAGTTAGCCTGTGAGTAGGGTGCTAGGATTTTTCCCATTGCTTCAGACTGATAAACACTTTTGTGGTCTCTAGCAGATGGGTTTTGGTAGCATTTTTGTTCTTTCAGTTTGCAGGGTCACGTAGTTAGTTCTGTGTGTACTGATGCCTCTCAACTCTGTCACAGCCAAGCTCCATTTAACTCTTGTTTTCTTAATAGTTATCATCATCCAAGATGAGTTCTCAAGACTAGAATTTCAGTAATACTCTTTCAGCATAAGCTCCTTATGTCCCTAAAATCCTTTCATTGATTTCACATTTTTCATTGATTTCACATTTTCCCCAGTGTAATTTGTAGTATCCTACTTGAATTACCAGTAGCAATTTGTGGCAGACTAACTCACACTTCTATTTACAAAGAACTCATTTGCTTGATAGGATACACTGAAACTATTAGCTGAGCATGGAAAAGCTTTGTGTCCCACACAGCCTCAAATATTATTGCTGCAGTCAGACAAATTGGCCTGCTTGACAGAAAATCCATCTTAAATGTGGTAGAGCTTATTGTTCTAGGAGGGAGAGGTTTTGCTGCTTTGAATGGTGTTTTTAGGCACCAGGTCTTTGATTGCTCTGAGCTGGAAGTGTGTTTGATTGCTGCTCTATTTTTAAGGGTTTCAATTCTAATTGAAATGCAGTGCAAGTCAAGACACTGCCTGTAGCTAGCAACCTTGGAAACTGGGAAGTTTTTGGTCCCTTTTCTGTTGTCTAGTTGTGTCTCATCCCTGAGCCTCTGCCTCTCTTAAATCCAAGTTGTGCACTTCATGTACCAGCATTTTTTCCATGGTGTAACCAGAGGAGTGCAACATCTGCTCTTCAGCCCTGTTTATAGCTTGTTCTCAGAAGTACTGAATGTCAAATGCAGTGGATTTTGTTAGTGAGGTTTTTGACTTGATATCCTACAGTCCTGTCATCCAAACTTCACCTGTGTGGTAGGGGAACAGACAAAGAGTATTTGAATAATCACTGTTTCAGTGCCATCTTGCAGATCAATTTACTCACTTTCCATAGAAAATTAGAATTTTGGCTCCTTTAGGCTTTTACATAAATAAAACTTAGTAATTATGTATGAACTAAATGTTTTTTAAAAACAATGATGGAGCTTGCCTAACTAATTACTTTTTCTTCCAATTTGCTTTAATTTAACATACTCATCCAGGATTGTTGGACTGCAGCAGTTAAATTTCTCACTGCAGATACAAACCAGATGAGAGGTGGGAGGGACTTGGGGTGATTCTGTGTTAGATGCATCAGTCCTGGGTAATGTTATTTATTTCTGCAAATACCATAACTGGGGAGGTGTAAGAGTAGGCTCAGGCTGGTCTCTTGCTGCTGGGACCAGTTTGCTGTTGTTGCACAAACGGGTAAGACTTTCAGCATCTGTGTAGTTGTGCATACATAGAATAAGTTTTAAACACAACCTACATATGCATTTAATTGCTTGTGTATTGGGTATTGAGGATAAACATCAGAGTGCATGTGTGACTTCATCCCTTTATTTTGCAGTTTTGAAGTGATAAAAGTTATCCATGGCAAGTTATTGGATATGGTGGGAAAAGTCCAGTAAGTAGTGACACTTTCATCTCATTTCATTGCAGGCATGTTGCTAGTGCTTTGTTCAGTATACTGTAACTGTTCTGAAGTTCTGAACTTTCTTTCACAGAATACCCATTATGCTGGTTGGAAATAAAAAAGACCTGCATATGGAACGGTATGTGAACTCCAGAATGTGAGAAATGCAAGGCAGCAGCCTGCATTCCTGTGGCTGCACACACTGGGTTTGTTCTTGGCTTTCCAGAGCTAAAATCAAATTGTAGGTTAAAATAAGTTACTGGCAAAGGAGTTGTGTCCAGAATGTGAACTACGAACCATGAACTTCTGTTGTAATGTTGATTTTTGCTGTGAGGTTCCAGGGACAGTCATTAAACACTCTGTTTTTTCAAAGTAAGTAACAGAAGTGTATTTGTCACAGCAGCAATACCAGATGATATTACAGATTATGAAAACAAAGCAATACTTTGGGACAGCTGCTCTTCTGGGTCACAGAGCAGTTTTACCTGGCCCAGAAGTGCATTTGACAGCAGCCAAAAGCAAATGCTTTGGATCAGACTTCACAAGAATTCCTATTACAATGCACTTAAGTGCTTTGGTACTCTTGAGGTATTTCTTGACATATCAGATTCCAATTCTTCTGCAAGTTATAAGAAACATATTTTTCTTTCTCTGATCAGGGTGATCAGCTATGAAGAAGGGAAAGCTTTAGCAGAATCCTGGAACGCAGCTTTCTTGGAATCTTCTGCTAAAGAAAATCAGGTAATGGATTTAAGAGTCACTTTATTCAAATAGCAGTGTAATGGATGACTCACAGATCCACTAAATAAAGGAAGCTGAAATATTTGCATGCACTGTACAGATATTTTGTGGAGATGGAAGCAGAATGGCTGTCTGCACTCAGCTTTATGTACACAAGTTTTTCCCTGCAATTGTCAATGGGAGGAGGAAGTGAAGAACTGAAAGTTCAGCTTCACTGCACATATCAGAACACTTAGTGACAAATTAAAACTCACATCCACAGGGTGGGTGGAACAGGGTCTGTTACCTCAAACAGGAGTCACTGCTGCCAGAGCAGTGGGTTGGTGTCAGAGGATGAACCTCATGTTTAAGGTGCTGGGCAGGCTCAATCTCTCTAATGGGGCAATAATCATTTTGTCTGATGTTTATGGTCAACAATTCTGCAAGTTATTTGAGTAAAGTTGGATTTTTTTCCCCTGAAAGAAAAACTTGGATTATATTTTGCCAGCTGATATGGAACACTTGGAGTTAGTTTATCAGTATTTGTTTCTGGCTAAGTCTTGGATTAACCTTGTCAAAACTGGCATGATGGAAGCATGAAATTTCCCAATATCTTCTCTGTATGCTGGAGAGCTTCAAATGCATACCAAATAAACTGACAGTGTAAAGAATAAACCTGTTAAAAATGTCTGATCTTTTTTTCCACCCCTTTATTTTAAATAACTTGTGGATTAGGCAAAGCTGTTGCCTGTGCTCTTTTTCATTTGGCATATGTTCACAATGTGCAACACCACAGCAATTCATATCCAGCAGAAGAATATCTTACTGATAAATTTTCTGGAGTTTTTATTGCTCTTGAACCAAGAAGAAAAAAGTCATGTTTATGTGTTTAAATCAGCTACAAACTTTGTAGGATGCTTGGTATGCCCTGTGTGTTAACTTGCTGCAGTGACAAAGTCCCCTGTACTGCCATGTATTTGTGCTCCTGTATTAAGTGAAGCTGCCAGTTGGAGTTTATATATCAAACATGGTACCCTTCAGGGAAATCAAAATGGCAATTGTATGTCAGATACTCAGAATCCTGGACAGTCTGTACAAATCCCACCAGAAGAATTCAGAAGTCCTGTGCATTCTGGCTGTCAAAGGTCTTCCTTTCTGCAGGACCCTTCAGAACAGTGATCACAGGTCACTGTGAATTCCATCCCTCTGCATTTAGCAGCAGGTTGTTAGGGGCAGGTGCCTGAACACAATTCCTGCTTCATGCCTGCTCTATAATACCGTTGGTAAATTTGCCCATTTTCAGAAGTCTGGCAGATGAGATGTCACTTCTGAGATGGGTTCTTGCAGCCTGCACCATCCTGCTGTTCTCTGGGTGTTTCCTTTGGAGGCTGGGCATGTGTGGAGTAAAGTGTGCAGGAGCCCAACACTGGCACAGCTGCCTCAGTCTTCTCACACATCTCCAGCTCTGAAGAGGTGGAAGATTGAGTTTAGAGAGCCAAGTGTGGAGTCTGGAGCTGTGGGGTGCTGGGGGAAGAGGAGACACCAGGCATTGTAACATCCCTCCCTGTGAGCTGGACCAGGAGCACTTCTGAACTCATTTGGGTTTTCTCCTCCAAACCCTAATGTGACAGGACCAAAAGAGCTGATACATGGACTTCTGTCAGGACAGGGCATCTTCTCTTCCTCTGAAGCTGTGTCTGCTCTGGAGGTGGGGGGAAAAGGGTTTGTTTTGCATTTGGTAACAAGCTGTGTTGTCATTTTCCTGGTACTGAGTGTTCACCTTATGTAAGCCAACATTACTGGAAAGAGAAGACTGTTGGCACTTTGTGCATTGAGGTTCATCCAAATAATCACCTGTACTGGCTTGGTACTGCAGATGTAACTTGACTATCCAGATTAATTCCAAACTCCTTCCAAAAGTGCTTCAGCTTCTGTTTGCTTAACAGAAAGCTGGTTTATGCTTAAGGCATGAGCTAAACTGGATGAGGGATTTGGAACTTGAGCAGAGAGTTCAAAGCTTCTTGACTGAGGGTATATCTGTTAATTCTCTCTGAAACCAAGCCCATGTGTACTTGGAGGAGTTGAAGCAGAAATGTGACAATTTCTAGTGCCTGGTCTGAGATGGGATGTGTACATGATGTTCTTCATAGTGGTGAGGAGAGGGAATCCCTGATAGCAAAGACTCTTTCCACCTTTTCTATCTTCCTGCTTTGTCCCCCCCAAAAATCCTTTTTGGAGCATCTGTGATAGTCCAAGGAGCATAACTCAATTATACTGGACAATTAAAATAGTTCTATAGATTAACTTAAACAAACCATGCATATTCTGCCGAGAGTTATCAAAAGATAACATGTCCCAGAAGTGGCATGACTTGGAGTAGATGGAAAGTGAGAGAGGCAAAGATTAAAGCTGCAGTGATGATAAATGATAGTGGCTGGCAGGAGTTCTCAAGGTCAGATAGAATTGAGTATGTGCCAGCTCCTGCAGAGCTGGGTGACCTGGTAGGACTTTGGGAGGAGCTTGCATCTCACCAGCACACCAGTCATCAAGGGAAATCCCTGGGCTTTGGGAAGGCAATCCTGACAATGGAAGAGACCTCTCTGAGATGACTGCTGGGCTGGTACTGTCATGTCTTCTCAAGCTGCTTAGTTATTACCAGCCATGGTGCATTGCTTTGGCTAACATCAGGAACTTCAAGTCCTTTCCTGTGGAATTCCCGATGCAGTGTCACCAAGGCTGTGGTGGAGTGCTTCATCTTAATCCCAGTGCAATAACATCACTCTTGGAAACACAGCCAGAATCCAAAGTGGTCTTAAACCCAAGTGAAGCTGGAAGCCAACTTCTGCTGGAAGAATTTAGGAAGTAACAAGCAACTAAATTGTGTCCATCCAGTTATGCAGAATGCATTAGATAAATTGCAGAAGGAGCAAGGAAGTAACAAAAAAATTAGCTTCTTACCAAAATGGAGCTCTCTTAAAAAGCAGTTGCTTGGTTGTGCTGCTTTTTTCAAGGGCAGCTTCATCTTGGAGCTCAGAGGATGCTCTGCTTAGTAAATGCTTCACAGTAGTTTGGAATCCAGGGATCTGACATGTTTGAACTGGCAAAGGATGGGGGGAAACAACCCTCTTTTACCTGGCTATTATTAACTGTGCCCAGTTCTGTTCTAGGATAAACCAGTAGTGTGAGCAGCTGAGGGTTTCCTCTTTGAAATAATAAATGAGTTGCCAAAGGGTGACTCTGGCACTGTGGGCTGGATTTGGGTGCTTGCACCTTCCTGCTGCCTCCTGGCAGCACATCCCCAGCTCCCTGCCTGTGCAGGATCTGCCTCCTGAGCTGTGTCCTGCTCCCACTGAGAGCACATCTGCAGCAGCAGCTGAGCCTCTGGTGTCCTGTGGGCAGCAGGTGCTGCCCAGGTTGGCATCTCTGCTTTGGGAAAAGCCAGATGCCTTCCCGTGGGCTAGGTGTGACCCACATTCCAGAATTGGACCATATGGAGGCAGATGCATAGAAAGTCTGGCTGCATCCTTTATTCCTTGTCACAAAACATCTCCCTGTGTTGTTTAAAGGCTCAGTCTAAAACTCCTCAGCATGTTTGAGCTGAATGCCAAATTCCAAGGCTGTAGGACAGTAATTAAACCTTGCCAGTGAATATGTATTTTCTGTGAAATGAATTAACAAACCCTGTGAACTCCTACATCTTAGTGCTTCAAACAGCACATCTTTGACAGGCAATGTGCAGCTTTTTGGTTGACAGAGTAAGTTGTGGAGGTTTTTTAATGGGTGCTGTGAAACGTGGGCAAAAAGACTTTGTGTATTTAATTGAAGCCATTGAAAATTTCAGCTCCAAGGAAACAGGGGTGCAGTATGTTTGTAAATCAGTGCATCACCAGGTTTAGATTAAAGGAAGCTCTTCATTAGTGGAAGCAGTTTGATAGCAATTGCAGTCCTGGCCATGCTTCTCTTAAAGCCTTCATTTGCCCAGGAAATGTGTTGTATCATTACTGAACTAAACAAGTGTCTGCTGCCAGGTTCTGTTGGGATTCCAGGAAACTCCATTATGTGGAGAATACCCTATTTTCCAGCTGGTGAAGTACTTTAAATAGTTCCAGAGATTGTACTGTGCACAAACAGTATACATGTAGGAAACTAACATTAAGTCTAATCTTGTTAAGATTGCTGTGGGGCTTCAGTCAATGAGATTAATTTGGAAGTGATCCAGTTAAGAATTACATCTTGTGGAGGTGGAAAAACATCTGTTAAATCAGAATATGTAGCCATAAATCATAGGATGCTCTTCAGCCTGCTGATTAAAACCAACAAAACCCCCTTTTTATCCTTTTTCTATAATGAATATACTTTCCTGTGCTGGGAATTCCTGAAGTGGATGGCCAGAGGTTGGATCAGATGTCAGTGTGAGATGGTCAGGAGATCATTTCCAAGCTGAAGATTCACACACTGAAGCTCTAGTCATGCAGTTCAGGCTATTTAAAATGTAACCCCCTTTTCTCTCAGGAGGACTTTATCAAAGGATATTGCTCAATATTTGTGACAGTTCAGCTTGTGCTTTCTGCTGGTGTCCTTGCACTGTGTGTAATACAGATCTTACAGGGACAGTGAGAAAATCAGGAGTAGTAAAGTTACCCCTCATACTGAGCTGTGCCAAGTCAGTGTTAAGAACTGAAAAATCTGCTGCCTTCTGAAATTATTCATTATCTTAAAGATTCCTGACAGCAAACTGATTGGTTTATTCTCCAAAGCTGCACAGCATCCAGACCTTCTGTGCTGTCAGTCACTCAGGACAGACTCACCATGCAAAGCAAGGTGATTACAGTTATTAGCTTTGTTGTGAATCTGGCTCAGTTTGTGCCTGCCCTCCCTGCTGAGGATTGCTGGGGATGGGAGTTTGCACTTCCCTTTAAAATTACTGTGTTTGCCCTCCTCACTTTTTTGGAATAAGCATTGGATGTGTGTTTATCTGCTGATGTAGTTGATAAAACTGCTAATGTTTTTTGTTATTCTTTCAGTAAGTGGGCAGCCCCACCTTCCCTCCTAAACTTGTGCTCTCTCTTTGCAGACTGCCGTTGATGTTTTTAAGAGGATAATTTTGGAGGCAGAAAAAATCGATGGGGCAGCTTCACAAGGGAAGTCTTCATGCTCAGTAATGTAATTCCACTGCAGAACCTGAAAACACTGGGAATACATTCTACCTGAAGAAGCAAAACTGCCCATTATCTTTAAGGATAAACTATGCTTCTTTTTTTTTTTTCCTTTTTTTTTTTTTTTAAAATTTTTTTTTTCTTCTGTTAACCTGAAAGATAAACAGTTGGTTTGGAGCCTTTCCCTTCAGATTATGTTAAACTCTGACTCCTGTGCAAATGGCTTCACTTCCATTTTCAAATTTTAAGCAATCATATTTTCAATTTATATATTGTATTTCTTAATATTATGACCAAGAATTTTACTGGCATTAATTTTTCAGTGTAGTTTGTTGGTTAGAATAATCATCAAAATGATGCATATTGTTACACTACTATTAACTAGGCTTGGATATCAGTGTTTCTTTGTGTTAAATGTATACTTGTAAATAAAATAGCTGCAAACCTTAAATGTTCTGTTTATAATTTTTCGTTGATTACTCCATATCAACTTTTTTTTTTGTTTGTTTTTTTTGTGAAAAATGTTCACCTGCTGACCTTAAGAGAAGGCCTGAGATCCTTGGAGCCAATGGATTGTTTGACTATTGCTCGGGAAGTTGTTTGCGAGTGATCCCAAACGTTTTTGCTACTGGAACTCCAGGCTGGCCAAGCAGCTCTGCTTTGCTTTGTGCCCAGTCACGGGAAGGAGGGACAAGTGCCAGCTTTATTTGGAAGGGAAATGCTGGGTTTCAGTCAGAAGCTGCTCTGTGTTTTCCTCTGTAACCGCTGAGTGAGGGGTGCGCAGAGCCGCCCCGAGTTCCTGCGCTACGGACTGTGCACGCAGGCTTGTGGCTGGCAGTGCTGTCAGGATGGAGTGGATTTATCCAGGTCACAAGCTTAGACTTGTTAAGAGAACAAAAATGTCATTTAAAATAAATTGCACGTCCTGAACAAATCGGTGTGGGCTGTTTGTTGTGAATTCCTGTGCTCCTGGTAGAGGTGAGCGGCCTCCTGATGCCTGGCTGTGCAGAGTTCAGGGTTCCTGCACAGCTTTCCTGACCAGCTCCAGGCTTTTCCTTGCCTTTTGGACTGGGGGCTTAGCAAGCTGTAATCTTGGAAATAAACTCCTTACAACTATATATTTTAAAAATTGAGTTGACCTACTTTGTATTGAAAAGCAGAACAAAACCCAAAACAGTAAAAACAAACAAGGCTGATTTGAGGAACAGCTAATTAAATCAAGTGTTTTGCCTGCACTTTTGTGTTCATTTGAAAACTTAAATTTCCAACAGGAGTAGATAAGAAGAGAAAGTTGGAGTGTACTTGCAACCAGAATTAGCTTTTACCTTCCAGTCTGTGCTGAAAGATACAAATGAAGCATTTTGTTCCTTTATTTTCTTTGTGCAGTTGTTCTCTCATATGATATAAAAATGGTCTAAACCTCTCAACAGTGTATGTTGGTAAGCTTGGTATTTTCTTTGGTCATCATGAGAGCAACTGGTTAAAAAAAAATGCCCTTTTTCTCCACTTAGGATATTTCCAGTGTTTCTGAAAGTCCATTTTCCATGAATTCACACACCTTGTGCCAAGCACGGGTTGAGTAGCTGGATGATTGTTCTGCATGATGGATTGCTGGAGTTCAGCTGAGAGCCTGTTCAGCCAAACAAGTCCATGCTTTTATTTTGGACCCAGACTGAGCTGGGGCTGTTCCCTGCCCAAGAACCTGCAGCATTGCAGTGAGGGCTGCTTGGCTGGCTGTGGAATGGCTGAGGATGCAGAGCATGGCCTGAGGAGCTCAGCACAGGGTGTGTCAGTCAGTGTGAGCTGATCCTTCAGTGCCCCATCCCCAGGACTGATGAGCTCTTGCATGACCCGAGGCTGTGACATTGCATGACGTGTTCTGCATCACAGGGTGGAAATTCTGGAGTAACACAAACCTCAGTGACCACATCTGCTCCATTTTTTGTCAAACTGGCTGCAGGTGTACTGGCATCAGTCTAACCCCCATAATAGTTGCTGCATTGCCTCTTGAGGTGTGCCAGCTGCTAAGAGTTTCAAAGGAGATGATGTATGAGGGCATGTGCAATTTAACTGGAGAACTGAGGTCCTGCCTTCCAGTGATGTGGCTTTCCAGAAGGGCTTAAAGACAAGTGCAGATTCTCTGGATGATTTGTGGTGGGAGTTTCTGAGACTTGAAAAGGACATTTCACAAGGCCATGTATTGATAGGACTTCAAACTGCATGAGAGTAGGTTTGGAATAATTAATAGGAAGAAATTCTTCAGGGCAGTGATAGAATGGAACAGGCTGCCCAGAGTTTATGGATGCTCCACAAAGCCAGGCTGGATGGGGCTCTGAGCAAGCTGGTCTAACAGAAGGTGAACCTGCCTGTGGCAGGGGGTTGGAACTGGATGGGCTTTTGGGTCCCTCCCAGCCCAAACAATTCAAAACAGAGATGTGTAGTGCTCTTGCATTTTCCATAATAGCTGAAAAATTGAACTCATCCACATATGTTATTCCCTTCTTCCTCTTTCTGCTTCATCCAGTAAAAAATGGAAATTATTCCACTCACCCAAGCCTTTCTCTGCTAATAAGATCTAAAGACCAGCCATGTGCAATAGTCTTGCAGTTCTGCTGAAATGTGTAGTCAAGTGTGATCAGTGAATTCCTCCCCATCCTTGGCTGTACAAATTTCACTTGGTTTCTCAAGGTGGCACCTTCAGCAGCTGGAGTCTAACAGAGGCTGGGGCAGCCTTGTGCTTCCTGAGCTGGCACAGGTTGGGTTCTTCACCCTGAGAGCCCTGAAGGTGGGGATGGGCAATTGGGGAAGTCCTGTTATGTACAGAAACAAAATCCTGCTTTGTAGCAAACTGCTGCTTTCCTGGAGTTGATGAATTTTTACAGCCTTGTTAAAGTTCTCTGATCCAGGCTAGGAAAAGAATTAAGTAGACTTAATAACTTTATTAAGGGATGATCATTTGCAAAGGTGAAAGTGCAAAGATCCTTTTCCTGTTGAGGAAATGAGCAGAATTTTTTCATGTGAGGTTGAACACAGTCCACCAGTTCCCACCTTGGACATACTCAAAAGCCCCTGGGAGATGGTCCCAAGCCACCAGCTCTGGGTGACCCTGTTTGAACAAGGCTTGGGCCAGGGGTCCTCCAGGGGTCCCTGCTGACCCCAGCCATTCTGTGGTTATGTGAATATTGACTACTCTTAAGTCATGTTAAGTTAGCACTGACTTTTGTGGATTTATAATGCCCTGGTTTGGAAGTGACTGCTGCCTTGCTTGTGCCCCTGTCCAGCTCCTGGCTTTGCTGTGTGAATAATCCTGAGAGCCAGGGCTGGAGCTGCCCATCTCCCAGCCTGCAAATGCTGAGGGTGAGCAGGGCAGTGGGGCAGGTGAGCTCAGCAGGGCAGGATGGACTGCAGGTGCTAAATGGAGCTTTCTTTTTCCTGATGTTTCCATGCCTAATGAAGTTTATTCCTGCCTGGTTAACTCCATGACAGGGGAGTCATCTATGGGTCTGTAGTGCTTCTTCCCAGCTTCTGTAGAGGTTGGTGGGTCCATGCTGGAGAAGAAAAAAGCTGGAAAAGTGTTCCCATTGTTCCTGTTCAACTGCAGAAGCTCTGCTGTTGTATCTGGACGAGGTGCAGATGTTCCAGGTGCTGTGTGAGCGTGGTGCAGGTGCTGATGATGTGATGTGCCCAGGCTTGCTGGGCTTACTCTGCTAATTAACACTGCTGAGCCTCTCCAGAAGGAGAAATCAACAGCTTCTAATTAGCCCTTATGTAATCAGGACTGCTCATCTTCAGAGCCTTTTGCTAATACTGGGTAATCTTCACAACTTCATCTAAAAAGTCAGCATTGCTCCCCTTCAAAAATTGGGGAGGGGGAGTGAAAACCTTTGCACAGATCCCTTCAGCTATTGGGAGTATGCAGAAATGTGGCTAAACTGGTGTGGGTGATGGGTGTCCTTAGCATCCAACTTTTCCTTGGATATCCTGTTTCCCTACTGGAACTTTTACTTTTTTGAAACACAGTGAAAACTGAAAGGATTTCACCCCCCAGGCTTTCCGACGCTTTCCAAAGTGAAACCCAGGGCCCATCTCAGTCAGATGCTGAGGAGTGTGATGATCCCTGGACAGAATATTACTGAAAACAAGACTGCAGCTGGCTAAACCTGACCAGCAGGTCTCCTCTCCAAGGTAAGAAGCTGTTTTTCTAGTAGGAATCTGGCCAGATCCATCATTTTGTAGCAGGAGTTGCTGAGTGTGAAGTTATTTGGAGTCCTTACCCCACATAGGCAACATGAGGTGTTGCTGACATGGGGTGGGTCAGGGTGTGAGATGACCACCCTTGGTAGAAAGAGATATTCCTGAGATTTTTA
Organism: Zonotrichia leucophrys gambelii; assembly: GCF_028769735.1. NCBI lineage: Eukaryota > Metazoa > Chordata > Aves > Passeriformes > Passerellidae > Zonotrichia > Zonotrichia leucophrys. The sequence continues at coordinate 6,953,466 of NC_088171.1, read as the reverse complement.
TGTTGTAGTGCTTCCATGCTGAGGGCAACACATTGAACCCCAAACCATTGCCTGGGAGCTGATTCCCATTTCCAGCAGCAGTGATGTGTTCTGCCAGTGAGGGTGTGGGTGAATGTTTTGCAGAGATGTTCTGCAGTCAGTGTGCCCAGGCCCCTGGCAGCCCTGGGAGGCAGCACGTGCTGCTCTCAGGTACAGGGGCTGGTTCATCACCAGCAGAAATTGGGACTTTGGGCTGAGGAGAGCCAGCCTTTGACAGGCAGTGTGTATTTCACACAGAAACTCCACTCTGAGTCAAGAGATGGTTTCTCACTCAGGTCTGTTGCTGTTCTGAGGAGTCCCACAGGATGTGTTCATTATTCCCAGCAAGGCAAAAGTTTTTCAGTGAGAAGGAGCAAGACTCATGGTTGTTTCACATTTAATGAGCTCAAAGTATCTCCTACTGAGGTATGTGAAAAATCTATGAGCTTTTCAAAGCAAGATGGTGTTTTGAAAGCCCTGAGCTAGGGATTTTCCATGCCAGGTCTTAATACTGCTTTGTAAATATTCCAGGCTCCTCCAGAAGCTGAAGTGTGGCCCTTTCAGAGGATGTGGAGCAATTCCTTGGCTGCTGCTCCATTGCTGGTGATTTGTGTGGGGCTGTGCCAGCTGTAGGAGGAACCTGTGAGCAGAATGCTCATCCTCTGACAGGGAATGTTCCATTCACGTAAGTGAGGTCACTCCCAAAGATTCACCTCCAGGAGGCACACCCTGCTCAGCTCCCCTGGCTCTGGCCTGGGCAATTTGGAGAGCAAATTGTCTCTCACCACTTCACTCCTCAGCCTTGTGGCAGCAAAGGCCTGGAGCTGCCCTTGTGGACATCAAACCCAATTCCTTCCTCTAAACCAAACCCACAGAAGAATCTCAGATTTTTGGGTTCTGGCTGTTGAAGCCAAATACTCAAACTTATAAGTTCATTTCCAGTGTTTCATCCTTTAAGCAGCCACAGTGGAGGAAATCTGCCCAAAACCCTTTTGCTGTGGGGCTCATGTTCAGATGGACCTGGGCACGAGCAGGAGGTGAGGCAGCCCCAGCATCCCTTGCCTGAAATGCTGTTATGGCCACAGGCTCCTCAGGCTGCTCTTTTCTCTCTTCCATTGGCAGCCTTTCCATCTTTGGCAAGGAGTTAAGGGGCTTTGTCCAGGAATTATTATTTGTCATTCTTCCATATTCTTTTTTCCCCATCATTTTGCTTTTTTCTAGAGATGGGTCCTTTCTTATTTCATATCTTTAACATGGTTTGTCAAAGAAATGAGGATAAAATTGCCACAATCTCTTTCCATCTCTCCTGAAATAGCTTTTGAACCTGTTGGACAATTTCTAAGAAATCTGACAGCTGGGCACAAGTCTCAGATTCATCAAGCTGTTGCGCATGGAATTAAATGTCGCATCTTGAGAGAAACAGGAAAATCCCCTCATGAGACAGAGCCAGAGGAAACCAGGCTTTTGTGGTTCCATAAAAATCTCCTGAGGCACAGTTTGCTTTCCTGGGTGCTTTGGGGCAGTTTGCCATGGATGCCATGGGTTTTCCCCTCCAGGCACCAACAGCTCATGGCCAATGCAGAGAGCCTGAGCTGTGACCCCAAAGGGTGGAGAGTTGGGTCCCAAAGCCAGCAATGGTGCCACCCCATTGTCCTTGTGCTCCCAGCCATGGCTCAGAAGAGGGACACTTCTCCTTCCCTCCCAGGGCACTGACTGCCACAGGGAGTGGCTGGTTTTGGGTTTTTGTGTTTTTGGGAACACCACTGATGCCCCCTGTCTTGGCTGCAGATCTCCCAAGTGGGACTTTTCTGCTGTTACTTTTCCCTGCACCATCTGGTGATTAATCTAACGCCTTAAAATTAGCACTGGTGTTTCAAAGAGGTTTTGGGCAGTTTTTTTTTTTTTAATTTTTAATTTTCTTTTTTTTATATTTTTATTTTTCATTGTTTCCTGCCTCACAGCACAACACACACGTGTGAGCCGTGTTCCTGCAGGTTTGCCTGCATCAGCTGGAGGATGTGTTTCCTCTCCCAGCACAAAGTGCCACCTCTCTCCTTCATCCCAGTCAGTGACATCCTCCAGCTCAGCCTACGTGTGTCTGCGCACGTGCTCATTAACTTTTACATCTTAATTGAGAGGGTGGCACACGTTTGAGCCCTAATAATGACATCCCTTCTGCTGAAGCAGTCTTTAATCTCGAGATGAAGCAGTGAGCCAAGGCAGCAGAGTGGGGCTGCTGGCACACCTGAGGATGGGAGCATCCTGCCAAGAAAGGAGGTTTCAGGGTTTGATATGAAACACGTGCCTGGTGGTCCAGGGAGGGAGGCAGCAGCAAGGGGAGATGATGGAGGGCCAGTGAGTGAGGAGGAGGATTCAGTGAGCCGGAGCTGTGTGTGAAGTCTCTTGCAGAGCTATTAAAAAGCATAAAAGCACAAATCTCCTTTTAATGTGGCCCCTTGGTACCTCTCTGCATGCTGCTCCATGGGCCACCCCCACACATCTGCCTTTACCTCTTCCTAGCCTGGCTCAGTAGTATGAACTGATGGGATTTATGGGCTGGGAGCTTCCTTTGCTGTTTGTCCTGGGAATATCACAGTTAAAATCTCTGGATATCCTTATAACACAGATGAGGACTTTATGGTCCCATATAGCTGCAATGTAAGTTACTTTAATAGGGTAAATTTATGGTCCAAAAGTTCCTCTAATCCTGACTTACAGCTGTGAGTCAGGGCTTCAGTGCTGGAAGATCAAAACATTCCTGAGAACGATGCTTGTGAGTAACATCAGTGGGTTTGGGAGCCCAACCTCTGTGCTTTGGAGGGGATCAGGTCCTTGGATTTTGGAGGTGCCATTTAGATGGGTTCAAAGGTTGAATGAGAAACCATTGGTTTGACAGATGGAGTGCAATGTTTGTTGGTGGGGAGTCTTCAAGGGCACCCTCTCTTGGCTGCCACACTGCAGGAGGTGGGAAGAAGCTGGGAAAAAGCAAACCATTTCTCTGACATAGAGAAATGATGTGCCATGCTTAGAGATGCTGCTGAGGAAAAAGGACGGGGAAAAAAAAAAAGAAAAAATAGGGGAAAACAGAGGGGGGAAGTAAACACGAAATAGAAATAAAGATGAAAAAAGTGTTTAAAAAAAAAAAAGAAGTCCTCCAAAAAGGAGCAGTAAATGTGCGCTGCTAATCGACCAAAGCCCTGCCAAGCAAATCTTTTGTCAGATCATCTGCCCAAAATCAAAAGTCCGGACTCAGCAGCCCCGTTACCGGCGGTTCTGCCTACGAAGCAGGACGGGCAAAGCCCCGGTTCCCGCGGCTTTGTTACAGAGCCCCCGCCGGGCCGGCCCCGTCCGGCCCCCCCCCGGCCGCCCCTATATAGCGCCCTGTCCAATGGTCTGTCCATCGCAGCTCTGCTGGCTCCCGCTCTTGCTCTGGGATAGCAGCCAGCAGAAAATGTCCCAATACTCAGGAAAAGTAAGTAACGACCCGACCCTTCCCTTTCAGCCTCGGGCTGGAGCATCCTCCGGGTGGAGGATGAGGATGAGGATAACAGAGCCAGCAGTGGTGTGAGTGATGATCCCGGGAGCAAATCTGGTAGCAGGGATGGGGAGGGTGTGGCAGAAGGAGCTGCGTTTCGGGAGCTGAATTTCCTGTTTAAACATTCCTGCTGGAAATATGTGTGAGTGAGCACGAGGCGGCGAGAAGTGTCATAAATGCGGGACGCGCTGCCTTCCCAGAAAAACAAATACGCTGCTTAGGAAAAAATGCCAGTGATGCTTTTGCTGGAAAGCAGCTAAAATAACCCAAACCACCCTGAAATGATGCATCTGCAAGAGATTCCCATCTGCTTGGAATGGGAATCCGGCTGTGTCCCTGCTCCTCAGTCCGGGCCCTTTCTCCTCCTCCCCCCAGATCACTTTCTACGAAGGCAGATGCTTCACGGGCAGGAAGCTGGACGTCTGTGGCAGCTGCAACAGCTTCCAGGACCAAGGTTTCCTCAACAGGGTCAACTCCATCTGTGTCCAGAGCGGGGCTTGGGTCTGCTTTGACCACCCCGACTTCCGAGGGCAGCAGTACATTCTGGAGCACGGAGAATATCCCGACTTCTACCGCTGGAACGGGCGCAGCGACCACCTGGGCTCCTGCCGCCCCATCGGCATGGTGAGTGGGATCTGCTGCTGTTGGCTCTCCCAGCTGGAGCACCTCTGGGTTTAGTTTATCCTGGTCACTGCAGCCACGTGAATAAGTGCCATAAAAATGTGTGTTCTTTAGGAATAGGCTGTCCCACTGAGCGGGAAGGAGTTTCCTGGGTTAGTCCCCATTCAGAGCGGTCTGTGCAGTGAGGCAAAGTAGAAATTTTCCAAAGTAGAAATCCATTTTGATTTAAGTAGAATGTACATCTTTGAGTTAAGTATGTAGCTTGCTGTGCAGTCTGGCTGCAAAAACCCTGGGCTCAGAGAAACTGCTTCAGAGAAAGACAGAGATAAGGGGAGGGGAGACAGAGAGTGACAGAGAGACAGAGACTGCTGTGAGAGCAGGTCAGCCTGACCTAGGAATTCTTTCTGATAAAGAACTAGCAGCAGATGTCACGTGAAATTCATAAAAATGAATATGTATGAACCTATTGTGAATTTGTATGCATATGTATTTGAGAGGGAGATAAAAAGAGACCTGATGTTCCCAGAAGTACACCTGTCATTTTAGGAGAATGATTCCCACATGCATCCAGTGCTGTAATAAACACACCAGCTTTACAACTTTCACAAAAGTTGTAGAGTTTTGTTTATCTCCCCAAAACAGCAAGACACAAAGCCGAGACAGTTTCCTGTGTCCTCAGGCAGGATGCATCTTCCTCCTCTCACAGTGAAACACAGTGCCTTTAAGGGGATGAGATATTCCTGTGGTTTTCCAGATGAGATGGCAAGGTCCTGCTGGTACCATGTGCATTTCCTTTTAATGTAAGCTGCTGTGAGATATTCATGGGGGAATCCAGAAGGAGATTCATTGCCCAAGGCAAGTTTGAGCTGCAGCTGCTCCATCTCCCCACGCACCCAAAGGGGGAGAGGGCAGCCCAAGGGCTTCCTAACCAGGCCATAGGGCTGCTCCTAGCAAATTTTAGCTGAATTCTCTGCTGTTGCCAACCACCCTCCAACCCTGGTAATCCTAAACTAAACCCATTATTTTCCCTTCCCTTACCAAGCTTTTAAAAGCACTGTCCAGAGGAAGGTTTTAAATGGGAAGATTAAAAAGTAGCAAAGAGAAATGAGTATGGGTTGGGTCTTCACATTGATTCTCGTACCACTGAGGGCCTCTGGGGCAATGATGAGCCCAGCTGGAGCTGCTGGGATTTCTCACTTGCCCTGAAACTGCTTTTGGCACAGCAGCAGGTCTGTTTCAGGTCTGTAACATCATTCCCAAAGCACCTCCATGATCCATACGTGGAGGATGCTCTGGCCCAGGCCCTGGACCTTGGCCAGCACAAGGATGTGCTCCTCCTTTCCTGGCCCAAGATGTTCCTGTGAGATGCCAGAGAGGGCCTGGAGGGGTTTGTGCAGTGCAGATTCCCTGAGGAATGTTTGCTCAGGCCCGGTGTCTGCCTGCCTGCTGAGGGTTTGGCATGGCAGCCCAGCTTCTTGTGTGCTGACGCTGTTGATTTGAAAAATGCCTTTAGGTATTCTTTGAATTTGGCTTAAAAATATCCTTTGAGTTGCTCTGTCCCACATAGCTCTGCCACAGGCTGCAGAGATGTCCCCAGAGTCATTTGTGACACATGACCATCGAGGGCTCACACAGCAACGATGATGCTGGGGAAGTTTCCTTTTCTCCCCCCGTTTTTATTTTCCTAAAAGAAAGGCACAGCATCTCTCATGAGGAACAGCAGCTATGCATGAAACTGGAGGCAATACAAGTTAGTTTAGGGGAATAATCCAACATCTTTGTACACTGGGGATATGTTTCTTTTTTCCTGTTTGGGTGTGCAGAGCGTTGGGGCTGCAGCTGATGCTGCATTTGGGATGGAGGGGCTGTGGGCTGGTGGGGGGATCTGCAGATGGATGAGGGGCTGTGTGTGCCTGTGAGCACTGGCACCCCAGGATGTGTTAGCATGGGCACAGCAGCACAGGAAGGAGCAGCTGGGCACAGGTTTGAGGGGTTTTTGGCTGCTTTCATGGTTGGTGTGCTGGGAGGCAGCACAAGTTTGTGTGAGCTCTGTTCAGGCTGGCACCAGTTGTCTTGGATGGATCTTCACATTCCCTTTCCAAAGCACCCTTCTGTCTCCCTCTCTGTCTGATAAATGCCAGAGGAATAATTTGTTGTGCTGTTTTGGTGTTGCTGTTGACTCCAATCCCTTTGTCCCCAGCACGGCGAGCACTACAGGATCGAAATATTCGAGGGGAGCCATTTTAGGGGTCCCAGCCTGGAGCTGACAGAGGATTGCTCCTTCCTGCAGGGACAGGGCTGGGACAAGACCTGCATCAATGCCCTCAAAGTGTACGGCGACGGCGCGTAAGTAACTCCACACCAGCCACTGCCACTGCTGCCCCGGGCACTGCAGGGGCTGCAGACATCTCTCCCTCATGGAAAACCCTCCCAGTGCTGGGGGCATTTGGAGAAAGCCTAAAATGTTTGTTAAGCCTTTGGTTAAAGGTGAATGTTGGTGCCTGCCCACTGCTTCAAAGGGGTGTGACTTCTGCAGGGTGGCAGCTGAGCACGAGTTACAGGAACTCTGAGACACCTTTTTAAGGTGTATGAAATGAGAAGCCTAAAACCATCTTCCTTTCCTTCCTTTCCTTCCTTTCCACCCCTTTCCACCCATGCTGAAGCTCTCAGGGAGGTTGGATGAACAGCTCCAGGTGATGCAGGTCAGGGCTTTTGCTTTGCAAGTTCCCTCACCACACCTTTTCCTGTGATGGCAAAACCGAGGCAGCAGCTCCTCTCCTTTGCATTAAATCCTGCCTCTGAAAGACAGGGCTGACAGTGGTGGTGATGCCCAGGCTGAGGCTCAGCCCCACCCTCCTGCCCCTGCAGATGTTCCTGGAGGCCTGGGCAGGATGTCAGTTTTGCCTTTTCCGTGATATTTGGTGGCAGTTTGTATTTTCCCAATGGTGTTGGTCCTTTTTGTGTTTTTTCTCTTCTTGTCAGACCGGCTGTTCTCTGTCTGTCTCCCCTTTCCTCTGTCTGACAATTGTGTTTTCACTGCAAGCCTGCTGAGGGCTGGGGAATGCCACAACACCTTCCCAGAGCCAGGCAGAGGGAGGCTGGAGGGAGGCCCTGGGGCAGAGGAGGGAGCGCTTATTCCTTGTTCTTCACCTGTCCTGGACTGGATTGGATGTTGAGCAGCTCACAGACACCTGGTGTGAGATGCTGGACCCTTTGTGTCCATTTTTTCCCCTAAGAATAGGGAAAGGTTGTTGCCATCAAGATATCCTGACAGCAGCAAGTGTCCTGCAGGAGCCTTTCTAATCCAGCCAAGGCCTCTCCTCTTCCAAAAATCCAATTAGGCAATGGCAGCTCATAAAGGAGCAGAGCTACCCACTCCTGATGGGAAGAAATGTCTGGAGCCCACCAGGGACCCTGTTAGTGCTGAGCATTTGAGTACCAACACCAAAAGCCACAAGGGAGCCTCTGAGTACTCTGGCAAGAGCTTCAGGGCCAATTTACTGCTTGGGTCCCTGCAGCAGAGCCTGGAGCTTGGGAAATTGGGACGCTGCCCAGAAACTTTCAAGCACTTGAATTTTCCAGATTGATTTTCCCCCTCAAAATACAGAAAAGGCACAAGGCTTGCACTCCCTCACATGAGAGTCTGGATTGTTTGTGTTAACATTACAGGACTTCTCAATGTCCATGAGTAGTGAGAAAAATAGAAAAAAATAAAGCATGGAGAGGAGCATGGTGAGGAAACTCGCTGAGGTTTGTAGCATTCCATTCAGATCCTGGGAAGAGCAGTGTTGGACATGCTTGGAAAGGTCTGTAAAGGCAATTAAAGGCAGGACAATACAGTGGGACCCGCTGTCCTGGGCTGCAGGAGGATGGAGGGAAAGATGAGCATCACTGCAGTGAGGTGAGAGCAGGGAGAGAAAGGGACCCTATAGCACCACTTTTCTCCTTTGGATGGATCTTCTAAACCCAGGTGCCTCCAGAGATGCTGCAGGTGCAGATAGTGCTGGGGATAACCTGGCAAATCTCTCCCAGGACTCATCTTTGGATGTCTGGGGAGCAGAGGAGATGGGGTCAGTGGAGACAAAGGCAGTTTCAGCCACAGTCTCCCTCTGTGATTTTCACCCTCAATTCCCACAACATGACATCTGTTGGATACAGAAATATTTGTTTCCATTTCAAAACCCATGGATGGTGTCATGTGCTGATAAAAAGTTGCTGCCTGCGCTTTGTGGAGGTGGCTGTGCCCGCGGGAAGCGATGATGGATCATCTGGAAACATGGCAATGGAGACAAACACCAGCCTTTGGCATGGTGCATGGTGAGCCTGAGGGGGTCAGCACCTTCCCTGCTGCCTTTCTGGGGCAGGCAATTGCTGTCCCCACAGCCAGAAGGGTGATGGCAAAGCTGTTTAAGGCACACTGCAATGAATTGCTATTTTGGAGCAGTTTTGAGGTGTCACCGCCTCCTCAGAAGCTGCTGCAGGTTTGTGGTGAGCTCCAGTATCACATATGGGATCATCTGATTTCAGATGAAGATGTGAGGTTCTTGTCCTCCTTTGTGCCTCAGCCACTCCACTGAGGACAGCCTAGAAATGGCAATTTTAAAAAGCTGAATTTGTTTTGTGGCCCACAGAAGACCCCAAAAAGAGCTTTTCACACTACAGTGGAATAACTTGAAGGAATCAGACCAACCATTTATTCTGCTGAACCATTCACGAGTGTTCTGCAGTCAGATTATGAAATACAAAGCAGAACACATACCCAAATGCTGCTGCCCAATGAACATCACATATTTCTCAACAAAGGTGATACCTGCCCATGGCACTGCTCAAGTCCTACATGGAGAATAAGTGACTTTGAGCTCCACTGAAAGCCTCCTGCTTGGTTCAGGCTGATGCTACAGCATTCCCCTCCTCGTTTTTCAGTTTGAGCAGCCAGTGTTGGCTTATAGAGTTTGAGTTGGTTCCATGAGCATTTTATTCCCGTGTCCGCTGGGATGATGTGCTAATGAAACACAGCACTGAGCTGTTGGAGGGCTGTGTGCTATGTGCCTGGATCAGCTCTCCCATGCTGGGCTTGAGGACAAGATCATCTCTTTTTTTATTTTTTTCTGGGCTCCTGACTGACTTGATTTCCCCTCTCACTGATGGTCTCAGAGAACGTAAATTTCAGGCAATAAAGGGAGAGCTAAGTAAGCCATACAGTCCTTCACTCATCACCTTGCACTGCCAGCACACTTCACTCCCATCTCTCTGCTATTCCTTTTATTCCTTTGCTTTTTGGGTTTTTTCAGCCTTCCCTTAAGCAGAGGGACAAGTCAGTGGGGGTTCTTATCACCACACCAGGTCACTCGCTGCTTCTCTCTACACCAAAGCCTGTCCCATTCCCTCCAGGTAATGGGGCAGACACACCAACCATGTGTTTGGAAAGAAATCTTGGGAAAGACAAGACAGTAAGGGGCTGCTCTTCCCCCTGCTCTATTCCCCAGGGTCCACCTGCTGTTGAAACACGTCCTGGAGCAGAAGAGCTGAAAAGAAAAAGGAGGAAAATTTTATAAATTGTTGTTAACTAAGCTGAGGACACTTTCTGTCACTGCACACTGGGATATGTGGTGGGGGCACACTACACTCACAGGTGAGCAGTGGGCAGCCTTCCCCACGTGCTGCAAAGGGAGTACCAAAGCAAAAGGCTGAGGATGATTTTGTAATTCCAGTTTGGATATAAACTGGCTGCAACAAGTGCCAGAGAAGGAGGTTGTTTGTTTGCAGGAACCACATGTCAGCACAGGGCTCTGATACTGCAGGATGCTCTTTCACAAAACCAAGGGACAATATTCCATGCTGTATCCACATGCTGGTCCTGCACAGGATCTGGGAGAAGGGACCACCACAGTCCCACCCCATGTCCTCTCAGAAACACAAAACAAATATGTCAAAGAACCTGTAAGGTGCCTTGGGTAAATACCCCAAACTTTTCTTGTTTTGTTTTTTAAATAATGCCAGTGGGTATTATTTATATAAACAATTTTTCCAAAGCCTCCAGCTTTTTTGCTTTGGGTTAGACAGATCTGAGTTCACCAGCTGTTGTCTGACCCTTAAGGCCCAGCAGTCTTTGACCCCTCCAGTTCTTGAAGAAGTTTCTCCCTGGAAATCCCACACTCAGCAGGTCCCAACCCCAGTGTCCCAGCTGAATTCCTGCAAAGACAGACCACAGAAACCAAATTATTTGGAGGATTGCATTTCTGCCTTGCTGTCATTGTTGAGCACATAAACGGGAAAAGCAGCTGAGATACTCATAAAATCTTTAAAAATATGGGGAAAAGAGGAAAGAGGCAGAGATGAACAGCTCAGTAATGTCAGGGTGGTAACCTGACAGTAAAACTGTCAGAGCAATGGCAAAATTTGGTTAAGAAGCATGACAGACTCACATAGAGGACAGGGGTAACATTTGTGGCCACAGAAAGAGCATGTGAAGTGGAGAAAAGCAGCAAAATTGTCCTTCTCCAGCATCAGAATTGCTCCTGACTTGACCTTCAAATGGAGAAAGACATGACACAAGCAGGGTGATGGAGAACGATGTAGCCAAGCCAGGTGAAGAAGTCAGGCATGCCAAAGTCACCAAGGTTATTGAATGTTGTATCCATCTGACTGCATTCCAAGGGAAAATTGTCATTAATTCTGGATGTAGAGATAAAGATAACCAAGCCAAGCCCTGCTCTCTGTTGGAAAGCATCAAAGACGCCATTAGGAATTATTAACAAAGAGAGAAATTACTAAATATGGTTCCCATTATAGTTAATGAATGAGTTCAAAGAGGCAAAATATCCATCAAGCATTTCATGTTTCTCCTTACAGTCCCTATAAAAGGGACAGCCCCTAAAAAAGGGGTTTATACAGGGGCTGAGGGGACTCATGTCCTTCTTTAGCTCTGCCAAATGCTATTAAATTGTTTCTGTTGCACATGGTGACGCTCATGTGAATGTGAAGCAGGGAGCCCTTGGGCCCAGGATTTATTGCTGGTGTAACCCAAAGCATCTTCCAAAGGCAAGGTCCAGTTTGGCTTTGGGTGTTTGCCAGGCCACACTGGGGGGAGTGGAGGGAAGTGCCCACAGTGAACTCCACCAGGAGCATTTCCATGTGCGGGGTGGGACTGGGAGTCCGGCCCTGTGGTTTGCAGTCCAGCAGTGCCCAAATGCAGCCCCCTGGAGCGGCCCCTGTGCAGGATCAGGGTGCTGGGCCCAGGTGACCCCCCCTTTGTGCCCAGGTGGGTGCTGTACGAGGAGCCCAACTACCGGGGCCGCATGTACGTGGTGGAGCGCGGCGAGTTCGGCAGCTTCAGCGAGTGGCAGGCGCGCAGCGCCAGCGTCCAGTCCATCCGCAGAGTCGTCAACTACTTCTAGCTGGGCTTCCCCCCTGCCAGCCATGGCCTGCTGAGACTGAGCATCGCCCTCCTCCCCACCCACTGACCCCCGGAATAAATTGTTAAACACCAGCTGTTGGCTCCAAGCAGGTTTTTTTTTAATATATAACTAACATAAGTTCGTGAAAGAAGAGGCTCGTAAACTTTCTAAGCTTGATTTACATCAAGCTGTGAGTTTGCTTTCTTATTCTTCAGTGGTTTATGAGGATGGGCCAGAACTGGTGGTGACACGCAGATCTAGGAGCATGCCCACCCTTGTGGTTGTGGTCTGGCACATGTTCCCTCTGCCCTGACCAGGGCCACCGTGTGATGGCCCCAGCTGACTCCTGGTGCCTGGAGGGGCCACGTGGATGCACACATGGGTGGGGAGCACAGACTCTGAGCCACTGGGAGCCATGTGAGGACACGTGTGAGGATCATAGCAGGAGCTGGGTGATTTGTGAGGTCTGTCTGAGCATGACATGCTGGTCTTGATAAAAAGGTGAAAGCCACCATTCATCCTGAGTTAGTTTAACTTTAGATCAGCACGCATTAAAAATATATATTAAAAAAACCCCAAGCCTGAAGACACAAAACCTGAGCAACCTTCTTTTTGTTCCCAACCCTTCATGACAACAACATTTTGAGGGATCAACAGCAGGGGATAACAGCCACTGCACTGTCATTTATTTCACAACCCTCTTCCCATCTTTCTGCCCCTTCAGTGCTCCTGGTCCATTGTTTCAGTGCCCCCAAATCCCATTCCATGGTTGGCAATTGGGATGGGAACCACTCTGCCCCTTCACGTATGGACTGTCCATGGCTAAAGGGCAGCCTGGGCTTCCCCAGTGCAGCAGCCTCCCTTCTGTAAAATCATAATCTGTGTTCAGCATTAGCTAGGGTGTTTCTGGCTATTTCAGAAAGGGGTAATTTCATTCTCTTCACTCTGTTACTCTATTAGCTGTTAAGCCTTGGCTGTCTGATAGATCCTGACAGGCATGGTGCCGGCAGAGCTGCAAAGCTCTGTGCTAATCCAGTGGGAAGGCTGCTGATCTAACCCCAGCCCCAGCCCTCTGAAGGGACATGAGTGAGGCTGACAGCTCCCCAGCACGCTGGAGCATGAGGTGTGTGTGCCCTCAGGGCTGCTCTGCTTTGCAGGTCTGCCCTGGGAATCTGCCCTTCCCTGAGCGATGGGGAGGAGCAGGGCTGTGCTCTGTGCCAGGGGCTGCTGAGTCCCTGCTGCATCCCAGCCTGGCACTGAACCTGCCTGCCATTCCACCAACTCACACTCAGCCACCTGCATCCTGGCTCCCTGTGGCTCTCCACCAGTACCAGGACTGGGGTGATTGGTAACAACTGGGCCTGTGTGAGGATATGTGCCCTTCCCATGATGAAGTGACACTGTTGGTAGAGTTGCATCCATTGAGATTTGCCCCAGCTGCACACATGCTGGATATGTGTTATGAGGGGGTATGGAAATGCAAAAAAAATTCCACCTTGTGAATTTAACAGCAGTTTGGGTTAAGGCAGTTTGGTCTGCCTTAGCAGTGATACAGACAGTCGTGTCCTCTTGTAGACAGTCTGGATGTATCCTCCATGAAAATCATCACAGCAGCACTTACATCAGCTCAGCTCTGGACTTCAGTGGCCATGTCCTGGGTGGCTTGTGGTGACATGGTCCATTAGAGCTGTAAAAATATTTAAGATCTTTAATGGATTGCAAGGTATTTCTGTGTCAGAGAAGGCAGGGAAATGATTCATTCATTGAGTGGGATGCACAAATGTACAACTCGTGCATCAACTCTTGCGTATTTCATTTTCTTTTAATTAGATGCAGCTTATGAAAGATTTTAGGAGTCCTTCCAGGATTAGCATTGCTCTTGCCTCATGAAGGCTGTAATCGGCTCCTGAGCAAAATGCACTCTATTAAAAGTTAATATTCAGTCATATGCAGTGCTCTCTGTTGTGACCTCCTGGACATTAATCTGTTAAAAAAAAACCCAAAATGGTCCCAGAGAAAGACAAGCAGCGAATTGTGATGAGCTTTAAAGGAGGCTTTTCATTCATCTGAAACACATTCAATGTCACAGTGCAGCATGAAGCATAAAGAGACAAAGGCTTTAAAATATGCAATAACTGGAGTCCCAGATGCTCCAAGTATTTGGGGGACAAAAGAAAAGAAAACAGAGAACAACCATCCACCCACATTCCCCTGGGAGGAAGAGCATAAGCCCAAATACCCCCACATCTGGGTTTGTCAACACTCAGTGCACACAGCCAGGGGAGGTGACTGTCCCACTGGTGTTGGGGTCAGAGCTGGGACATCACAGACACTCTGCCCTGTGGCTCCCAGTGGTCAGTGGTTGAACTCCCCTGCGTGCAGAGCAGCTTTAGAGGGACCCATCCTGACATCCCTGCCCGTCCTCAGTGGGAGCGTGGGACTGTGCACGTACACACAGCTGTACAGGCTGACTCCAGCATCCAGCCACTCTGTGCAAGCCCACTTCATCTATACACTTCAAACTAATTATTTGTTTATATGCTCTAGTAGATTAATATTTGCTGCTTAAATTGTGGGAGTATACTTAGGATCCCAGTCTTGGGCTGAGCCATGCCTTGTGCTAGGAGTTAAAAGCACAAAAAACACAGTCTGGTTAATCTGTGCTGTTGTGTGGAACCCTGTTTGTAACCAGCGAGTGTTCAGCTACCTATAGCACATTTTACACAAGTCTGTAATATGCCTACAGAGTAAACATTCATCATTTATTGACATCTGATATCCCATTTATGAGCACACTCCCAATGCAAAAAGCTGATCCATGTGAAGGCTATTTAAAAAAATTCCTCTATGTGCACAAGCCTAATCTCACTAAAAACTGGCAGCAGGGAGTTGAATTCCATCTATTTTTTGCTTATTTGAAGCCTAAGTAGGGTGGCCACGGGCCCAATCCAAACAGTGATGCTGCAGGAACATGCATTGCGTTGGCAGTGGGGGGACGTGGCTCTCGTTCTCTTCCTTTTCCCTCCCCCTCCTTGCTAAATCTGCACTTGTTCAAAGGACAGAACGTACAGATCCCATATGCTCGCTGGTGGCTTGTTGGTGCTTTTTTCCCCTAAAAAAAAAAAAAAGTGATTATTGACATTGCTCTAGTATGAAATGATTTGTGAGTTTATAGAGTATAAAATATAAATGACAGAAATGCCAGCTCAATGTGAAGTGGATGTGAGATTGTGCAGCAGAGTTTTGAGCTGCACGTCATTAAACTGTATGGCTGAATGAGCTCTGCTGGGGAACAGAGCAGGCAAGCACTGGATTAAGGAAATTGGAAACTGTTCCACAAAATGCTGAAGATGAAACAAAGATTCAAAGTGAACAAAAGGGGGACAAGTTATTAATTACAAGAGAGAACCAAATGAAATCAGCTCCATCTGGAAAACCAGGAAAACCCTAATAATAATCAGCATTACTGTGCTTGGCTAAGCTGCTGCAGTGTAATATTCAGAATAACTTTGAATTACATCTGGCCCCAAAGCAAATAGCTCCTGCCAGAATGCCTGCACACACGAACGTTCTTTCTTTGTAGCTGGATAATGTGCAAATGTGATGGAATATCTCTTTCAAATGAATCCTTGGAAGATATCTGAGGAGCTGCAGTGCTTTTGCCTTGCTATACTACTTGGCACATGTACATATAGTGAAGGTAAGGAGGAAGCTGCCTATTGATGCACTGTTGGCATGTGTGATGTTGTTATGTTCAAATCAATCTCTCTTCACTGCTTACAGAGGCAAAAGGGCTGCACAGCCACCACCTTCCCTGTGGAATCAAAGAGGTGTTATCCTGCTATTGAGGCTGCCCCACGCTCACACCTTCCTGCGCTTTTTTCTCTCCTCCTCCAGAGACACCTCTCTGGACCTGGTAGAAATGAATCCACTCCTTGGTGTCTGCTAGAGCTGTTTTATTACTTCTTTAAGTAGGAAGTCTGGCTCAACAGTGACCTCTTTGACTGAGTGCAGAAAGGAAATGAAGAACTTCAAAAGGTCTCTCTGAAGTCTGGCACCAGGAGGAGAGCCCTGGTCATCGTTAAAGCCTGAGCAATGGCAGGGTAAAAATGTAGAGAGAACAGAGTAACTGGGCTCTGGAAGAGGTTGGCATGAGAGGCTGGGGAGCCTCCTTCCCTGGAGATATTTAAAATCTCTTTGCACACAGTCCTGAATAATGTGCACCAGGAGACCCTGCTTGAGCAGGAAGGTTGGAGCAGATGAGCTCCAGTGACTCCTTCCAACCTCACCCATTCTGTGATTCTGTGATACCTGGGACCATTGACAGATATTCTGGCTCTCATGCTTCATCTAGTTTGGTTTTCACTTTCTTTTCTTTACACATTTTCTTCAATGTTGTATTGAAGTCAAGGGAAAATTAACTTGAGTGAAAACACACTTGGCCTTGAAATTTTTACTATCCATGGGCTCAAACCCTTGTCCAGGAGTAAATCTGATAAACTTAACAAGAACTGAACCAGATAATATCTGTGTAATCTGGTCAGCATCATCAACATTGCAAACGGCGATTTGTTTGGGGTTTTAATTTTAAATAATCTGGTTTATTGGAGAGGTTAAGCACAGTTAATCAACCTTCAGTGGTTGAGGCTCATGTAGCCTTTATTCTTCCAAGAGTCACCCTTCAGTCAGCAGAAGAGGTGCAATAACATCCCACACAATTTTAGCTGTTCCCACATTTACTGGTGGCTGTGGCAGAAACCAAACACACATGGAAAAGAGTGGAAAAGGATAGAAATAAAACAAATATTAATTTTCCATGGAGCAATGAGAGCACTGCAGAAAGAGCAAATGGTGTACCAGGTTTTCCATGGGCAGCTGACCATCTTTACATGATTCAGAACGAGACAGTTTGTAATCAAGTCAAGCTGTCCTGGTTTAAGCATGCGAACATATGGAGGAATGTACCAGTGTATTCAGTCAAATTGTCCGTGAAGTAAACATGAAATCGTACAGAAACTGTTAATGTAAATTCCTGCTTTGAATATGATGATCTCTAGTAGATTGCAGTAAATCCACATGTCCTGTAGGCATTTGCACCTGCACTCACACAGTCCAAAAAGCACTGAATGCTGCCTCTCAGTCAGAATGGTTTCATGTGCTCCTGCTAGGGAGTTTGGGATGGTGAAGAATCAGTCCCTGCTATTCCATGCAAAAAAATGCAATTTAAAAAATACTTGGTTAACTCATTGCAGCAGTTCTGGTATGCTGCCACTCAGTTTGTTTAGCCTGACATAAACTAAGCTCTTTTCTCATGTAAGTGTTTATGAGCCACCAGTGCTGCTCATCATCTGTGATGGGGTAAGTGAGCAGTGCAACTCCTTCCCTGCAAGACATCGCAGCAGGCAAGGCTCATGGTCAGCACAGGTTTGTTCATGTTTTGGGAAAGATGCTTTTAAGCTTTGACGTGTCTGCCCTGTGATTGTGGTGGTGAGGAGGTGGGTGAATGATCCTGACTCATAGATGGGCAAAACTCTGTGGTTTCAGCTGACCTTACCCTTGCTTTTTTTGGTTTTTTTTTGTGCTGCTGGAAACCAAGAGCTTAGAGAGAAATAGCAAAAGACTGTTCATGGGACAAATCTCTTCCTTGCATGCTTTGCTGAAGGTGGCCACCACTAAAACCAGTCCCTTACCCAGTGCTACAGGATCCATAAGGCACCTGCACACAACTGAGCCCTGTCTGACACAGAAACACACCCAACATTGTGAGCCTCCTTTAGTTCTGCAGAACAGGCTGTACAGAAATCTACTCTTAAATCAAGTTTTCAGGAAGACAAAGCACAGTGTGGGCCACTCCACACACAAAGCTGACCTGCTAAACTCTGTGAGGGCAACAGCTGCTCCAGCAATGTAAGTGGGAATCAAAACTGCTGAGATTTGCAAAACTTTGTGTGGTTGTCTTTGGTTTTCTTGGCTGGTAATGCAAGAAGAAAACAATAACATTTGAGTCATATGAACCAATAATAATAGTAGTAATAATAATAATAATAGGATTTCAAAGGTTTTATTTTGTGTGAGTCTTGCTGTTATTGACTTGCCCTTCGAAATGATTCTTCTGAAAATAATAGAGCCTCTTTTTTTTCACTGAGGGTTGAGGCCAGATTAATTTGTCCTCTCCCTTCTAAAAAGAGAGGAAAAACCCCAGGCAAACACCATTTTGACTTCTGGAATTTATCATTTGTGTTCAGGTCACTCTATAGAGTTGACAATCAGCCTTTCAAAGGTTTCAGACTTCCCTTCTTAGAACTTATTAATAAATTATATTTAATAGTCATCTTCTTTGACAATTAAACATCGCACACCCCATCAGAACCAGGGGCTTCCACAACACTGGAAATACTTCTGCTTATACTGAATTATTCTTCTTTTCAGCTGCATTAGACAATACAGGTTTGGAAATACACAAAAAATAACTCTGGTAAGAATCCAAAATTTCTGTAACAACCCCCCAGGCCTGGGATTTGTCTAATGGTTTGCTATTAAAGGGTTCTTTGCCTGGAAAGAAGTATCAGACAGAGTTTCCCTTGTTCTAGTTCTTTGTTTATTTTTTTCCTTT
The DNA here is from genome assembly GCF_028769735.1 of Zonotrichia leucophrys gambelii. Lineage (NCBI taxonomy): Eukaryota > Metazoa > Chordata > Aves > Passeriformes > Passerellidae > Zonotrichia > Zonotrichia leucophrys. Next base: position 6,935,282 of record NC_088171.1, on the reverse strand, counting down.
TTCTTTTAATTTGGTATTTGACTGCTCAGCACAAACTTGCCGTCAAGATGATGGAAGCTCCGGGGGGGACAGAGGTTACCAGCTTCTCAAAGCTTGTGCTGATTTATTTCAGGAGTTTTTCCTTCCCCAACCTCCCAAGTAAGACAGAATAACAATAGTATGAATAATAGTAACAACAATAACAAACACATTCTAATTGGTGATTTTTCCATTAAGGTTCAAATCCCCCCTTGAAAGACACAGCAGAGCATTTTAGCTTGTATGGGAAAGACCCAAAACTGCGTCAGGAGTTGTCACTGGCAGCCCTTTGCTGTTCTTGCCTTCTGCTGGGTGCAGCAGTGCACTCTGATTTCCCGGCATTACTGGGTGATTACCCAGCACTGAAGGCACTCAGTGCAATTAGTGGGAATTAGGGCAGGCCCAGAGCTGTGCCTTGGCTCCTGCAGCCTGTCCCAGAGGGACACCGGCTGCTTTAGGAGCCTGGTGCAGAACTGGCTCATCAAGCAAGCCAGAGAGTTCAATCACATTTATTTAGCATGACTGCACCAATTTAGTGCAGCTGAATAGCTGGCCCACAGCGTGCACATGTTCCTAGATGGTTAAAAGTCACTCTTCACATTTCCCTTCCTGTTCGAGTGCTCCAAGGCTGCATATTTCAGTAGTGCCTCTGGAAAGTAGCTATTGTTTTTATCTTTTCAGTGGTTTAGTTGTGAAATTCATGCTTGGAGAAGGGGTGGAGGAAAGTCCCAGAACAGCCGACCGAGGTAAATAGCATTTCCTCTGTCCTAATTCTTTTCTTCTGTCACTTCTGTGCCTTTGCAGCTCCCTGAGAATCCATCTCCATGCCTTAAACATCAGATATTTGCTGACACCCTTGCAGAGCGCTGATCAGATGAAAACAGTATGTCAGATTTAAGGCTGGAAGTGAGTCAAGGCCATTTGTCTAATCAGCTTCTCTTTTTCTTCACCAACACAAAAATCAGAGTAGAAATCACCTTTGTCGTTAACAAAGAGTAATGGACACCAAAGCAAATTTAGAGTGGAGAGAGGAAAAGTATATTCCCTAAGTTAATAACCTTAGCTAATGCAACTGATTTGACTTAATTGAAGTCAGTTGTAGAACTGGGCTCTGAATCTTTCCCTCATTGCATTGCTCAGCCTAGCAGGGAACCCAAGGGTTAACAGCACAACTGCTGGTCCCCTTAGAATATATCTCTATCACCATAAGTAATGCATATTTTGAGCAATTGCATCCAAAATGAACAGATCTGTGAGAGGAGATGGATCACTCACACAGCAGAACAGGAAGAGCCCTCAGCTGCCTTCCAAAAGCAGAGGATGGTTATTTCCTAGGTCCTAGTGGCTTTCCCAGTGTATCCCAGGCTCAAACACTTAATCAGCATGATTATCATCACACAAATGCTGCCAGAGAGTCTGATTTGTACAGTCATTTCTTTGCTAAATGAATAACCTTTCCAAAACCCCGTGATGCTGGAGCCTCTGCCATAATTCTTCTGCATTTTGGATGTGTTTTTCTGCCTGCTTGGGGTTTGGCGCTTGTGTAAAGAGGTGTAATAAGAAAAGTTACTCACAGGAGAGTGTAAGATAAAGCAGGCAGCTCGGCCTGATTGAACCAAGGCCTCATCCTCCTGGGGCTGAAGCCTGGCCATGGTGTGAGCAGATGCAGCAGCTCCTACTGCTATTTCAGGGGGAACTGATCTGCTTAGAACAGGGGAGGGATTTTATTCTGGGTGAGCAGATGTTTTGCTGAAGTGGTGTGAGCAGCAGGGAGCTGTGCTGGGTCTGTGTATTTCTTTGTCCTTGGATCTCAGTGGGTGAATTGCTGCTGCCTCGAGACAGCTTCCTTTGTTGGCATGATCAAGGGCAAATTCTGTGCGAGCCCACCCTGCCTCAGACCCCCAGAAGGTCCCTACTGGTGTGACAACAGCCCAGGCTGAGATTTATGGGGGTATCTCAGACACAGCTTCCCAAAGCACCCCTTTGGGAGCAGTGGACAACTAACAACCCGTGGGTGACTTGGCTGAGCCTCCTGGCCTTGGTTTCCTAGCACAGGCTCTCCTTGTCCCTCTTTGGAGGTGGAATGGGGGATCCCAGCTTCCCCACAGCTCCAGAACCAGGGCTGAGCTCCAGGGCACTCTGGTGCTTTTTTTTCACCCTTTCCCAGAGCTCCACCTCTGCTGCTGGGGCTTTACAAGCCATGTGTAAGTGCCTGTGACTTTTCTCTGTGCCGATTTATTCTTGAATGCCACCAGAATGTAGCACCAAGCCCTCTAAGGAGCACAGGGCCCTCTCTCTCTCTCCCTTTACGGCCTTAATTCTTGGCTTCTTCTCTGAGTCACAAAATGTCCCTTTCCCTGCAGCCAACTCACTGCTCTTTCTCCTGTTTCTTCTCCATTTCTCTCTCTCTTTCTCTTAAATAGTTGGCAGGAGGCCCTTTCTTTCCTAACTTCCAGTCATTTTTGCCAGGTGACCCTGTGAGTAATCTCCCCCAACAAATAAGTGAAGGCCCAGTTAAACGACCACTTCTGGCAGGAAGAATATTCCTCTTTTGAACCCCCTCATTATTCTCTCCAGTGGGTCTCTCAGGCAAACAACACAAAATCCGGATCACCCGCATCCCCAGACCAGACACAGCTCTGTGGCACACGCACGTGGTTCTTATTTCCCCCCCAGAGAATGGCTCTGGGAAGGAGTTAACCTCTTGAGGCCAGGAAAAAGGCAGCAGAAGATGTAATAGCTCCAGTGATTCACACACAATATTCCATAAAGTGGCACGGCAATTGCCTTTATTTTCCAGAGTCACGCACAACCATTATTTTTATTTTTTTTTGGTCAAGTTTAACCCAACAGACATTTTAAATGTCACGGTTTATACCCTCGATGAATTTCACTTGTGAGTGTTGTTGCTAAGACAGACCATATTGTGGCATCAATGTTTAATCAGGCCATTCCCTCAAACTCAACAGGGAGTTCTGCCTGAGATCTGGTGGTATAAATCATGAAGTTCTGCTGTTAGCAATTTTTATTACTCACTTTATGCCTCTTTGTGAAAATGAAGGGAAGATAAAAGGAGATGGAGAGAGTTTAACTGAAAAATGAAATATTACAACCTTTCTGATGAAATCTGTCTACTCTACATCTGTGAAAGTGCAGCATCAGCCCCCCTTGGAATTCAGTTTGTTTTTCCTCCCAGTGCTTAGATGCCTGAGTTTGGTACTCCTGACACTTGCTCAGTGAGGAGCTGGATGCTTGAGCCCAAAGCCTGGTGCTGGGCCACATGTGAGTTGGGGTATCAGCAGATGGCTCCTTCACCATCACCTTTCTGACCACGCCCTGCCAGTATCTGCTCCATTTTCCAGGACAAAGAACACTCCCAGAATCTCCCAGCGCCACCTAACCCTTTGTTCTGGACGTGGTTCAAGTCTGCACAGACTGTATCAGTGCATTGTTTTCGTGGGCAGCTGGAAAACCTCAGGAATGAATGAAAACAGACGGTTACAGACCAGCTAAATTGCAATCTCTCCTCTCAGCAAGAGAGGACTCCAGTTAGGGTGCCTTTCCAAAACAAGAGTGAAGGGATGAACACTACTGGGAACTCAGGGGGGACATAAAAAGGAGAGCAGACACAAAGAAAGATTTATTCACCAGGAGATGTGCGGGCTATTGTTGAGGAGTGAGGTGACATCCTGACACCTGATCTGTAATGCTGGCATCAGTGTGTGGCATCAGGCTTCCTTTATGTCTCCCCTCAATACAACATCAGCCACTCTCTGTGTTTTGTCCTTGGATTGTGCCATTGATTTCCATGGGATTTTGCCAGTCACTGGCACTGTGGGCCCAATGATGCTGCTGCTGTCCCAGTTCTATTCAGCCCAAGAGGAACATGAGAGACAGATTGTCCCAGTTCTATTCAGCCCATGAGAGACAGATTGCACCCACTGGTGAGCCCAAACCCACACAAACAGAGGTGGAGGTTGTAACAGCAGAGCTTCCCTGAGCAAACCTGTGTTAGATCAGGCAGAAGTAAAATCCAGTCCTAAGGGTGAGAGTATTTGAGAAGGAAAAGCCAAGTGTCTTGTGAAATGAGAAACACACAAAAGAAAAAGAAGTGCCAAAAAAGAATAGGTGCATCATGAGAATATTTTCTCTACGAATCCAACTTGAGATATTCCAGCTGAGCAGTTCAAGCTTTGGAGGTGCTGGTAAACCTCATGGTGGGCTGAATGTTCACCCTGGTGCCCTTCTCTTTACCAAGGACCACTTTCATATTTTGTGGAGAAAATAAAGAACAGCATTGGCTCTAACCATGCTATGGCAGGGCCACAGAGTGGGGCATAAGCTTTGTCATCCTTTGGAATGGTTTGATTTACTCCCACCACCAACTACACCCATCTAAGACCTTCCCTGCCTTTCTCAGACTCCTGGAAGAGCTGTGCACTTCTCGTGGCAGCTGTGTCAGAAGCAGGGGCAGTCCAGCCCTGAAAGCCTCGTGCAAAGCTCAGTCAAGGCTGCAGAAGATTATTCTGTGGTCAGTGGGTTTGGTATCAGCTGTTCTATAACTTTCTCAGCAATAATGAGGTGTAAGAGATCGTGACTGCTCCCCCCTTACCCAAGGTTTGGCTCTGCTAATAATGAGGCAGACAAACAACTGAGAAATCTTCCAGAGGCCAGATGTGAATGCAATTGTTAAAATACTGCCTGGGTCACTGGCTGCAGCTTCAGCATTTTTGGAAATTTGTTTTTGTACCAGTGTCAAAGGCACTGGGGCTCTCTGCTTGCATCAGTACAAATCTGGATTAATGCAGTTAAAACCAGCAGAGTTGTATCCATGCAAAAGCAGTTAAAATGGGCTCAGAATCAGACTCAGAAAGTTACCCTCGTGTCACTTAGTAAGATATATTTCTTTTGGCTTCCACTTAGATTTGGTCCTTAAGGAGCCTGTCATAAGAGATATATGGGCTGGGCAAGAGGCCAACTTACCGTCTGGAAGGAACAGCAGGGCTCCCATCGAAGTAGGGAGCAGGGTAAAATGAGCTTTTGACTATTACTTTGTAATTTTGTAAATATTTGTGATTTTGAATTATTCAGTAAAGTTCCCACTACGCTGTGACATGATGGAGGGGCCTTGTCATCTATAGACTGTGTGGGGAGAAACCCATTTACAGTGATCTTTGAAACAGCTGCCGTGAGATCTTACACTTCCTGGCATGTCACAGCTCAAAAATTTCTAGGAAATTGCAGCTGCTTTCTTAGCCAGGGAGATAAGATGCCTTTGCAGCAGTGCTTTTAAGCCATTGCTTCATCACAGCAGAAAGTTAATGCAATCCTCTCTCTGCCTACTCCAAGTTCACAGCTAAATTCCCATTGCTACCAGGGCCTGACATTGGAGTCAGCTACTAAGAGCCCATTTGTGCAACATTACCATTCATTAGGTCATTGGATAGCAGCTGATTCTCCAGATCCCAGGCTTTCAGACTCCTGGCATTGATTAGGGGCACCCAGGTGAAGCAGTAGTGGGGAGCAGGGATGTACATGGGTTTTGCAGATGGGTCTTCTTGTTAGGAAACTCATAAAAACCAAGTATTTTCTGAAATAAATGTTTTGGAAATACAGTTTCAGATCTGGTTAAAAACCAAAAGAATGTTACATATAATTACAGAACAGTCTAGCGAAAGTGACAGTTTCCAAGCATCTTTTGTCCTGTAGGGGAATTTGCTAAATGCTTATACCCAAACTAGATTTCTGAGCACTCTGGGGCATTTTAAAGCTGCATTTTAAGAGGAAAGGAAGAACTGTATTGCCTGTAAAAGGGGCCAGTTGCACAGGGGTCAGAAGGAGATGCAATGCTGAGTTCAGCTGTGCATCTTGGGTCTGCAGTCTCAAAGTCTGCAGTCTGCCCTTCCATCCCCACTTCAGAGTAAGGCAACATCTGCTCCATGGTGATAATTGAACCCATGTAAACTTAATTTGCCTTCACCAATGTCGATTTTTACTGCAAAGTGAAGCCATTTAGATGTTGATAATATTTTGGATTAAATCAAACCAGTAGAAGCTACATTTAAATCTATTTAAGGTTAAATTTTATTTACATTGTATGAGTGTAGCTGGATTGATTTTTAAATCAAATTTAACTTTAGCAGGGAAATTTTCTTAGAGTAGTTTGCTGAGTGAAGGAGCTTGCCTCTGGAGACACCATGTAACATGCTTTTATTTGTAGTTCTCATTGACTATAATGATGTGGCTGAATCAAAAAAAACAACCAAGGCTGGATGTCCATGCAAGATGTGCCACTATAAATCTCTCAGGCCCCTGACAGTAATTTTAAGAGAGCTAGTTGGCTTTTGCAATTTTCCAAACTGAAGGACAAGGTAATACTTAATTATCAGCAATTTTGAAAGTGATTGGGGTTGACAGCCTGAAGCAGAGCAATAGATGAAAGAGAAAAAACCCTGGCAGCTGGAAAGGCCCTTCTTTAGAGATGGAGGAGGGGCTGGGATGATGGAAGGGGTTAATTCTCTAAGAAAGATAATTTGCATTGCTGCACACTTTATTCGTTTGTTTTTGGCCGAGCTCTCTGTGCTGACTTCTTTGGGGTGTTATTGGCTCGGCTGCTTTGACAGAACAAAGAACCTTTGTTGTCCATCAAAGACCATCCAGATACCCAAGGCCCCAGGAGGGGGAGGTGGACATGGAGGAGCTGCCTGTGTCCCTTCCTCCACAAACAACAGCAATAACATTATTGGAAGCATTCGCAGCATTACTGAAATATTTTCAAGGGAAATGTTCTTCAGCACTTGTATCAGTGCAGATAGGGATGTAAATACTGACTTAGTAATTTCTGGGAGCCTGTGCTGTGTTTCTGAAGGTCTGGCAAGTGAGTCTAAGCACAGATAATTTGGGATGAAGAGGATTCACAGAGGATTTTGCACCTGATCACTACTGTCTTGTGTGTGTGTAAAATAAAGTGCCTTCCCGTTCTGTGTTGTTGCTGGGTCAGAGATGTGAGAACAGGTTGAACATTTGGTGGAATGAAGGTATGATGTGAAGATAAAAGTCTCAATTTGTTCTACTTAATTACAGAGAATTTGGAACCTTCTGATGCTGGACCCCTGTCATAAACCATGGTGAAGGGCAGAGGCATCCCTCTCCCCTTCCAAAACACAGTGTAGCTGATCTAAACTCTGCATTCTTCCTTTGCTTCTGATAATTGCCTAAAGACTCTAAACTTGGCTCCAAACTTAGCAACTGCCACTGGATCCTGCCAATCGTGTTTTATGAATCCAGCCATAAACATCTAGAAGCTCTCTTAAGGTTTTTTCACTGCCTGGATGTTCTAGGAGCAGCTCATGCATCTGTGTATGTACACATCTGTGTGGATGAAGGAGGATTAATTGCAGAATTTTGGCCCTGAGGAGCAAAATCAAGCAGCAGATAACTTTCTTTTACTTTCTTCATTGTCCTACAATTAAAAACCCACCACAAGAACACAAATAAAATAAAGAAAACATACCTAAAATTCAGGCAGATAAAAACAACTGAAAAAAAGATTTTAAGAACCCTCAAGAAAATGAATAAATATTCATGAAAATATTCAAAAGCTCAGATGTTTTCATTAGTCACCACAGGAGGGAAATATTAATTTGAAATAATAATATAAAACCTTGAAAAGAGTTTAAAAAGAGCAAGGGGAGGAACAGCACACCCTCTGCTCCCACAGCTGATACAAGGCTGAGCTGTGGCCAAGGGTTTCCCCTCTAGCTCAGCCTCCCCTTGAGATTTAAACTGTGCTGGTTTAAAATGTGCAGACCTGCTTGAAACCTAACAAAATATCCCTTCCCTCTGAGTTTTTCCTTTTATTCACACCATAGGAACACAGGAAAATAAAAAGGAGTGCTAATCTATCCTACAGTTTCCCAAGCAAGGACTCTGGGCAGGGGTTTGTGAGTGGATTTGACAGATGTACGAGCAGATGGTGAGGGACACTCCCTGAGAGCACCCGATTCCCAGGCCTGTATGGCCAAAAAAATATCTTTTCACAGATAATGGGATTTTCAGAGGGAAGAAATACAGAATTCACGTCTCACACCAGAACTTCTCGGTCATTTCTTGAATGCACAAGGGTTGTGTGGAAACGTTTGTCTTCAGAAAAGAGCTGGCTTGGACCCATAAACCACAGGGCTCGACCTGACCCTCACAAAACCCAAATCTGCAGCCCGGCAGCACCTTCTGGCAAGTTCCTCCATGGTTGCATGGCTGTAACTGGCAGCTGAATCGGGATCACCTCCTTGTTTACATTGGGTGTGACATATTAGTCCCGTTTGGCCTCTGCCAGAACGTGCTGTGCAAAATAACACATCCCAGGAATTATCCATTGAACGCACGCATTGCTGTCCTGCCCACACGCTGGGGCACCTCGTGCCAGAGCAGGGCTGGGGCCTCATTAATGTCAGTGAGCATCTGCTGAACCCCAACACTGCACCAAAAGTGTGAAATGGAGCCTGGGGGATGGGGATTTGACACAAAAAGGTGGTATTCTGATTTTGCAATTTATCTATCCTAGTCCTGTCAGCATGTTTTTAGCTACAATTTAGGAGCAGCTCCCTTTTCTTGTGGGGGGAATCCACCTGAGACCCTGCAGCTGCCTTGCTGGGAGCTCTCAGCCTCTCCACATTACTTTACCCAGGAGATTCAGCCTTCCTACATTTAATTACGGCAGGGTGGGACAGAACCCTTCAGCCCGTGTTGTCAGAGCCCTCGGCCAGGTGGGTCTGCAGCAGCGCAAAGCTGGGGCCCAGCGCCAAAGCCGTGCCCACGGGGTGGATGGGCAAGGGGCTGCGCTAAATTAAAAGAGCCCGAAAAGCTTCGGGTCGGGGCAAAGCGAGACAGCGGGTTTGGGGCTCCTGAGGGGAAACGTGGCAGGAGCGCGCCCAGGGAGAGGGGAGAGAAGAGGGACAAAAGGCGATGGCTTCCCTCAGCCCGGCTCCCAGCACAAGCCTCTGCGCCCCCCGGAATGCACTGGAGAAGCCAGGGAGGAAACGCCGGTGTCCTCGGGCGTCCTGAGGGGCGAAGGTGCCGCAGGAAGCGCTGCCTCCCCCGGGACGAGCCCGGGGCCGATGCGGGGCAGCGCTGCCGGGCGCCTCCGGAGAGGAGGACGAGGCGCAGAGCGGCAACGCCGGGGGAGCTGCACGGGCGGGGCGAAGCGGCCGCCGCGGGGGAAGCAGCTCGAACGTGGAGCGGGAGGCAATGGAGGCAGGGCCGGGGCGGGGGGTGAGGGCCCGCCCCGGGGTGGGCTGAGGGGGCACGGCGGGAGCCCTTCCCGCCTCCCCGCAGGGCGGAGGCGGTCGGGGGGACCCTGCGCTCGGCCCGGCTGTGGCTCCGGTGCCCCGGCGGGAGGAGGTTCCCCCTGCCCGGAGCAGGAGTGCGGGATTGCTCCGCTGGAGCCGTGCTCGGGGCGGTGAGTGCCGAGATGCAGCGGGACGGTGCGGGAGGGATGGCGGCAGCCCGGGGCTTTGGGGGCCGCCTGAGCCCGGGCTCCCCTCTCGGAGGAGTCGCCTCCTCGGCGTGCCCAAAGTCAGCGCTAAGATTGCATAAAAAGCAGCAGCCTCTGCGAGGGCACCAGATAGCGGTACCGCCGGCCGGGCTCAGTCCCCCAAGGGGCTGGAAGTGCCCCGATGCCCATGGAGAGGGCACAGCGGGCAGCGTGTGCGCCCATTCACCGCCGTGGGGCTTGGGATCCTGCGGGGGACCGGGCGCTCAGTGCCTTCGGCTCACCCTGGCCGGGGCAGGGATGCAGCCACGGGGGGATGAAATGATTTAACGCGCTCTCCCCCTTTGTGTCTCTGTGCAGAGCCCGGACTGCCGCGCTGATGTTTCGCACTTGAGGTAATGGCAGAAGCCGGTCTGTGGGGCACGGCCGGAGGTCCGGAGCGCCACGGTGTGCCGTGATCTGCGGCGCGATGGGGAACAGCGGCTCGGCCGTGAAGGTCTGCACGGATCACCAAGGCGGCATCAACTGGCTGAGCCTGAGCCCCGACGGGCAGCGGCTGCTCACGGGCAGCGAGGACGGCACGGCGCGGCTCTGGAGCACGGCCGACAGCCAGTGCCACGGCCACTTCCAAGGTACGGCAGCGGCTTTCGCCTGGGCTCTGGGTCTGAGCATGGCACAGGCCACTCAGCGTGTTCTGGTCTCGTTCAGTCCCTGCGGGCAGCCAAAGTCATGCTGGTTTTGTTTTGGTGCTTGTTACAGCAGCGTTAAGCAGGAGCTGTTTCAACCCAAAACAGGTTATCAGCACTACTGAATGCACGGATCCTTTTATCTCAGGGTGTGCGAAGTTTAACTTATGTCACTTTCTAAAAGCCCCGTTTTACCGTGTGAAAAATACTGACTTTCTGTTATTCTCTCCTTTTTTTTTTTTTTTTGGTCCTTTTAATCATCTCATTTCCAGGTGGTCTTTATTTAGAACCTCTTGACCCAGAAGCCTGGCGCCTGGCAAGGAACCTTGCTAAATAGGTTACTTCTGTTTTCCCTCCTCATCTGACACACAGAAATGTTAATTGCTGGGCTTTTTCAATTTAAATTCATTTTGCATTTAAAAAAATAATTATTACCCTTAGACTGGCATTGAAATTGAATTGAAAAGAAAAAAATTCAGTAATTGAAAAGAAAAAAAACTGGAGACAGTGGATATGCAAGAGTCTAGATGTGGGCTAAAGATGTTTGTATTCCTACTGATGTTCTTTTCATACAGAAAAAAAAGAAGCTGTTAAATTTGGAATTTCTAATGTTTTTTTCTTCCAAAGAAGAAATCACATTGCTGTGATTTCCTTGTTGTTTGTTTTCTTGCTTGCTTGTTTTTCACTATGGAGTATTGTCTTTCTTCCCCACATCCTGCCATGGTTCTAGCTTCTGGAAAACTTGCTGCATTTGCTTTAGGCTTAGAAATCCCTTTAAGCTAGAAAGGAAAATGTATTGGATAGCATCCATTATTATGGAATCTGCCAGTGTTTGGAGTAAACTCTGAAGAAGGTTGGGCTGGGTGGTTTGTGAGCTGCCAGTCAAATCAGATAATTGTATGTATTTTATAATTATGCATGCACACAGTTGTCATGTCAATTTTAATTTTACAAGCTATAATTACTGATAAACCTGTATCTCTAATGCAGTTTCAAGCTCCACCACAGCACAACCAGCAGACTTGTGTGGTGGCTGCTTTTGGCCAGACCAGCACCAGACCTTGTCTGCCACATGGGGTTTTGGCACCCTGTGTGTGGGTCAAGTATTCCTGATGGTTAAAATCTGCCTGGCAGACTTTGGTTCAGTAACCAAGATGCTGTTTTGATCTCAGAGCTGGATTACATGATGCTGTGAGAAAAATCCCACTGATTGAAACCTGATCCATTCAGGCTGCCTTGCAAAGAGTTTCACAAATATGGGAGAACGAGTGTAGTTTTGCTTATAGCCCTGGTGATCTGTTTAATTTTTGGCATCTGATGAAGTTGTTTTAGAGGAAACAAGCCATATGTTTGTAACATGGATTCTGGTTTGCTTTTGAACTACAACAAGGCTTTTAAACTTCAGGAATTGTACTGAAATCTGGTTTTTGCAGTCAGTGGAACAGTGTTTTACTGGGCAGTCTGCTTTCCCTCAGTTTTTTTACCATCTCTTTATTTTACAACATTCTGTTTTACTATTACCTTTGTCCATCTGTCTCTCTTTAATCACAACTGTCCTTCTTTCATTTATTTATTTTCTTTTTTTCCTCAAAGAATAGTATTGAAGTCACAGTAGGGCCGACCAACTTCAGCCATGACTGTCACTCTTGTAATAGTGACTTAAGAGGAAACAGTTCTGCTCCTAAAATCTTTCAGTCTAAATGTTAAAGCAGAAGAGTGCAAGGTAATGGCAGTCCAATGGTTAGATAGGTGACAGCAATTTCACACAAGAGGCTGGGACTTGAATCCTAAGGTGATTTTTACATGTGGTGCCTTTAATATTACAATAGAAAAATTTAATATTACAATAGAAAAATGACACATCTTGCCAAGCACTAGCAAAAGCTTGAGGTGGCAATATTGATTCCTCTTTTTTGGTGTTGCCTTGTTTGTCAGTGTGACATTTTTAAAGCAGTGGTTGTGTCTGTTTTTATTGTAACTGTAGAATCCCTGTGTAGTCTACATATTGTGTAAACAATTGTGCTCTAATCCTCCCTCCCTTTCTTTTCCTTAAAGGAATACTTATACTTAGAAAATTGTGAGGTTTAGTCATGTGGGGGAAAGTATTGGCTGGCTATTCACTTGGTATGTCTTTTTGTTTGCTTTTCATTCTGCCTGGACAATGAAACCAAACTTGTTGGTAAGTCTCAGGTCATTTTCTCAGAGTTTCATGCTTTGATTTATGACTGTGTCCTGACAATCAGTGGGCTGGGTTGAAATGCTGCCTTTTTCTCCCTGCTTTCATAAGAAGGAAGCAAAAACATTTTTAATTAAAAATAAGCTGGTTTGTTTACTGGTTTCAAATTTCATTAATCTGAGTTTTATTATATTGACATTAGTCTATCTCATTACGTTTTTGTAACACTGTTTGATTTACCTGCTTGGTGGAACTGCACTGTTTTACTCTTTCACTTAATCCTGATATCAGTGAAGTTTCTTGCTGTGACTTGAAATGTGTTTTACACAAATCTTTAAACGTGAAAAGCACGGCGGTGCATTTAAAACTGGAGTTCTGCTACATTTGTTTGCATTTTTCTTTTGGCTAAGGTGAAGAGCTGGACTGATCCGTCCTTTCTGCACTCACAGTGACTGATTCCCTTTGTTATTCCCAGGACATGAAAGCTACATCACCTTCTGCCACTTGGAGAACGAGGCTGCCTTCACGTGCAGCGCTGACCACACCATCCGCAAGTGGGACGTGGTCACCGGGCAGTGCTTGGCCATTTACCGAGGCCACACTTCCATTGTCAACAGGTGGGCTCTCCCCTCGTGCTCCTGTCATCTGCCATCACACACTCCATCATTTCCCTGCATTTCCCCACTGCTACACTCAGAAAAGGGGCTGTGTAAACCTCTGAGTTCCTGTTCTGTGCTGCAATGATTGGTTTTTCTAGCAATGCTGCTGACACAGATAGGAGAGAAATGAAAGGCACTCAGCAGGGGAATGGAATCCAGGGCTAGGAATGGAATTCCAGAAGAAATGATCCAATTGATAACAGATGCTGCTGATAAATAGGTTTAAAAACATCCTGTCGAGCTTTTGTGTCAGCAAGAGGGATAAAGTCAGGGATTTTTCTGTAATTATCATTCCTCTTTGGTCAAATGAAGTTTAATAATAAACTTACTGTGTGTGGCTGATTGGCCTTTCCATTTAAAGTGCTTATTAATAGTTGGACTGGATTTAATTAATGGCAAATAGAGCAGTCAAAGATTGGTATTTTTTTAACATTTCTTTTCTGGTGGGTGTGTGGGCTTTTTAGTTCCTTTCTAAACTCAAAACACATATGATGTGTAGTGAGATTCTGTAAATAGTTAGGATGGCTGGTTCTGTGTTTTGGCACAGACCTGATTTTTGCTTGAATCAGCAAATAGGAAATGTGTTCCCCATTCATATGACTTTGTTGCCTGTTTGAAAGGTTCCAGAGGACCAAAGTCAGCTGACAAAGAAGGCAGGTTATGGATGTTTCCTATCTCTGGTTTGGAAATACGAGCTGTAGATTTTTTCTTGGTTTGTATGTTTGTGCAGCAACTCATTATTTTGAAGGCCCAGGAAGTGGTATTCCTGAGGTGCAATCTTTGGTTTGCTCTTCAATTATGTAATAAGAGGTGCTTATGCTTTATCTTTTTTGAGATCCTGAGCTAAGTGAAATTAAGCGTATTTTTTTTCCTCACATTCTCCTTATTTGATGATGGAAAGATGGTTATTTTGGACACTGTAAGTTACAGTTCAGATTTCTGGAATGTTGCTTTGTTGTTTTGATTCCAAGTTATTGTCACAGGTCTGTTTTTAAAGAAATATTAACGAATAACTGACAAGAATTAGCTAATTTAAAAAACCAAACAAACACAAACCAAACAACAAAACAAACTTCTCGGTATTATGTATAACTTCTGAAAGTTCATATTCTTTGCTGGAAGGAATTTTAGCAAAACAAAATGCACAATGTTACAATGCCATATTTTAAAAATATCTGCATCAATGTACTTGTATGAGGGATCTCAATTTTAAAAGTAGAAACAGGGAAGTGTTTGATTTTTAAAAATGCTGAAAGTGTTATGTCTATGCTGCTGTGGGAATTGTGTTGGGTGCTTTGGCAGCATTGATTTCTCGACTTTCCCAGTCAGGCAAGGTAACTCAGGAGTACTGAAATTGTGACAAAAGATGGTTATGAAAAAAGAACAACACTGTTCACATGCACAACCTTTGTCTTTTGCAGAATCCTGGTTGCTAAGGACTATCTCTTCAGTGGCTCCTATGACAGGACAGCCCGCTGCTGGAGCGTGGACAAGGAGAAACAAATCCAGGAATTCCGGGGCCACCGGAACTGTGTGCTGACCCTAGCTCACTATTCCTCCAGGGATGTGCTGGAAGAAGAGGAGGAGGAAGAGGAGGAGGAGGAGAAAGTGAGCAGGGACCTGCTGGTGACAGGGAGCACGGACTGCACTGTGAAGGTCTGGTGGGTGTCCAGCGGGCGCTGCTACCAGACCCTGCTGGGACACACTGGGGCTGTCTTATGCCTTATACTTGACGCACCAAACAGGGAGCTGTTCTCTGGCAGCACGGATTACACCATCAGGACCTGGAACATTGTCACTGGAGAGCAGCTGAAAGTCTTCAAAGAGCACCAAGGATCAGTCATTTGCCTAGAGGTAAGGGCAGAGGCTTCCTCAATGGCCTTTGCGTGTCTGTGTCTTAACTCATGTGGGTCTCAGTTATTTTTCATTCATAAAGAAGCTCTTCTGAGACAGATTATAAATGATGAGCTTAAATATTTATGTAATAATAAAATTATAGTGCTCTCTGGTCTTGACACAAACCCTCTAAAACACTTAGTGATCTCCTCTTGTCTTCTGGTGGCTGCCCTGGTCTAACTTCTAGCTAAATATCTATTTAAATTCCACTAGGTCATGGAACTCATGGGTAGGTGTGCTGAGAACACTGTTCATGTGAGTGGGATTGTGTAGTCAGGCTCACCAGACTTTGAAGAAAATAACCTGAGCAAGCAACACAGGGTCAGGTAATTTAAAAAGGGGAAGGGAAAAACACTCAGTAAACTAGGTAACTTCAAAAAACCCAACCCAAAACTGTGGGCAAAAGGTAGTAGGAAAGCCTAAAGCTGAAACAAATCCTGCATTAAAGACCACACAGACAAGATGTGAGAAAAAATAAAGAAGAAACAGATGGCCAAGACAAGAAAATGGGCAAGAAAAATGGAAAAGAGAGGCAGAGCATGGGCGAGAGAAATCAGGAAATGATGGAGGAGAGAGAGAAAAAATGTAATGAGATCTGAAAAACTATACTCTGTTTTTCTATTTGCAGTATTTTTCTATTGAATGCTGCCAACTTTGTTAACATTGCAGGGGGGAGGAGGAGGTCAGGCAGATGAAGCAAGAGGGGAATGATAGTTATCCACAAACTCATCATCCACCAGAAAATGCTAATAGTGCATTTAAAGAGAGTACACGCTGGTCTGTCACTCAGTTTCAGGTCAGCATAAATGTTTATACATGGATGTGTCTGGCTGAAGTTAATGACAGAAGCTTTTCTCCCTGATCTCCCTGTTTGTGTTTGTTGTCCATAAGTTTTTTTTCCCTTACAGAGGCTACAAAATCTATCTTTAATAGCTGTTTATTAAAAGTTGCCTTTGTTTCTAAATAAGGTAGTCACAGCTGACACTAGAAGACTAAAAACCTGGGAATACTGAAGGAATTCTGTTTTCCTTCACTTTTAGAAAAGAATAGAAAAAAACCCCACACAATATCATATTGCCCTGGAGTAATGTTTGTCTTGCTTGGGTAAATTCTCAGTGTTAAATCTTGTTTTTATGATATTGTGGTAATGCACTCTGAGGATGCTGAAGTAAATCTGCTGCTGTCCTTAGTGTCACGCTATGTTTTGTTGTTTAATTGTAACCCTTCTCCAAGGCACAGATTGGCAACAACAGAGCTTGCCTTAATTTAATTGGGTTCTTGCTAAAATTGTTACACAAAGCTGGCTTGACCCTCTCCCAGAAGCCTGGGAAATTCAATTATGCCCTTTGAATGCTCAGGAATGAGCAATGCCTGTGAGCACAGAGTTAAGCAATGGCTTTAAACAAACAGAACTTCTTGTAGGGGACAAGAAAAGCAAAACCAACACATCTATTTGGAAAACCTGAACAATTCAGAGTACACAAGACTGCTGCTGCTGCCAAGACTGTGTTGGCAGCAGTCCTGGCCAAATCTTCTGGAGTGACTGGTAGCCCCTCTCTTCTCTCATCACCAGTTAATGTTTGGGGCTGGGAGGGTCCAGCTGAGGTACAAACAGCCCCTACAGAGAGCATTTAGTGTCCAGGCCTCTCCAGCTTAGCCCAGCTTAAGCAGTCCCTGCTGGTGAATAGCTTTAGGCTGTCCATCTTTCCTAATTCCTCCCTCTGCCTTTCTGGGTTCAACACTCTCCCTTCTGTTCCACTTGGCTGCCACTCAGCACAGCCCACATGGTATTTTCATTCTTTTAGAAAGGGGTCAATCACCAGAATCTGTACAAAGATGTTTCAACAGAAAGGAAACTTCCTGAATAGAGGTGTGTTTTTTATTATTATTTTTGTTTTGTTCTCAGAAAGCTTTTGGGGCCTTTTTTGCCTCAGGCTTCCTAGTGACAGTGTTGGAATCTGTGGCAGTGAGCTGGGATGGTATTTTTCAAACCCTGGGTCAGGAAGCACTGGGAGGTAGTTGTGAGTTGCCCACAGTAGCCAGAAGTTTTAATTGTTGACAGTAATTCATTTTCTTCAGTGCAGCAGTGAGCTGCTAATTACATCAGATTTTCACTCTGCTGTCCTGGAGGAGCTGAGTTGGTGCCAGCAGTTGAAGGCAGTTACCTGTTCTCTGGGTGGTACAATGCTTGTGAGGAGAGAAAAAAAGGGAAGGAAAAATAAAGACTTCTTTTCATTTTATTTATTAAAATAAAGATCCCTACGGGAGGATGACCTTTCAAAAAGTTTGAGAAATGCTCAGTGTGATTTCTCATCCTGGACACAGATCAGGAAAAATTTGGATATTGAGACCATATTTTCCCCAACTTTAAAAAGCTGTTATTGATGGGAATGCCCCAGGATGTTCTGAACTGCTGCAAATGAGGTCTGGTCTGTTCCAGTCATCTCCCATTGCTTTACAGTAAACACCAATAGTGTTACTGGAGCAGTGAATGGAAATTCCTGGAGCTTCTTGAGGGAGTTTTCTGGGTAGACAGCCATAAAGCACACCCATGTTTTCCACCCTGCTTCCTGCAGTGGTGGTGTGTGGAAAGCAGAGGGGTGATGCCACAGACAGGTTCAGATTATGAACATTCCCATGTTGCTCTAAGATCCTTTAAAGTGTAGTTGCCAGGTAGTGTAAGTAGAGGAGCCTGGAAACAACTCTCATCTAGCATGGCAGAACAGAAAGTGTTGGTGGATTTGGGGCTCTCCCTTGTGCCCTGTCCTTGGTGGCTCTGGGCAGGGGAGGGATGAGCTTGAGCTGCCCTGTTCCCCAGCCCAGTCCTGCTGTCTGGGGGCCAGGGGTGCTCTGCTGCCAAAGGGGTTCTGCAGCTTGGCATAATGCCATTTTTCTCCTCCTTCCACCATTTACACTGGGCTGAGAGGGTATTTGCTGGGAGAACTTTCTATCTGCTGTGGAGACTGTGTTAGGTGCTTTGGCAGCATTGATTCCTTGACTTTCCCAGTCAGGCAAGGTAACTCACAGTGGAGCAGCCAGAACTCTTCACTCTCCTCCTCCTGCAGTGTGTTGATGGCTTGGCAGACAAAGTACAGCAGCTGTTTTGGGAGCTCCCTCTTCATATAAGAGCCAATAATGAGATTTTATAGGAAGCGATGGGAAAAAGCAAGGGTGGGCTGAGTGTAACCACATAGCTCATGCTCATTCTTCCACTTAGAATTTCAGGCCTGGCTAGAGACCAGTATTTGCAATTAATAGTCAAATATGCATTTTCATTAATGTCTGCCTGCAATAGGCTGAATAACCCTGATTTAAATATTTACTTGTGTGTGTTTCTCTAAATGTCTCTCCTAAGTAGCTTTGCAAACTGTTCACAAGGATTGCTTTGTCCTTTGCTGATTGTTCTGCCTCTGAGTATTTATCAAAATTGTGCTGCCAAAAGCTGGCAGAGAGAAATGATCCAGCTTGGAATTTAGCTTGGATCCTACTGCAAACATTCTTGCAAGAAAACTCCCTTTTGAAGAACATGAACATGAGTGGGCAAGGACTTGCTTCTGGTTTTCCTGCAAAAGTTCCTTTGTTTGGACCATTCCCTTCAGTTGCCTTTTAAAGCTGACTAGAAGAAAAGAATGCTTTGAACAAAGCCACTGCCTGAACTCTGTTTATGTGCTGAACTGTTGTGATCACGGGGACAGAAATGTTTTCTTGCCACACCAGTTAAATTCACATATTTTTTGCTGTTTGTGTTTGTATTTGTTGCATCAGAGGATGAAGAGATGAATGAGCAGAATGTGAAGTTGTTCAACACCTGTAAGAACAAAACACGGAGCCATCGCTTTGTACTGCAGTAAAAAAGTTGAAAAACATTCTCTTAACAGCCAGCCCAGAGAGCTCATTCTAGATGGATTCTCAGGAAAAAAAAACCCCAACAATTTCTTGCCCTCAGGGAGTTTGTTGGCTTGTTAAAATGGATGTGGTTTGAATGGGATCCTGAAACTCTTAACTCAGCCCAAGGCTTACATAGTTGTATCTTGACATTGGTCCAGCTTGGTGATTTTTGACTTAGAAGTGGCTGTGAACAGAAGACCCAAATTCCAGATTGTAGGAACACTGACCCCCATGAGAAGCATAAGCTGGTGCTGGGGTTTGTGGCTGCTCATGTGAGCTCATCCTGAAGCTCATGAGGGCCAGTCTGAGTGCACTGACCCTCACCATAAGGATGTGTCCAAATCTCTTTGGAGAATCAATTGCCTCTCCTTGGCTCTCCAAAACTTGTTTCTTATAGCAAAGGTTAATCAGAAGGGCAAAGTCCATCCCTATAAGGTTGAAATATCTGCTAAACAGCTCTTTTGCAGATATTTTTTGGCATTTTTACAGGTAGAAGTTGGCTTAAATTGCTGCATTTATGCAGTTCAGCCAAGCTTGTGAAGCAATAGGGTTGTGATTGTCTTGAAAACCAACCCTGGACGTGATAATTTGTTCTTTATTAAAATTCTGGTGTGTTTGTGGGCTACAACCAAGGGTTTTTCTTATTAATGAGACCTGTAGCTACTAAAGTGTTTACAATTAGTCTTCTGCTACTGCTATTACTCTGCAACTCACAAGCAGTTTGACTGAACTTTTTCAAGGAATAGTTACATCTCCAGTACTTTGGGTCAAGGATTAAGACAAATTTTCTCCATTCACATGTCAGTGTTCCATCTGGTTCAAAGCAAAATTTCTCATGAGAAAAATTAACAATCCAGAATTGCAGATATCAATGCAATGGGCTTTTTTCTGCTGTCTGACTGAGGCTTTAGAACTGGGCATCAAACTTTTATCAGGTTTTTAATGTTTTTGAAGCTACATGGGTTTGAAATGTCCACTCAGCCCATTGGTATCTGAGTTGCAAATCTGTTCTGTGTTATCCACACTGCTGCAGGTGTCCTTGCCTGGCCATGGTGTTATGTGGTCAGGAGCTTTGTTGGGCAGTTGGCCAAAGTGAACCCAAGTGCTCAAAAGCCAGCCAAGGAAAATACAGTTTAGAAATGTCACTTCTTCTCTGGGCAGACACAGACTGGAATATGTAACTGTCCCTGCTAAACATTCTGAAACCACAGAGTGTGGGGCCAGCTTGTGAGGTGCTTTTGCTGGGGGAACAGTAAGTGATGATAATTATTATTTTAAATATAGAATAAATGCACATATTTGAAGTGTTGCAGCTTGGGCTGGAGTTGTAAATTAGACCTTTCTTTAGTCAAGTAAGGAGTGACCTCACCTGAATTATTCTGGCCACAACTGAGAAGGTGGTCCTTGTTGGGGATGGGAAATAGTGAATTTTAATGCAGGTTCTGTTTCAGATGTGCCTCAGGATGAGAGGAATTGTGCCCTAGACCACAGTGACTGTATGGGGGCTGTCCTTAGCTGTGGAGCTGTGAACCAATTTAGATGAGATTATGCCTATGATATCACTAAAGACAGATCTGATTTGCAACTTCAGCCCGAGCTGAGAGCTCTTGAAGGCTTTCTTCACTAGCAGCCGTTTCATGCTGGTTTATGAAAATGCCATGGCAATGAGGGGCTGTGTGACAGTCAGAGCCTGCCCTGGGTTTTGCTCTTGGCTCTGCTGCAGGCTCAGTCTGTGGCATCTGGTGGATTGTTAACCTGTTAATACTTCCTTTCCCATGCCAGACTGCACTACCTGCTTAAATTGAGGAAGGAAGGAAGGTGGGTACATGGAAGTGTTTAGTGTTTCATGGGGCAGCACAGAGGCTTTGAATTTAATTGAGATGGTTCATGTGCTGACCACCTCACCAGATCTCAGACATTGGAAAGCCAACCCTATCCAGGGCTGCACCAAAACCAGTGCAGGCAGCAGGTCAAGGGAGGTGATTCTTTTTTGTTCTTTTCTTGTGAGACCCCACCTGCAGTGCTGCATCCAGCTCTAGAGTCTTCAGTACAGGAAGGACATGGATTTGTTGGAGCATGTCCAGAGGAGGCTGTGAAGATGATGAAGAGGGAAGGAGCACCTCTGCTATGGAGACAAGCACAGAGAGTTGAGTTCAGCCTGGAGAAGAGAAGGATCCAGAGAGATCTTAGACCCCTTTCTCGTGCCTAAAGGGGCTCCAAGAGAGCTGAAGAGGGACTTTGGACAAGGCTGTGGAGTGATGGGACAAGGAGAAATGGCTTTAAACTAAAAGAGGGTAGATTTAGATCAGGAAGAAATTCTTTCCTGTGGGGGTGCTGAGGCCCTGGCACAGGTTGCCCAGAGAAGCTTTGACTGCTCCATCCCTGGAAGTGTTCAAGGCCAGGTTGGAAGGGGCTTGGAGCAACCTGGGATAGTGGAAGGAGTCCCTGCCCATGGCAGAGGTTTTGAACAAGATGATCTTTAAGGTCCCTTCCAACCTAAACCATTCTATGATTCTAAGGCTCTTAAAATTCCAATGCTATAAATTACCTGGGTAAACCTACATAACTTCAAACATTTTTGTATCTAACAAATTAGCAAATCTAGGTAAGCTGCAGCTCTCCTGTTCATTGATACACCCACTTAAATGTAGAAATGAACTGGTATAACCTAATGTACCATTAATGCAGAATGGCATTTACCTGTGGGAGGTTATAATTTAGTGTTTTTCCTTGCTCAGTGGGTGGGTTGATGCTGCTAGCTAGATGTCTAAAAAAGAAATGCAACAACTTGGCCACAAACCACGCAGCAGGATCCCAACTCAAAGCATCCTCTTCCATTTAGCAGGTGCACATGACAATTCTCTTCTTGCCTGTTCAGGGAGAGACTGAAATTTAAAAGTCCTTCCTCAGGCTAACTTGTGGTTCTTGGTTTTGTTAGTGCTGCTGGCCATTTGTTCTCTCTCCTCATGGAGATGTAGCATTAATGCTGTTGCTAAAACAGCTTAAAAGTAATAGGAAGTGACATTTCAAAGTACTGCTGGCTTTTTACAGTGGTTTGTGCTTTACAAGCTCCTGGCATTCAGCTGTGAAATCTCTCCCATGGGCCAGGTTCTGCTGGGAGGAAGTGTGGCATGTCCTGCTCCAGCTGAGCCCAGGGAGCCTCTTGGTCGGCCTGCTCACATTTCTTGTGTGGGTTATCACAGTGCCATCACTGTAGTGCTTCATATCTTAAAATACCTTTTTCTTCACGTTGTAACACAGCACACACTGTTTTGTACAAAGCTCACTTCTGATGCCTTTTGGGAATGGGGTCATTTCTTTTTGGATTGGGAGTGGAGATGGAAGAGCATGAACATTCCAACCTTACAGATACAGAGTGGGGACCAAATCTAAGGTGGCAGGAAAACCAACCCTTAAAAGTGCTCTAGAAGCAAGACCACAAGTTGATTTGTCATTTGCTGGTTTCTTGGAGATACTGGAGAAGCATCAGGGGTTTGTGCACTGCTGGTCATTCAAACCTTCTGATATGTGTCTGGTGGACAAATACCATTCAAATTTCACTTCTTGGTGGGGGTTCAGGGTCCTCCCTCCTGTCTCTCCATCCCTCTGACACAGAGGTTGCTACAAGTCCATGAAAATTCCCTTGAGCCACAGGTGGGTGTTGGAGTGACTGGCTGCTTTCAGCAGGAGTTGGGCTCTACACAGCAATGGCTGTGAAAACCTTCAGCTTGATGTCTTTACACAGACAGAGAATGCCAGATTTTTCTATGCACTATGGAATTTTTTCTTGCTGAGCTTCCAAGCTTTGTGTAGCTTGTTTACTGTGAACTGGTTGGTTTTTAGTCTTGCACAGGTCAGTTATTTTCTCTCTGTCTCTGTTCCCCAGCTGCAATCCTTCCTTCCATTATTTTCTGTCCTATGTGGAACAAACCCCATCCTGCCCAGCAGTGAGTTAGTGAGTTCTCACAATGTGCAGGATGACTGGTGCAATGAGGGGTAGTGCACAGAAGAAGACAATCTGCTTGAAGATGTTTAAAAACCTGTGTCAGGATAGTTATTTAATCATTCAATAACAGTCTAAAAAGACTTTTGGAAATGCAGATACAGAACAGTTTCAAGAAAGTGTTAATGTTTCTGAATACTGACTTTGTGCAGAATGATCATACTAAACATAAACCCTGGTTTATGGTCTGTAGGATTTTAATATAATTTACCTTTTAAAAAAGTTTTTGTTAGTCAGAATTGTTCTGAATTTTTTTGTAATTAAAAAGTAACAATTGGGTGAGAGTTCTTGTCAAATATACTTTGTAGAAACAACACTGTTGGGGGTTTTTTGAGGCTTTAGTAATATAACTGATTATGGATGTAGGGTTAGCATTGTTAAGCTCCATGGAATCCTGCCTGCTGGCACAAGCAGATGGGCTAAGATTTTGTGTTCTGAAAGCTGGGGGCTGTTTTTAACACCCAGAAATCAATGGGAGATGTGACAATGAAGAACTCAAGGTTGGTTTGCTCACCACTCCTCTGTTTCAAGGTGCAGCTTGTGCTGGAAAATGTGACTTGGGATGGGTCCCTTCAGTGCAGCTCTCTCACAAAGGGGAGAGAGGCCTTTGCTGATGTGTTTTTCTCTCCCCTCAGCTGGTGAACCGTCACCTGTACTCGGGGAGCGCGGACAGGACGGTGAAGTGCTGGTTTGTGGACACTGGGGAGCGGATCCAGACCTACAAGGCTCACAAGCACAGCGTTAGCACTTTGAAATACCACGCTGGCATCTGTAAGTTGCCTTTTCCTGTGTTCTCCAGCCCTCTCCAGTCTCCTTTTCCATGTCTGTGTTTGAAGGTTGTTAATGGAGAATAACTTGAACAATTGTAAAGTTTTCAGGTTTTTTCAACTCTGGCACGTTTACATTCAATACCAAACTGCTACAGCACTCCATGTGGGAAGCTTAGGTCTTCCCTCCATTTTCCACCTCCCTCTTCTCACAAATGAGGAGGCAGTTGTTTTGTTTCACCTCAGATGCTCACTGCTCCTTTCTAACTGTTAGGCTTCATGTTGAGGCTCTGACCATCTCCTAGACTAATTTTCCACAAGTTCTTTACCTGTTCTCCGTTATAATTTGTGGATTTGTTCCCCAAATCACTTTCCTCTAGTAGCCAGGCCTTACTAATGCTCAGGACTCAGCTCTCCTACCTTCAGCCCTCCTGTTTACAGTGGTTTCTGTCCATCAGTGTGTATTGCTGACATAACAGTCAGTATATGCTGACCATCAAACCTCCCTCTTTAAATCCCTCTGTGCTGGCTTTCCTTCTGCTTGTCTGGGTTTGGGTTGCCAGACAGCACCTCTGTTTTTATCAGTGAACCTCTCTGTGTCATCCTGGTCTTATCCTGCTTCTGGTATTTGACTTGATGTACCTTCACTTGCTTCCCAAACAAGAACTTCTCTCCTTCTCTCCTACCCTGAAGGAGATGGCCATGGCTGTCTTAAACTAACCTAGACATTCACAGCTCTTTCCTGATTTTGATTTCTTCCCTTCAGCTTTGAAGTGAACACATCACGCTAAATGAGTGGTTGTTATCTGGGCCTTGATCTCTCTTTTGGCAGCTCCTCAGTGTGATGGTGATAAATAGCTGACAGGTGCAAGATGGTGCACGTTAGCAGAGTTGTACCTGCACAGTTTAGTAGCAGTTGTCTGGCACCATGCTTTCCTGACTGTATTTATAACCCAGTAACTGAACTGATTTCCTAATTATGTTTGGAAACTTAGCATGTAACCAGGCCCAGGGGTAGGATTTTAGCCAGGAAACCTTGTTTTGGTCTTCCTTTCAGCATGAGTCCCACATCACAGACTTTCTCCAGTAAAATATTTATTTATAATTTATGGTTATTTCAGCTCTCCTCACCTACATGGCAGAATTACCCCACTCTCCCCTACCTGCAGGTTGAAATTTCTGCTGGTTTTAGCTTCTACAGTTGGCTAGAAGGCTGAAATGGGAGAGGGTCTGAACCTACACTGCACCTTCAAGTTATTATTGCTCCAATATGCAGGCAGGTAGAGCAAGGGAAATGAACCAGAAATTGTCATCTGGGATAATCACTTGTAGACAAAGTACTGATGATTTTGTGTGTGTGTTTTCCCCCTTTAATGATAAAGGCACAAACCAAAGCATTGATTTTGTCAAGACTAGCCAAAGGCCAGTGATCTGTGCTAAGCTGATGTTTGCCTGATCCTGTGCTGAACAGGAATGTCTGGGTGGGAGACAGGAATTGTCTCCTTCATTAATGACCTCCAGAGCTGCAGTTGTTCAGTGTTGGGTTCCTGTTGCTCATTCCCTGACTTCTGGGACTCTGGCTGGGCCCTCTCAGGTGGGAGGGAAAGACCCTTCTGGAGTGGTTTTGTGTCAGGAAAGAGACACACTGGATCTTTTTGGTCTTCAGGTTCTTGTTTATTGTGATCTTATCGAGAGTTTTGCACACTGTCCTCACCAGGCTGAGTGCACTGGAAAATCACTGCAAAAATGGCCAACAGTCTTTCATTACAAGGTCTTTTATAGCTAAGCTATCCAATTAAGAACTGACACCTGGATTATTTCCCTTTTAACCCAATAACTGATCCCAAAGAACTGCAATGTGGACTTTTCCACTCAGTTACAAAATGCCACCCAAACCCATGGAGAAGGAGGAAGAAGAAGCATGAAGAAGAAATCCAGGATGACACCCTGTGCCCTCCATCTTGCTTCCATCCACAACATACTAAAAGTCCCAAACCCTAAATTTCCCACCTAAGTGATGCATCTACACTACTCTCTACCATCTACTTCACACTTGGGTGGATTCTGGTCTATTCTGGAGTTTAGGAAACTCTCCATGAATGAGGGTCAGAGTCAGTGCTCCCCTGGGGGTCAGGGCACTCCAGAGCAGACAGGGAAATATTCCCAGTGCCCTGGGTTTCCACATGGAAACAACAGTTCTGTGTTGATCCTACTCTTCATGCCACCTGTAGAGATTCAACCAAACTGTAAAGAAAAGGAAGTTTTAGCTCAAACAAAAGTTTCATTATCTGATGCCACCTCCATCAGCTCTGCAGCTTTCTCTCTCTTCCCCCTCATTCTACCCCCTTGTCCCTGTCATACACATACATTAATTTTCCACAACACTCTTTTTTTGAGTTAAAATGCAGACAATATTGCTGCATTTAGTCAGACCTGCAAAGAACACCCTGATAGTGTGATAGAGAGTTTACAGAGTTATTTAAGATCTTGTTTTAAATCAAATGTAAAAATACTAAAAGTGTCAAACAGGGAATATCAAATTGTTCCACTTCAAGGGTAGAAAAAAAAGCTCAGGGAAAATATTAGGAACTTGTTTGAATGCATTATATGCACTTTAATTAGTGAAAGAGGAAATTTCCCCCTAAGGATTAATTTATAAACTATGATTGCTTGCATTATTGTTGTGCATTCATCACTTATTTCCACAGTATCTAATAATTTTGTTAGAATTAGAATTATAACGACATGTTAACTGGATACCAGTGTTGGAACTAGTGTAGCTTAAAATACAGTCTGTTCACCTGGGACAGATCAGAACTGCCTCTCAAAAATGTGGAAAAAATTATTTAAATTATGTTTGTTATGGTTTATGTCACATTTGCACCAGTGCAAGAACATGAAAGAACATCTCAGCCATGAAGTGGTAATTTTCTGTTAGAAGATCTTAATTCTGCTGCTTTCTCTCTGATCAGAGCCCAAAGGCTCATTGCCCCAAAGGGTTTGTGGGCTAAATACAAAAACAGAGTAGAAGAAAGAGAGGAAAAATACATGTCTGTTTCCAAAATCACTTTATAGTATACAGGGAGTCCAAAAAGATGTGAAAACTAAGCATTAAATCATCAGAATGTGTTTCCAGTGGCTTTCCTCAGTCTGCTTGTGTAATTAATAGCATAGGGAATATTACAACTGGTTCTCAATCTAATTTATTTAATGATATGTTGATTATTTTTCTCTTAAAGTATGTGCACAGCCATTTAAAATTTAACGTGGTTTATATTTTTTTCATGTTACAAAAGCTCCAGGGGAACCTTTCAAAACTGTTCTCCCAAGGATCTATGAAAATTAAGTAAAAATGAAAATTAATTTTATTTTGTTGTTGTTTATTTCACAGGTGGTATATATAAATAAGTATTTAAATGCTAAATCTAGGTTAGATCAACAGCTCTTCTTTGAAATTCAGAGGTGGAGAGAGACTTCCTAAATCCAGAGTGACAGTTCAAAGGACGTAAACGATGTCTGTCTCTTGAAAACAGCTCTTAATTGGTTCCTACCCTCTGCATGTCTGTAACAGAATTAAATTATTTCCATTCACTGGTTAAAGATCAGTACCTGTTCCCTGCTTTACTTTGTTGCTGCTCCTTTGCAGAGTGGGACATGATGCTTTTTCAGGACTCTGCTGGAAATTGAATTATGGTGGCCCATATAAAGTGACATTGATTTTCCACATCCAGATGTTCCTTGGATGTGCACCCAGGAGGTGCCCAGCTCCCTGCTGTTTCATTTGAATTTAAAAAGCTCATGGCAGTGCATAGTCAGTTCTCTAATTTGTTATTATAGTCCTGAATTTACAACCATGATAATTTTTTCACCCCTCTTTAGAGATTCAGTTCCTGACTTCTCCTAAAAGATAAGGAATCTGTTGGCTCCAGGCACACCAATTTTGTAAAAATCTTCCCATGCTAGTGGCTTTTACAAAGACATGAAATGCAGGGAGCAGGGAATATATTCCTTTTTGCAGCTCTGAAATATTTATGTCTAGAAAAACTTGAGGAGTTTGGGTTAACTGAAGGAAAGTGTTTATCAAGAGAGTTTGTAGCCTTTAAGGCACATTAATGGGCTCATTTTTGGGCATATTGCTAAGTACAAAATCTAAATATTAACACTGCCTTACAGTTCCTGGATGCAGCAGTCTGGGGATCTGATGTGAAGAACCAGAAGTGTTGAGAAATTGTTCTTTGAACATGTAAGGTGCTCTAAGGAAACCTGATGAGTAGCCAAAATTCCTGGTCATGCTCAATTTAGTTACCCCAGCCCTGCCCCTCTTGCAGCAGCAGAAGTAATGGAAACAGTGGAGTACTGAATGGAAGGCTGTAAATAACTCTGGTGAAACAAATGAAAGGTTGAGTGGAAATCCTTAAAACCAGACTTGAGATAAATTGCCTGCTTAGAATTATTACAGGCAGGGAAATAGCTGTGGAAGAGAAGAGCAGAAATAGATACTTGAAACATGTAGAGTGAAATGCTGGTGTGTGTAGGAACTTCAGGTTTAAATCAGTTCAATCAAACAACAAAACTCAAGCATGCTGGGGTCAGCAAAATGATCTGGTTTGTCAGAGGAGAGAATCCAAATGATTTGTCATGCCCCCTGGGAACTGGTTTTAGGTACATTTTTGAACTGGTATGAACTGTCCTCGTGTGGCTGCTCACATCTGGCTGTGTGTCAGTGTTCACAGGAAGTGGAGATGCCTGTGCAAGAGCTTTCAATTCCAGGAGTGGAGTCCTGCAGAAGATCTTCCGAGGCCACAAGTTCATCATCAACTGTATCCAGGTCAGGAAGGGGTTTCTTGCTGGGGTTTCTTCCTTTTGATTGCTCTCTCATTTGTTTTGTGGGAACTGGTGTGGCTGACTGTTCTGTGTGTCTTGGATTGGATGTTGTTCTAGCATAATACTTGAATATTCTGTATGTAATTTTAGAAAAGCTTGTAAATAATCATAAGGATAAGTGAAACCACGGAACGAGTCCCCAGGGACAGCCCCATGTCTGGGATTGGGGTTTTTTCAGGACAGGTTGGATAAGCAGCCATGAGAACTGAGGCAGATGAACTGATGCTGTGTGGGGCACAGAATGGACTCCAGCCTCATGAGACCTTTTCCATTACAAGACACTAATGATAAGTGTTTGCAGTGCTCTGAGGGGAAGAGAAGTTCCTGCCTTATACAGGCAGAATAATTACAGCATTGTCCCCCAAACCACCTGGGGGCATGGCATCCCCAAACAGCTCAGGAGTGAGATCTGACCCACATCCTGCCAGGAAAATGGAGGAGTTTCTGCCCCTGGCTTAAAACTGAAAGTTAATGTTGTTTGCAGAATGTCTAGGCTCAAGTGAGGCTGGCATTTAATAGTTACATTAGGGGCAATTAGTAATCCTTGCAAAGACCATGGAATCCTAGAGGGGTTTGCATTGGAAAGGACCTCATTCCAACCCCCCCTGCCATGGGCAGGGACATTTTCCACTAGACCAGGTTGCTCAATGTCCCTTCCAACCTGGCCTTGAACACTTCCATGGATGGGGCAGCCACCCTGAGAATCTGCATCTCCCTGCACTGGGAGTGTAAGTGTAAGTGCACAATGTAAGCTGTGTGCAGGATGAAGATTTTCATTAACAATGGGAGACATTGTTGGTAATTCTGGCAGGCTGACAGTCCAAAGAAAAAGAGAGGAGATAAAATTCCTTTTGGAGTTGATCCCAAGCACATGAAGTTGTAAATACAGTTTTCTCTTGTATATTCTTCTGAATTAGCAAGTGGCTGGATGATCTTACTTGTGCTGGGCAGTTGTTGTGCAGCAGGTGGCATCTGGATGTGTTTGGGAAGTACCTGACAGAACCACCCTGGGCAGCCCCAAGTATTGATAAGACCAAAGCTTGACTTTGTCTTGTTCTTCTTTGTAATTGAATTTCCAAAAAATCCCAGGAAGAGAGAGGACTGAGAAGTGGCAACCTCTAAGTTGATCTTAGGTATAATCATGAGGGCTGGATGAGAGGTGTGGTGCTTCATGTAAGCCAGGGAGATGTTCACTGTCACAGGCAACCACAGGGCACCCATGGGATGGACAGACTGATACAGGAAGATCACCAAGACTGATGGCTGGCTTCCAGGGCAGGACAAGGGTAATTGGAAACATTATCAATAGCAGCAAATGGGCCATGAAGGAAATGAAACCACAGCAGTGAATCCAGGTTAAATTACTGCAGGTTTTGAAGAACAGTGGAGTTTGAAGGAGGAATTGTACCTATAATTTAGTGCAAAGAAAGAAGGGAAGTGAGAAGGAAGCATTCCTGAACCCCTGCTGCCCACTGCTGATGATTTTGGTGTCTCCTTAAGTTGCACATCAAAACCAGCAATCTGAAAATAGTTCCAGCAGAAATTCCCAACCACAGCCTGCTCTGACATTGGGTTTAGTTCTCCATTGCTTTTCTAGAGGGTCTGGGTTATTAATAACTCCTGTTGTTTATGGCTCTGTGAAGTGGCTGAGAAATGAGTCCTGCCTTGGTAATGTCTCATCCCACTTCAGCAGCTTTTGTGATAATTTACACTGGCTCTTGCAAGGAGCTCAGGCCTTAAGTGTTGGGATCAAGCTGTGTTTGCTGTGATTTTTGGCAGTTTGATTGTGCTGTGACCCTGTTGTTCCAGATCCACAACGAGCTGCTGTACACAGCTTCCCACGACGGCACCCTGCGGGTCTGGGACATCCGCGGGATTTGCAAGAGGAACAAGCGGCGCCTGAAGAAGGAAAGGTCTGTGCAGGGCAGGAGCTCCCAGAAGGGGAGTCTGGCTCGTCTCTTCAACAACAAAGTTGGCTGTATGATACAGCAGGAGAATGGGGAACACGAGGCTGTTGAACTGATGTGACTGTCCTGAGCAGGCTTTATGTCAGTGACCAGAGCTGAACCTTTGATTTTCTGCACCACTGTGTCCATGTAAACCAGAACTTGGAAAGAGATGGGAAGTGGCTTTGCCTGAACCTCTGTGTGAGGAGCCAGGATTCTCTGTGGCTGCCAGATGGACTCAGGTCAGATCCTGTGGCTGTGATGGCTCAGCTGAGCAGCTCTGGGGTCAGCAGGGGAGGCAGTGTGGTTCAGGTGAGGTAGCAATGAGTGCAGTTAGGAACTTTCCTTACCACTGCTGGCATCAGTTCCCTGGGCACAGAGGTGTTTCACCTCTGGCTGCCCAGTGTCTCATGAGATGTTTTCCCATTCCTGTTGCCCCATGACCCCTGTCCAGCCCAGTGTGGCAGTGAAAGGTGTCCTGCAGTGAAAAGTGGCCTTGAATTCCATCTCCACAGCTGACTTTGGGTCAGTCCTTGGCTGACAAGGCCAATGCAGGAGGGTTTGGCTCTGCAGCAGGACTTTGAAGCAGATTGGACTTTACTTTGGAAAGCTGGGTGTAGTAGAACAGAAATTAATTTAATTGGTTTTTTAACAAAACATAAGCCACAGAGCAAGCTAAACCTCAGCCCTTTTGTGCCAAGGTCACCTGTTTGCTGACCTTGTGTTGTCTTTCCTCCTCCCAAAGCTGTGTCTTGCTAGGTTGCCAGTAGCATTGGATAAGCAGTCAAACTCAAGAGTTTTCCCAGTCTTTTTCCAGGTTCATCCTTCTCTGATAACCACTGAGCCATGAATTAACAAGGGTTCTTATATTTTTCTATTTGCAGATATAACTCTTTGTAGAACCAGTACAAAAATATCTAACCACATGTTTTTATTTTTATGGCTTTATTTATTCTGTACTACAGCAAGATAAAAATGCTGTAATCCTTTTTTAGAGTGGATTAATAAACATGTGGCATCTCCAGACAACTGACTGTCTAGTTTTTATTTTTGTCTTATATATGGGGGGGGGTGGCCTGGCTGCAGAAGCACAGAAGTTAAGAATGGATGGAACAGGGGGAAAAGCCCCCATAGACACTTTTGGGAACATTTCTTACCTTTCCCTCAAGGTGTGTGTGAAGCTGTCCTGCCTCCCAGCAGGCACCAAAGTGCCAAAGCTCAGTTCCCCTGTCAGGGCAAGGGGGACCAGACACAAAAGCACAGACTTAAGGGACAGCAGGGATGACAAAGAGCTACAAGCCCTGACTCAGCACTGCCCTGGTGGCACCAACAGCTCCTGTTCTGACACCTAAACTCTGTGTCAGTGGGTCAGACCCACCACAGACCCTGCTCTCCTCTCCTGCTGAGCAGCTTCAGTAGTTCTTACCTGGCAGGTTTCCACATCTAGTAGGAAACAGCATTTCAAATTTGTGAAATGCCTACCACGAGACTAATTTGGGAGGCCATCTGCATCATGCAGCCTTAATTGCAATGCAAACCTCTCAGGCTGGTCATTGTGGCTCTGGCACGTGTCAGTGAGCTGCTGCTGGCTTGCCATGCAGCTGTTTGTGTTTTGCTTCTGAGGACAACACTAAGTAGGAGGCCTTCAGGAGCTGGATGGAGCTCCCCAGACCCCCTTGGCTGTATTTTGTGTTTAAAACTTCACACACAGGACGTGAGGCACAAGAGCCTATCTGGGCACACAGCAGCAGAGAGAGATCTCAAAAAGTGGAATTAATGAGTCATTACCACTTCTGCCTGTTGCTAAACATATCACAGTGCCTCCAAATGCACGGTCAAAATTAACTTACAGCTTTCAGCCACTGCCTCCTGCTCTGCTGATCACTTACAACTGCTCTGGCAGAGTTACATCACTGATGAATGGCTGCTCTGACAAGCACTGCATGTTATGATGCTAATTTTAAATTCCCCAAGGACAAACCTTCCCTTCTGAAGTTGTCGCTGCCAGTTTGCTGTGCAAGCCAGTTCAAAGAGGAGAATTGCTGCATGTGCAGCTCAATGCTGCCTTCAGTGCATGCCCAGGGCTGGCCAATGCCAGGAGGTTTCAGAAGGGAGGAGCAAATTTGTGTTTCCTCCTCCTTCTTGTTAAAACTACATCCATGACTTGCACGTTTTCAATTCTAAATTCTTTTCTCTATTCTGTTTTTGCTCTGCATTTTGTCCAGGGGTTCTTGCAAAGAAAACAGGATATAATGGGTGCTGAAGCTCATCCTGCTGGCTTTGGAAGTCCTTCAGCTTTCAGGGTAGAGACACAAAGTCATTCAATTTTTACAGCACTTGCCTTGATAGAGAAGAATGAAATGCAAATAATTCCTTAACAGTGTAATCACTGCCTGGATTTTGCTGTGTTTGGCTAGGGGGATCAGTGTAAAAGCCCAGCCTGTGCTGCAGCCCGTTCACTCCCCGCGCTGGAGCTGAGCAGTCACCCCGCAGGCCAGGGCCCTGCTCCTGCAGCGCACAGCAGGTCACGCCCTCGTTTCCCGGCTGAGGAGACACTGCCACACACGCAGCGCTGATGTTCTGGCTGGAAGTGGAGAGCGCGGCCGCTTCCCGGCTCCCACCGCTCCAGACGGGGCCTGGGCTCCCTCTACCGAGAGCGTGGAGCCATGCAAAAGGAATAAACCCCGTCCAGGCAGAGGAATGTCTGGTCCCGGTGCAGAGGAGTGCCTACACGGCAGGAAAAGCGATGTTATAAAACCACTGAAACCCCCAAATGCTTCTTCAGAACGCTGGAGCTGGACACAACCACTGAGCCAGCACCTGAAGCAAGCTCTGTTCAACAGCTGATTGCAGAATATCCTGTCATCCCCCAGAAATCCATCAACCTCAAGCCACACACCTGCAGAGATTTAACAGAGCTGAGGGAAAGTGGCTATTTAGTAATAAAAGAAATTGCAGTAGATCACTCCCCCAGTCCCAGGACAGGCCCTGCCAGGTGGTTCCCACTTTTTTAACAAAGCACAGAGGTCTCTCACCGAGGGCAGAAGCAGCACAGAGTTACCTTTATTGCCTGTGTAACACCTGGAGGAAGGGACAAGCAGAACACAGTATAAACCCATGAACAACAGATACATTAATGTCTCTTAGAAAGCCTTCAGAAGAAAACTTGGAAAGCTGATACACCTCTACAGCCTCATGAGCTAAGGTTTCTCGTTTATAAACTCATGTTTTTCTTTTAAAGCTGGTATTTTAAAATGGTATAGAAATGCTTCTTTACTAAGTGAGTTAACTTATTTCACAATAAAAATATAGTTTAGTTCTATTAAATTTTCTTCTGAAAATAAATGTTTCTATTTTTCTATGACAATAAATTACAATGTATCACAAATGTAGGCTTTAAGCAGAGTTACAAATAAGCAGGAATTAAGTATTCCAACTATACTCTGATGGAATTCAAGGCCCTTAGTAAGAGATAAGCTGAAGGTGCATTTATAATCCAAACTCCTTTGACAAGGTAAATACATATAACTGAAGTAGATTTAATGGGATTTAGTGCTGCGGTACTTGTATATAGGATAAGTATTCATGAATTATCTGCTCCTCTTCCTCGAGTGTTAAATCCAGATAATCCTCTTCATGTTCAGGAATATCCTCTAGGATTTCATTGACTGCATCAGTCTCCATGTCTTCATCTGTTGGTGAACTAGAGGAACCTTCCAATAAAAAGCAGCAGCAGTGAATTCACCAATGAAAGAAGCCGGTGCTCTCCCTGTTTCACCAGTGTGGCTGTTCTGCCAGCCCCTTCCTGCACAACCACCTCTTACAACTGCTCTGCAAAGGACAGGGCAGGAAGGCCATTTTTCCTTATTATTTAAATGTGGTGTAGGAAAGCCTTTAATTATACAGCAGGGATTACTACAGCTCTAACAAATAACGAGAGAAAAAATACATGCAAGGTTCTTCTTTTTAAGTGGAAAGTTATCAATTCTGGTTCGGTCCTGTAAGGGACATGATGGAGGAGTATGGAGGCAGGCCAGCCACCTGCAGAGCACAGGTCTGGAATAAACTCCTCAGCCCTGCCCAGGACACCCTGAGTGTCACCTCTTCTCCTGGGCTGCACCTGCCCTGTCACCTCTGGTCCCTTTGTCACTGCAGGGAACAACAGCTGCCTTCCTGTAACTGTGCTCCCAATAAAAGCAGCCTGAGGCATTCCTGCAGCCCTGTGCCACGACTTCAGCAGAAATTGCTGAACTGTGTCCTACAAAAGCCAGAACAGCCTTGCCTTCCCTTCCCACCCAGCTGGATGCAACACTCACCTGCAGACTCTGTGAGCAGGTCCTTGGAAGAAGTGGATTCCTCTGATGGACTGGACCCTTCTGAGGACAGCAGCAGTGAAGGGGGAAGAACTCCCCCATAATGAGCAAGGGTTTGGGAAGCCACATGGATGTTCCCTTTGAAGACCTTCAAGGCTTGCTCTGCCGACTCACGGCTGAAACCCATGTACGTCAGCTGCAGGGGGGAAAAGGAATAATACAGAAAATGTGGGAAATCCAAGCTCATCTGGCACCAGGGTCTGACAGGAATCTGACTCTGCAGCTGACAGTCATCCTCTCACACAGAGAAAAGCACTGCATGCCAGGAATTCCAGGACACTGATTCTGGCTTACTGCAACAGTTAACAACAGGGCAGTGACCTATTAAAGGCATGGGGATGTTGAGCAGGATCAGGAGCCTCTTGTCTAGTACCAGACCAATTCTTTTTCTGTCTAAAAGGAAACTTCAAAGCACTCCAGTGTATCAGGGGGGTGCATGTGTTTTTCCTAGGCAATACACTTTTCTTGCCTGGCATCAATAACACAGCCACTCTAACTACAGACGAGCTTGTCAGACAGCCTGTCACGAGAAATACACATTTCAACTCTTTCCCTTGTGCACTGCAGAGTTTAGAGACTTGAATAAATTTCTCACTTGCTGTCTTTTTTGGGATAGAGCATTACAGAGCTTACACCTTCCCTCCACACCCATGCATGGCAGGTTGGTGCAATGGGCAGGAAGTACACACAAATTACATGTTAGCCTGAGTGACTTCAGCATGAAGAGTGAGTGGATGCCAGGCCCTGGAGTGTGACAGCTTGAGTGACATGGTCCAAGAACACTTGTACAGCTTTACTTCAGGAAAATCTGCAGTCTTTGCAAGCACAACTCAGAAACAAGGCAACCAACTCACAAGAAAGCAAGTGGTCTAGCTTACTTGCTCAATACTTTCTTGGGAAACCTGAAACTGGTCTGTGGCCACAGAATCATCATCATCATCTTCCAAGAGTAACTCAGGATTGTCAAGAATAAACTGCAAGAAAACAGAGAGATCAGAATAAAGTGACAGAGCTACAACAGTCCTCAACACAGTTGTGTATGCAGCCCAATGGTTGATACAAGCAAACCTCAGCCAATTTAAGTGACATCTGATTTATTGGATTAGGAAGTGCAAGTTCAGTCATCACAGTTCAGAAAAGGGAGCTATGAACTAAAAAATGTAGACTACAGAAAATAGGAATCTGCTAAACAATTAAAAAAAAAAACCCAACCAAATTTCTTTTGTACAACACTACTTCTACTGAAAAATCACTTACCTTAAAGGCTTGGTCCAGGTTTCCCCGTGTCTTTTGAAGAGCTATCTGAGCAGCTCTCTTTGAGTAGCCCATACTCTTCAGGGTATTGATGTCCTCCAGTCGCCGCCGCCTTTTAGCTCTCTCCTCCCTCCTGATCTGCGCCTTTTCCTGCAAGAGCACAGGCACTGCAAGCTCACTGTGCATGGGAATGCTTTAACACACAGCCTGTGCATGAAGGGCTTCTTGGATTTTTTTTGCTTCAAGTTTGAATCTCTTGAGGAAAAGGCTTTTTTTTTTTTTTTTGTAAATACAGACTGTGCTGCCAGACACTGGTTCCTAAATAAAGCTGCATTTCCATGAGCCAGCCCTGTCGCCACACTTCCGCTCTGCAGATCAGATCTGGTGCCATCACAGCTATTCCAGGCCCTGTGTGGTAAGTGACAAACCCATTTGGCAGATGGGCCCACAGACAAGACTTGCCAAGGACAGACAGTCAGAACCAGGCAGGGAGCCAGGGAGTTCTGTTCAGTCTTCCCTCAGCCAGTTGGCTTTTCTGTCCACACTTCACTGTCTGAAGTCTAGAAGTGCCTCCTCAGCTTACCAAGCATCACTTCAGATCTGGACAGCACTGTCTTCACTCATTCTAGCACAAAAAAATCTTTTCCCTCCTGGATCTTCCAAGTACAAACCCACAATAGGGGGCAGCCAAGCCTGGGAGTGTCAGCTTGGTCCTGGTGGTTTATTCCCATGTCACTGCTGAGTAGCAAACACTGGTGCAAAGCCTTCCCATGTGCCTCTGTAGCACAACCACAGGTCTTTGGCACTCTTGTCCCATCTGTTTTGAGACAGAGCTTCCCCTGTTAGTGCATTAAGTTTTGGTTTCAAACTTGTGCCAACACATCCAACTGTCAGCTACACCAACAGTGCCAGAGCGGGATAATCCAAGTCCTTAAGTCAGCACCACACTGCCCTGGCCACACAACCCACATCTCATGGACACCCCAGCTGAGGGGATCTGTGATTGAATGCTTTCACTGCCCTTACCTCTCTCCTGTTGGTGATCAGATTGGCAGCATGCTCCACATTGCCGTGGCACGCTCGCAGGGCAAGGCGAGCCTCCTGCTCCGAGAAGCCCAGGAGCGACAGGCGATCCACTTTGTCAGGATCTATGGACAGCTCTCCGTACAAAGAGGATGCCTGGATATGGGAAGAACAAAATGACACCACTCACACTGTTAAAACACAAACAAAAAATCCTTCCCTGTTTCAAGAACAGGTTGGAGATGGAACCCCAACTAAGGGGCTGCAGTGAAGGACTCCAGAGTTTTACCCAAAGGTGTCTTACCTTCTGAATGTACTCCGCAGCCTCCTTTTCTCTGCCACTGTGGTAGTGCCCAATCCCTTGAAGGAGGTAAAGCCGTAGAAATAAAACCTTCTCCCGACCATAGCTCCCCTAAGGAATTGTTTAAAAAAGGAGAGGGGACCATGTAGATAGAAGCATGTGGTAGAACACCAGTTCATTATCAACAGAACACTCTACACATTTAGAGAAGACACAGTCTGGGTTTGTGACACTCAGTGTGGACATAAAGCACCACACCTAAACCCCTGCTGATGTCTGTGCAGATAAACACAAGTTTGTCATGACCTTTTTGCAAGGCCCAGTGTTTTCCCTGTGCTGACAATTACAGAATCAGGTAACAGGCTGATGATACACAGGAAAACTTAAAGCTTCTAAAAGCCAGTCTTGCAATACTTGAACGGTAACTGAATACATGCAGAAAAAAATCCCACCCTAATTAAGTCAAACCCAGCATACTTTGATGTCAATAAGCCTCTCATGGTTCTCTCCATAGCATCTCTGGAAGCATCTCGCTGCTGTGGACAGCTTTTTCTCTGCATCATCCAGGCAGTCCAGCTGCTCCAGACGGAAGTAGCACCACACTATATCCAGCTGCAGCACTGCGTAATTATCAACCGTGTTCAGCAGCTCCGTGCTGCACTCACTGGGAAATAAAACAGGTAATTTTTTTTAATGGAAGAGGGTTGTTTATTTCTCCTTCCCCCCACACTTTTTAACATTTCTAAAACAACACTAGAAGTGTGCACACTCATGCTGGAGAAAGCACACTCTTTGTATCTGAGGCAGGAAACTGATGCCAGGGGAACAGGAATCAAATGCTGATCCCCCATTCCATTCACTGACACCCAGGACTGATGCCAAGGCTACATCTTAAAGCATCACAGTAACAAAATGAGCTGTGGCTACTGTTTAATATGGCACCTCTAAAAGCATAATGGAATTAAACCCTGTGTAATCTTTGGGAGGACTGAGAAACTGCCTCAGTGCACACGAACATGCTGAGAACTGTGCCAGTCTCCTTGCACACACACAGATGAGAAACAGACAGGGACAGTATTACTTTTGGGATCTCAAAAGAGCAATTTAGGGCTCTGACAACTGATAGGAAATGAATTTACTAGCAGAAGGCCTGGTATGGTTACTGACCTCAGCTATCTGCTCCACCTTTTACAAGAAATTATTACTTCACAGGAGCAACTGCAAATGAATATCCATAACTGTCTCTCAAGCTAATGCAATTTATAACCTGGTACAGGAATATTGACAGTTTTTGTTTATGTTGTTATGAAAGATTAACTTGCCCAGAGGCAGTATCTGTTTCAGCTGTTCTACATGAAGCCACCTGTCACTGCAAGTCAGAGCTTTATCTGCTGCTTCCCATCTGCAAGAGGGGGTGTGAAGCAACCCCAGGCAAAACTGGCCCAGATTTATATGCACAGGTAGAGGCTGTGCTGCTCCTTTATGGGCTGACAGTAAAGACAGACACAAGGACTCAAAGTGTTCTTACCAGAAGTGTTTATCAGCATCCAACAAATATGGCAGTGCTACTTCATATTCTTTCTTCTTCATTAATGCTCTGCCCTTCTCATGGTAACCCATAGCCAGCACAAGTGCCTAGAAAAACAGATTGAGACTTTTGACTGCAGCTCCCCAAATCAAAGAGGTCAAAGGAAATATCCATCAGAGTCCTTGTTCTTCCTAGAAAAACACCAGTGCTATCTCACACTGCTTCACACTTCTCTCCCATCTGATAACATCAGATACTGTCTAGTTAAAAGCAACAGATGTTACTGGCACAGGAAATGCTGCACCAAGCTCACTTAAAGTATGCAACCTCAGAGAGATTCTCAATGGTGAGTGATACAAAGCTCAGCATTTTTCTGGGTGCTGCACTTTCTGACAGCACCAAACTTGTTTTGCTTTGCTATCACAATTACCTGGCAAAACCTAAGAACTCACTTTCTAAAAAGCCTCAGAACTGAAAATTAAATTTTGAGTGTGTCAGGAAAACACTCCTGCAGTATAACAGATGAAAATGTAATAATAATTCTGGATAGAAACAACCTGCAATATTTCCTCTGATCCTTGATCAATACTGATGAAATCTCGTTCACTTAAAGCATCATTGGATGCTTTAAGTCTTCAGGTGAATTATTACATTCAGCATTTCATCAGAACAGCATGCAGACTCATCAAGTTTACAAATGGAAATAAGGCCTAAGAAACAAATTACTTTCATGCCTTTCTAGGACACCCAACGTTTATAACAACACAAAGATCAACAAAATTAAAGCTTGTCTGAAACCCCAAAGTAAGATATGGAGCACACAGGGGTCAGTGCCAGATTAGACCTGCAATGAGATCAGGAATCAGAGGTTGTCTCCAGATGACTGAAATATTCCCCACCACAGAGTTCTACTTCAATTGTATTTCAAAACTATTTGTATTAAACAAACATCCAGTGGGCCCAGGGTGACACCCCCAGAAAGTGTGGCTGCATTTCAATCCCATATTTTAAATGTTTCACAGGTTTAAAGAGTCACCTTAGTCACATTGTAAGATGCCTTCACCTACTTTTTTAGCTTGAGGAGGAATCTGAATTGACCTTCCAGTTTGATTAGCTATATCTAGGTATGGGACAGAGTCTGGATCCAAGTACTCCTCTGCAAGATATAAAAAAGTTTAAAATTTAAACACCACCTTCAACAGAGCAACTCTACTGCCATTAAGTATATTTTAGTAATGTTGTTAAACAAAACAGCAAACAACAAAAAACCCCAGAATTACATATAAAAGCTGCATGTCTGTTTTTCTGGACATACCAACTCTGGCCAGGTAAACATGAGGAACTTCTAGAAAGGTCACTGTGGGAAAGGCTTTGTGCATGCAGAAATTTAGACACAATATCAAAAGTTCCATGAATTACAAAGAAGTATTTTTTTGCAGAAGACAAAACACCTATGTTTTACACAACATAGCATTCGGAAATGATTTACCAACTAAAGCTAGAATATTTTAAAAATACAACTTAGCACAGTTGATAAAGCTGGGAAAAAAACACAGCTCAGTATTTTTCCTCCCCACATCTTTAATGCTTCTTATCAAACGACCAATTTTGTTTTCACTTCCATTTGATTTACAATGAAAAGATGATTTTCTTGTAGACAAAAGACAGTTAAGGAAGAGTTTGTTGAGATTAAAAGCTTCTGCCCTGTGGTTTCTCTCACGTGAAACAAAAGGATTGTTAAACTCTCAGTGCACTTCTCATAGACCCTTCAGCCTGGGAGCCCATTACAGACTCTGCTCTTTACTCAGGCAATGGCAAAAAAATATAAAGAGACCCAACTCAGGATTCAAAATCTGGGGTCTATACCATCCCTTATGTACAAAAAAGGCAAACACTTCTGTCATGTGTTCAAAATCTGATTTTGTGGTAAGAAACCAGAAGTCACCAGCTTTGAAGCTTTGTTGGGGTGTTTCTGCATTTGGCAGGAATTCCTGACCTGCTCAGCTTCACAGCTCCTTGCTTGTGGATTTGTGAAACAATGGAACAGAGAAGTGATTTAAACTCACCACCAAGCACTGCAGCTCACAAACACAACCTCATTTTGAAGAATTATTACTGTTAAATTAACTAGATCCCTTTAACTTAATCCACAGTTGCCAGGAATCAGCATCCCAAGGGAATGAGAACACCACAGCCGTGTGGCAGATGACAGTGACAAATGAGCTGCTCTGCACACTGAAACCATGGTTACACACAGCCATAGCTAAACTACAAAAAATAAAGTGTTTCATGACTTAAAACACATCATGCACTGTGCTTTTGTCTACAATAAATCTAAAGCTTCTCACAAGTCATCAGTCCCTTAACTGCCAAGTGCTAATTAAACTATTGATTCATATTATACCCTTCTCAAAGTGCCAAAGTTTTTTGTAGTGTTTTAGTTGTGTGAAAATGGTGGAAAAAAAAGTTTTAGCCAACTTAAAATCCAGTTTTCAAGTAGGTAGAAACCTAGAAAAGTGTGAACTGAAATTCAGCCATGGTATAGGCACTCTTCCATGTTGAAAGGCCTGTGAGAATGTAATTTTGGACCAACAAAAATTAATGAACACCCACCTCCCCCCCAGTCCAACAAGGCCACTTACCTCTCCCTGCTAGAATTTCCAAGCCCTTCTTAGTTCTCTGCATCTTGTCATTTATTTCTTTTTCTTTCTTACACTGAAGCTCTTCCTCCTGAACTTTCCTTTTGGTTTCCTCATCACTCTGTTCCAGTTGAAGCACCATCACTTTGGCATTGTGTGTGACACCCTGATCTTCAAGGGTTTTACCTGCAAAATAGAGTGTGATTAATATAATTCAACTTGTGGAACTACTGAAAAGTAGTAAGAAGTAAAGTTGCAAGACTTGAGAACTCAGTCAAAGCCCCTAAAAATTACTGACACAGTCAGCAAAATTTAGAATCAGTATTGCATCTCAAAAGTGCTTTTGAAGTTACTGGCATGTTTCTTTACTTGTTTTTTGTTTTTAAATACCATTATTTATATTTCAGTTTATTGATCTTCAGGCAAAAACTGCAATAAGAACATGTCCAGGATCATACACCACAAGAAAACAGGACAGAAAAACTGGGAACTGAATCCAAGTTCCTTCTGCCAGTTCTGTGGTTCTAATTCTGATATATTCCAGGGCCATCAGCAAAGAAAAAGCTCTGTCATCACTTCCTACATGTCTGACAGGTTGAGCATGGGCAAAGCATTACAAAAAGTCTTTGAAAATGCTCTTATACAATATGGTTTTTTGAAGAAATTTAGAGTTTCTCTTAAATGTGCATTTTCAGTGTTTCAACACTAGAAAAGGGGATTTTCTACATTCATTACAGTATTCCTTTAATTGATCTAATTCTATTTAAGAATTTGGATTATTATAATTTAATACACTTCCTGTAAAGCAGAAACCAACAAATATAACAGCTGTTTTTTGGAAATTAATAGAGTTGCAAGGCATTTTTTCTTCTGAGAAGCAGAAAACTAGAAAACTATCATAAAAGTGTCTTTAACTAGAGATACATACCCAGATCAAGCTGCTTCTTATTTATGATTATTTTGACAGCATTTTCTTGTAATGCATATTCCTGTGCTATCCTGTGAAATGAATAATTTCATAAATTAACATTAATTTTTAAGCTTATACAATATTGTTGTTTCAATAGCAATAAAACCTAAAAATAAGTGCTTAAAATTGTTGCTACAAAAGGCTGCTAGAAGTAAAATAACACCATCAAAGAGGTTTATGTACTATATAGAGAAAACCTGGGATACAAAAAGGGAAAAAGCAAAACAGAAAAGAATCTGATTTTTTTAGGCTTAAAACCACGAAAGAAAGAGAAAGTAATGTTCAGTGTTCAGAGGATCTGTCTGGTTACAGACTTGGAACACTGGTGCTTGCTGGGGATTTACACAAAACTATCTTCTTCCTGTTTTCCATCTGTTAAAGCACAGCTGTTCCCATGAAGAACTGCCCTACAGGGACACTGGACATCCTGTTCAGAGAAATGCTAAGAAAAAGCTTAAATCAAACAAAAAGTGGGTTTGTTTGCATTCTTTTAAAATGCTCTGTGACAGGGTGGTGTCTCATGAGAGGAGCACAAAGGGGGATTGCACTTACTGGGATCTGAGCTCTTTGCCTGTGATGAACAGACTGGTCTCCAGTGGGATCTTCCTGCTCTGTAGTAATTGTATTGGGTGGGAAAAAGAAAGAGGGAAAGAAAAGCATGATACCAATATACTCTGGACATTTTCTTAATTAGCTGTTCTGCAATAACATTTCTTTTCCAAATAACAATCATATTTATGGCTGGACATACATAGTAATAATCTCCAGTTCTGTACTTTCTGTAATGCTAAAAATAAGCATTATAACAGCAGGATATTCAGAATTAAATAATTCTAAATTCAGAGCCAAACAATTTAAATTAATTTAATTATGCACCTCCAATCTTAAATGTGCTTTGCAATTATGCCACTCACCTGTGACTGGCTAAGTTATGATTAATTCCTATTAGTGTGTCTGGTCCCAGATTAGATAAACTGGAATTTTAAATTAATTCATTCCCCTATTTGCCCAGCAGCATTATAAAGTAGAATTATGAAACTATTTGGTTGTTTTAACTGCATGGCAATCACTTAAAACTCTCTACCCTTTAGCCCAGGTAATTATTTTTCACTATAGGAGCATTTTATGCATGAAAATAGGAGTTGAAACCTGATTCAAAAAGGGCAAAACTTAATTCAGTTCTCTGTTGGAGAAGATTTTAGGAGCCTGCTCTAGAAGGCTGAGCTTGGAAAGGGCTGCCCAGGGAGGTGGTGGAATCTCCATCCCTGGAAGTGTTTAAGAAACTTCTGGAAGAAGCACTGAGTG
Source organism: Zonotrichia leucophrys gambelii (assembly GCF_028769735.1). Classification (NCBI taxonomy): domain Eukaryota; kingdom Metazoa; phylum Chordata; class Aves; order Passeriformes; family Passerellidae; genus Zonotrichia; species Zonotrichia leucophrys. Next base: position 6,891,476 of record NC_088171.1, on the reverse strand, counting down.
CCGTGGTTCAGCTGACAAGGTGGTGGCTGGTAGGGATTGGACTCGATGATCTTGGAGATCTTTTCCAACCTTAATGATTCTGTAATTCTATGAATCCATGAAGGGAACAGGTGAGTGCATCACAACAGAAAATCCTGCTCCTCATGTCCAAGTTCAAGTGACATCAATGTGCTGAATCAACTTTAGGTATTCCACAGCTAAAAAAATGCATCTGTTCTTTATTGCTAATACAAGAAGTTACATGAGAAGGAATCAAATTGAAATAGACACTTTAATCTAATTTACTTTTCTTAATTGAAAGATTATTTGCCATTAAATCCTAAAGGGAAAAATTAGTCATCTCCTCAATATTATATTCCTTTGCCATGCTATTCCCATATACCTGGGAAACTAAAATATGCAATTTCCCCCTCCCCATTTTTTCTATACCTGACACAGATCCCTCATAAGAAACACCAGAAAAAGCTGTAGTGAAAAAAACCTCAAAGTAAACCTACTCAAACCTCAAAATAAAGCTATTTATGCAGACTTTTCTGCAGTGTTACTCACTTTTCTACGAGGCAGATAGATATCAAGTCTTGCAATCCCAGTCACTTTAAAATTCTCATTTCCTGTCCCACGCTCAATTGCTTTGCACCGGATTTCTTCCAGCATATTCTCTGTATCATTCCTATTGATATTCAGCTTGGATGAATATTTTTCTACAAGCTCCTGAAAAAAATGACAAGAAAAACTGGGAAAATGCACCAGCAGTATGACATGGAAGATGTATGACATCAACTCAGAGAAAATATTTACCTTCATCTCTTCACCAGCTTCCTTTTTTTCATTTGTGTATGGTGGTTTCCATAGCTGAATTTTGTCCTCTCTTAAGCAGTTTGTCAGTTTTGCCATCAAATACTTCTTTTGTGCCATTCTGTTAAAATAAAAGCACAGTTGGAAGGGAAAAGAGAGAAAAATAAACAATCTTTTAATACAGCTTTCCTGTAGTAAGATATTCTGCTTTTGAAGAAGTCTAAGTGACATTCTGGAATTCTGCAATAAATGAGGAGTATTAAATTCATTCCATGCATTTTGGTGGGGAGGGGAAACTGAGGCCAAACTATGAGAAAGAATAATTGAAAAGAGGGTGAAATTTGGATTGGAGTAGGGATAACTTACAAGGGCCCTGTCATTTCAAGACAAATTAAACCTCTTCCTACTCCCTCATGTGAACTGGGATTGCATCAAAATACATAAAAATTGACAATTCAGTTGTTCTGCCCTGCTCTGGATCCACCAATTCTATCTCAGCTCAGACAAAGCAAGAAACTCTGAGTTAATCAGCATGACCCTGGGGAAAAAAACCAAACATCCCAAAAAGCAGGGAAGGCACACAGAGGGCAAGGAAAGCTGAGTGCAGAGATCTCAACAGAAAAAAAAAAAAACACAAAAACAAACTCCAGGTGCGTGATAAAGCATGGGAGAGTTGTGGCTCTTGTACACAACCTGGGAAATGCCCTTTAAATTAGACAGAAAAGCATTTAAAATATTGGCATACATGCAAGGTATGAAAGGTGGCCATGAAATTCAATTAATCAGTTTCTCTTTTCTCTCAGAGTGGTTCCCATCTTTCATTCTTGTTTATTGACACACATATCTCAAGAGAAAAGGGAAAAATTCCCTCAGTTTCAAAAGCTGCTCCTGGCTCAGAAAAACACTCCTTCAGGGGGTAAAAAAAGTAGGCAAATATTCAATTTATGGTAAGTTTACCTGTCAGCCTTACCTCAAGCCCAGTTTCTTGGAGCTACAAAGAATTCCCTGCAAGCTGCACTGACAAGTTTCCCCTAAAGAGGAGTCAGAGGGATGAACTGGGCGAGTGGATGGTTTAACAACCCTTCCAGCTGGATTGCTGTCATTTGCACAGTGTCTGTCAAAACCAGAGACAAACACACATTCTTTTTCCTGCTGGGATGCCTCTGCTATTATTTCAGAGCCAAGGCAAACAATGGCATTTATAAAGCTAAAAGTGACAAAACCACTCCATTTTCAAAACATTGCTATTAATGCAGCTTTCCCCCTTTCCCAAAACACACCAGGGAATTCTCATTAACAGCCTGTAACCATCATTTTCCCACTTTTAAGTTATGCTGAAGACCTATTTTATAGCCACAATTCTGCTTAACATTTGCAAAAAAAAGTTACTCATGGTTTTGGGTCACTCAGATAAAATTTAAAATTGCAATCTATGCTTAAGACTAAGAACTGTAAATACAGGTGACATTTATAAACTGGTCATTCACCTGTTTATCAATACTATAGCTTGGTAAGTTTGTGATTTCTAATTAATCTGTCAAAACAGAAAACACTACTGCAATCTTCAATTAAACTTATTCCTACTAGCACTCTATTTAAAAAATAAAACTTTTGCTTTCACAAACACGAAACCTATGATTTTATATGTAACATTTCTAACACTTATAATAAATTCCATCACTAAATTGCATTAGAATCCACAGCAAAAACATTTGTGACTTACTCTTCAATCAGCCATGAAACGCCACAAGAGCTCCTGAGGCAATTTCACTTTCGCTATGAGTTTAAAGGGACTTTCTCAAAAGTCACTGGGGTAAACAACGGGGGAATTTCCCCAGCAACGCTCTTAATGCAAGACTCAGCTGTTGTAAATAAAATGTCACCCTCTTAGGCCAGTTTTACGTGAAATAAAACAAGTGGAGAAGTAAGACGCGCGAGCTAAGATGCAGCAACCAGGTTCAAAAGGCAAATTGCTCACGGAAGGAACAGGGGGCTGTCAGAATGGGTGGATAATAAAGCAGGACACATCGATTTTCCCTAAAAATGAGGCAAGCACAGCTCTGACACACTTCCCCGCGGCTGGCGGAGGGGAAGCACTGAAACAGCCTCACGACCAAACCCTCAGGGACGGCAGCTCCATCCCTGCGGGCCGGGGCATCCTCATCCCTCCCCAGGAGCGCTTCCAGCGCCTCCCGTGCCGGGGCAGCGCCAGAGCCCCGCTGGCCCCGGGCTGCCAGCACGGCCGCGGCCCCGGGCACCCACCTGCGCCCCGCGGGCTCGGCACAGCCGCCGCCGCCGGGGGAAGCTCGGGGGCCGACGCAGCTGCTCCCTGAGCCGCTTCCCGGCAGGAGGGAGGCGAGGGCCGCGGTCCCTGCGGGAGAGGATGGGCAGCGGCTCCTACGGCAGCCCGGAAGGCCCAGGGAGACGGGCGTGACGTGGGTGAAGCCGCGCCCCGCCCGCCATGGCCGCCCTGCCCTCACTCGGAGGCCCCGGGGCGTGCCCGCTGCTGCCGGGCGCGCAGTGTGGCTGAGTTCCCTTGGGTCGGGGGTGCTGCGGTGGTTGGTGTGTGCGTGCTTCCCAGCGTCGTGAAAAAGAAAGGAATTACAGAATCACAGTGTCAGTTAGGCTAGGAAAGAGCTCTGAGGTCATCGAGTCTGACATATGGCGGAACGCCACCATGTCAGGCAGACCGTGGTGCTGAGTGCCGTGTCCTGTCTTTCCTTAAAATCAGCAGAGACTGTGACCCACCACCTCCATGGGCTGTCATTCCAGTGTCTAATCTTCCTTTTCATGAGGAAATGCCTCCAAATATCCAACCAAATCTCCCGGACACACCTTAAGGCCCTGTCCTGTTGCCCTGTCCCTACGGGGATACCCCATCCACGTGTAAGAGAGGTGCCAGGAGCATGGCCCTGTCCTGTCCTCCTGTTCCTGAGGGGATTTACCCCGTCCATGTGTAATAGAGGTGCCAGGAGCACGGCCCTGTCCTGTTATCCTGTCCTTGAGGAGATTTACCCCATCCATGTGTAAGAGAGGTGCCAGGAGCATGGCCTTGTCCTGTTATCCTGTCCCCGAGGAGATTTACCCCATCCATGTGTAAGAGAGGTGCCAGGAGCATGGCCCTGTCCTGTTATCCTGTCCCCGAGGAGATTTACCCCATCCATGTGTAAGAGAGGTGCCAGGAGCACGGCCCTGTCCTGTTATCCTGTCCCCGAGGAGATTTACCCCATCCATGTGTAAGAGATGTGCCAAGAGCATGGGCCAGGCTCTCCTTGGTAGTGCCCAGGAATAGGACAAGAACTAACAGGCAGAAACCGGGGCACAGGAAATTCCACCAGAAAATGAGGAAAAACTTCTCCCCTGAGCAGTGACTGAGCACTGAACAGTTTGCCCAGAGAGGCTGAGGAGTTTCCCCTCACTGGGGATATTCCAGAACCATCTGGAAACAATCCTGTCCCATCTAGGATGGCCCTGCTGGAGCAGGGAGGTGGGACCAGGTGACCGCTGTGGCCCCTTCCAACCTGAGCCATTCTGTGATTCTGTGAGATATAACCCATGAAACAGCAACTTACAAGTTCTAAGTGACATCCAGTTGTTAAAAAAATAAATTAATTATTGGTAGGATTGCCATGTTAAGGTTTAGGGCTCAACATGTTTCAATGATCTCAGACCTTGGGGAAGGTTAACAGAGCTTGGGAAGAAGGAGCTACTACTGATAGTGGACACAAAGAATGCAGAATTTACAAGCCACAAGGACGTTTGGCAGAACTCCCAAGATAAGGAAGAAATAAATAAAACCAACTCAGTAAATAACTGTGCTGAAATCAGCTCCAACTGGGTAAAAGGTGATTCTGGCAAAGAAACATCGCAACAACTGACCCAAGAAACCCACAGATTCAGAAGATGAAAAAGTGCTTATTAGCATAAGAAGTGAGAGAATCATTAACCAGTAGAAGATAGAATACTAATTAAGAAAATAACTATCCAACTTGTAGCAGATCAATAATAATGGCTTTGTCTGCTAAAATGTATAAATAGTAAGAAGTAAATAGTTAAATAAAGAGTAATAGTAAAAAAGTAAATAGTAAAATGTTTTGATAGTGGGTGTGCTTGATTTGTGGAAGACCACCAGCACCCAGGCTTGTACAACTCCAAAATAAATGATGTCTTTCTCAAGTGTGTTATTATTGGTTTGTTGCACACTGGTTAATGTGACAACAGCAGGACCTTCTGGCTCCAGAGCATCTGATGGCTCATCCATGGAATGTGGTGGGGTCCCCAAGGCTTCCTGAGGGACTGTCCCTCCAGGAGAGGCTGGGTTTGGGTTGAGGGTGAAGGTTCTGCAGCCACCCCTCACCAGCCACCTCTGTGTGTGTGAGGCAGAGATGTGCAGGTTGGGGTTTTTTCTGTATTTTTGAAGGCAGCAGTGTTGCAGGTGAGATTTAGCATGGGACTTTGTATTTCCCCATCAGTGGGGGTGGCAGGGTCTTGCCTGGTTGTGGGGCTGTCAGAAGTTAACCTGGGTTCAGAAACTGGGCTGGAAGAACATGAGGGTTGTGGAAAACCTGGTGCCAAACACCCCCTGGTGCCAAACACTACCTCAGGTTGAGGCAGAGCTCCAATGTCACTTTTTGTCCCCAAAATGTCCATGAATGGGAACAGGGAGCAAAGCTTCAGGGATTTGGCTGTACCACATGGCTGCTCAATACTGTGTTTTATATTTCAGGTCCTCAGCCAGTTGGTGCTCATTTCTGGAATGTTTTTGGTGCCTGTAAAAGACAAACTTTTCTTTTAATGGGTAACACCAGTTACAAGTAACTCATGTGGGCTAATTCTTTCATGTGACCAGCAGCATGTTGTCCCAGCAGCAAAGGGATTTCATTCTGTTTTACTCTATTTTATTTATGTGTGACTGAAATAATTGCTCAGCAGTGTGATTTATTCTAGAATGGATGGACCTGCAGGACTGTCCTAACATTTTCCTTAGGAAGGCAGGCAAACTACCATGAGAGTCCCATTTCCAGCTTTGGAATGGGAACCTCAGGGGGATCGTGGGCTTGTGAACAAGACACTGAACTAGAATTTCAGGATTCCATGTTCCCCCATGTGCATAAATCAGTAAGGCTTGCCTACTGACAGAGTAAATTTGCTTTTTGGCAGCCTTGAGTTCAAGTGCTTGAAACTTGACTACATCTGTGGTGACAGTGATGAAAGCTCCTGCCCATGATGGCCAAACATGAAGAAGTTAACAGGAAAGGATTTGCAGATCAGGTGCCTTTCAGAAGTGGGACTTCCTAGTATTTGAAGTTTTAAGCTCTTTTCTTATTTTTCTGCTTCTTTTTCACTACAGCTGCTTTAGGAAAAAAACCCTGTAATTTTCTTGTTAGACAATTGTGTGTGTGTAATATTCCAGTCTCTTGAAATGTTAGTATAGTAACTTTTCTCACAACTGAAACTACCCCACTAACAAGTGAAAACTTAATAAAAATGCTCTTTAATAATGTCCTTGGAAATTAAATTGAAAGATTCTCCAAAGGCAAAATGCCTTTTCTAAATTAGTTCCAGTCAGTACGAAGCACAGTAATATCCTAGAGAAGCCTGAGGAAAGGACAAAATGTTTGTATGAAAGAGTTTACAAAGGAGTTAGTTACTTAGTCCATGCATAAACCTGCACTGACTTTAAAACCAAGGTTTTCAAGGTCCATGTTTAATTAAGATAACTAAATCAGTCAAAGGACAATGAAGTTTTTGAAGTATTTCCTTGCAGGTAATTTCTCATTTCATGTGGACTAATTGTTATCTAGTATTTCTCCTTGTTATATCTATTAGGTATATCTATTCTTTATTTTTTTCCCCTTCTTAATCCTTCTTTAAATACTTTAACTACTGTGAAGAAAAAACCCCAGTTACTATGATGTCCCATGTCTACCCATCATGAAATAGGGAGACATTTTCCATCTCCAGTTTTTGTGAAGACTGCATTTGAAAAAGAGGCGTGTCTGAACACTTGCAGCCAGAAGTGGGTGATACAAAGATCCTGTTTGCGTCATGGAAAAGCATCTACAAGAAAGGGTCTCCTCCCTCTAAAGATCTTGAAGAAGGGGAGACCTCATTAGTTTTCTAATGAAACACTGACAATAGATGGGAAACAAAAATATATTATGGTAAAATTTATGTATCATAAAGGAATTGTATTTACTAAGTCTCATTGCAACAATAGAAATGAGCAGAGTTTTTATTGATTGATTTAAAAATACATCAGAAATTATCTTGAGTATCTTGAAAGTGAATGATGAAATTATATGTTAAAAATTATAAAGATATTAAAGATTATGTAGTCAGAATCTTCCATGGCTAATAATAGCAGTAAACCCTCAGCAGGTTGATCTGTGCAACTAGAAGGACTGCTTTACTATTTTAAATTTTAGTCAACTTTTTGACTAAGATTTAGGTATTACTGAATGTCCTCATTGTGAGACATACAACCCAAGCCTCCTTGCAGCTTCAGAAATTCTGGGCCCTTTCCTATTTGGGAAAGGGTAAAAGGTCAGTTTGTTGCAGGCTGGCATGCATTTTGTAGCAGAAATGTGCTGATGTGCCCAAAGTGCTGCAGTGGGTGATTTCAGAGGAGGCTTTTGGCAGGAGCTTGAAATGTTGCAGCCGTTCTCTCTGCTGAGACTGTTCAACACACTTGAGCTTCCCAGCTGCCTGAGCTCAGCCAGTTCACTTGCTCCTGCTGATTCCTCGGTCTGCAGTGTGCCATTTCCCTTTGAAATCAGTCTCTGGTTGTCGAAACTCCATGGTGTGCTGCTGTGGTGGGAGAGATCCCAGGAACCTCCTTGTCCCAGGGCCTGCCCCAGGCGGTGCCTGCCCAGGTGGACGCGCCATAGCAAATCCTCTTCTGAGTCGCCACCCTTGGTTGTCTCCAGTGGGACCTTTCTGACAGGGACGTCTCCTCTACATGACTTTGATCTTTTAACTTTCTTGTTAATTAGAACAGGGTTGATCATTGATTCTGGCAGAGCAGATTCATGTCCACCTGCAGGAGAAATGCATTTGTGCATGTTACTATGGTGGCAAAACACAAGGGTATGGTTTCTGCAGCATTAACAAATCTGAAAAGCTTCAACATGAGTTTAAACTGCTCTTTCTTTCAGTGGCTGAGAGTAGTGCAAGTTCTTTTGGTGCCAGGTTAAGGAGTAGAACTACTTCATGCTTGCTTTGGCAGTTCTGAGGGCATAAATGGTATCCAAGTTTTAGTCAAATGAAAATGGAAATTTGTCAAGACAATATTGATTTAACTGGTACTCTAAGACTCATTAACAGCACAGATTGAGAATTGACTTTCAGTAATTAATTGCTTGTAAGCAAAACTTCTTAAGGTGAGTAGGGACTTGCTCAGTGTGTTGGCAAGTGCTGTAATTTGAAAGACAAAAATGTTCTGTTTGAAGTTTGTATGCACAGCTTAATAATATTGTGATTATTTCCAGATGAAACAAGTTGTGAATGTCTTCTTTTTCTTAATGAGGGATCATTAACATTATAGGCTTGTATTTTAATATTTTACTGCAATTTTACTATTCCAGTGGGAATAAATTGTGTAAATAGCTTATCACACTAGTTTTGCTTGAATGATAACTTAGAGGAATCTGCTTCCTCTGTGAATGGTATAGCTGTAACAGCTGGAGAGATTCTGGTCTCCTGTTTTTTATTCTTCTACCCCTATAGCCTAATTTCTAAAGCACTATGAAAGTTACTGTTAAAAATATATAGGCTATTAGGTACAGAAATGCTAATGCTACTTTAATTACATGTAGCGGTCATCAAATTGCTGGACATGACTGGTTTTTTGTGTCTTGAAAATGAACAGAAAATGATCTATTACACTAAATATAATTCACTGACACTTCTTAAATATACTTCAGATGGTATAGATGCAGTTTAAAGTAGGGGTTGTACAGAGTGCTGGCCTTATTTACAGGGTTGAATTATAGTGACTGTGTCTGTTGCAGTATAAGTTCTGAAACACATTAAGGGGAGAAAAGTAGACATAGAAGAGTGCTGATTATTTTCTAAGTGTCTCTGAACAACTGTTTTAAAAGGATTGTAATCCTGAGTTTGAAATTAAGCTAGTTTGAGTAGGAGTAGGCAGTTTTTTGCCTGCACAAAAACCCAACAGCACAACCTCTGCTTTAGAGCTGCCTTTTGTGTCATCTTTACAAATATGTATTAGGAGATGTCAGACCCAGCTGATTTACTGGCAGTAAATGAACCTGCAAAACAGGGATTTTGCTAGGCAAGGGCTTGCACTGCTGCCTTTCTCTCCCACTGCCAAAACAACAACCCCAGCATAGTATCACAGAACTTTTTATGCTCCTTGGCCAGGAAGGGTTGATCTGATAAGAGCTGTTTTGCAGCCTGGCTGGGAGGGAGGACCGTGTCAGACCACACTGGCTCTCATGCCATGTTACTGGGAGAAAGGAGACTGAGGCACGTGCAGAGCTTTGAGACACAGGTGTGTTTGTGCATCCCTCTGTACAGTGAGGTGTGCTAACAGAATTTCTCAAGGTGACACCACTCAGAGACATAAGAATACACAGTTCTCTCCCATGCAACAGTGAGAATTGAAGTTATGACTGGACCTCATCCAAGAAGTAAAGCTGAATGCCTATTTCTTATCCAAGAAATAAAGCTGAGCTTGGCTGGCTACAAAAAGGTCCACGTGCAAATCAGAGCCCTGTGTGTTCTGCAGAACAGCACAGTGTAGCACCAAATTGTGAAAACCAAAGCTTGTTCTCTGTATGTGAGAGAAAAACCAAGAGAGAAGGGAACTGAGAGTCTGAGGTGAAGCACATTTGCATGTTTTTGTGACGTTAACTGTGCTCTTGGCTGGGCTGACATTGATAGGCAAGATCAGAACATCTAGACCCTTATAACTGATCACCAGTATAATCATGATCTGGCTTATGAGCTGATCAGAAAGTTCAGAGTGACAAATGTAGTTCAATTTTAATACTGTGCACTGGTTTTGAGTTCAAGGTTGATTTGATTCCTTGCTTGGCTACAGGTGCAGCACACAAAATTGAGCAATGACCTTGGTTAGAAATACGATAGTCCTGAACCACTGGGTGTTGAATTAGCACACCTCCAGCACCGTCCAAACTTCTCAAGAAAGCTGCAATTATACAGATATTTATTTCTGGTTTTCTGTCTGCTTTTCCTCCATGTAAATTGTATATTATAGCCTTGTTGCACAGTTGTTTACCATCTGGCCATATGCTGTCATCACTAATAGATTCTTTTAAGGTTCTGGAGTGGCAAAAGTTAATCTTATCTCAAGTTAGCTTGGGAAATACTTGGAAGAGATTTCTGCAGTCAGAGCCCCAGTATTTGTTCTGTTGTGACTGCATGTGCTGAATACTCCCACTTAATTCCTAAAGTAAATACTGTTTTTCAGCTTCTTAGCCAATAAATAATGAATGCACTGCTGTATTATCCCCTAACTGGTGCCTTTCAAATCTTCTCATGGTCTTTGTTCTCAAATAATCAGGAGTGGGCAGAAGCATGAATGTGGCTGTGTGTATTGGGGAAGAAACAGAACAAAGTTGTTTTCAGGTGATTTCTTGGTTACTAACCCCTCTGTCCAAAAAAATAAAGAAGTTAAAGGGTCTTAAGTTCTGTTTAAAGTTCCAAAATTTCATGACTTCTGCATACAGGAAGTGACATACAAAGCTAAAAGTCCTCCAGAAAACTTGGAATTACCATTCCAACTGTGGTGCAACAAACCTACAGTGCTCAAAATCCCTGTGGTTCCATGGAAGGACAGCAGCTCTGCCAGGCAGGAGCAAAGCAGGGTTTTACTGGTAAGAACAAAGACCTTTGGCAGGGACTTTTAAGACCACAAGGGTCTGAAGGTGATCTCCTTCCATGAGGGTTTTGTGTGTTTGACCTTTGAGGTTTGTGTGTATGTGTGGGGTTTGTGGTGGTGCTGTTGTCACCCCTTTCCCAGCACAGCCATAATTTTACCCTCTAGGGTAAAACAATTTCCTGTCAGTGCAAATCACTGATCCATACATGGACTGCCTTTTGGAACTACCTGGAGTTTCAGGATGGTGTAGGGCAGTCCTGATATGGCAATGTTCATTTCTGCTCCACTTTTCCCTGAAAATTGATGGATGTAACAGGTGCAAAGTGCTGAGCCATGCAATAGGCTTTCCCAGCTCCCACAGGAATGTACAAGGTAAACTTTTAGGACCTTGAGAACTCAGTATAACAAAAAATTCCCAAATTCTGACTGCTTCTAACAGTGACATGAATACTTTCCACACAGGTTGTTTGAAGATAGAAGTTAAGTGCAGCAGGTTATGTGGTTTTGTGTATGTTTTGGGGAATGTGCATGTGTATAAAAATATTTGTATGTGGATTTTTAGCCCTACTACATTTTAAACTCCCCAGAATCTTGTGCAGTTCTACTTTCTTACATATTTTAATCTTCATCTAAAAATGTCCTTGCAAAAAATCTGCTCTAATTACATTCTTTATATCTGAAACTTCATTTGAATTAATCTGAATAAAAGCTTCTGCTCCCTTTCTTTAACTAACATATTTTTGCTATAACTGATTAGATGGGCTGTTTTGTCTTCAAGTTAGCTGCTTTTTGATACCTGATAAAATAAGCTTGTATATATATGTTTTTCTTCCTCACAGAGATTTTAATTCTTTCAACATGAGAATTTCAAAACATTTGGATGAAAGAATATTGAAGAAGCAAATCTGTTGTATAGTTCATGATTACATGGTTTTTTTCTGATTTTTTTGATCATGAAGTCTCACACAGCCAAATGCTAGAACTGCTGAAAAATGTAGAGGAAAATGTAAAGAATGAAATATTCTAAATCCTACACTTGTTGAGGTAAATACTAATATGAGAGGTGAATGAAGCATGGGGTTTATATTAAAATTAAATTCAGAAGACAACTTCATTAGTTGTCTTACTATTCTCAATATCACTTTAACTTGGAAAACTAATGTATCAGTGTAGTATTGTCGGCAGTAGTCTAACTAAAAACTTTAAAATAATTGCAAGTTTCTTTTATAAAAACTGTTTGACATGGCAGGTAGATGAGTGATACGTATTCTTACTAGTTTTTCTATTTGTGCACTTTCCAAGCAGTATGCACTAAAAATACTTTCAAAACAGGAGCTTTTGTTCAAAACTTGCATCTTAGTTACCCACTATGACTTTTAATTAAAATTATATTTTAACAGCCCCCCAGGTTCTGCTTGTTACTTGCTATTTGCCATTACTTCCTGTAGTCTTTCTTTACAGAGATAGAGAAGGGAAAAAGAGAAAGATGACCCAGAATTGCTGGTTCTGATGGAAGTGTTCAAGAGAGCAGAAATATTGCAGAATACATTGCACGAATACACTTATCATAGACATGAAGAACATGAGTACTGTAAAGGTTACTACTTATGTTTAGAACTTTATTTTACTGATATAAAACCTGTAAAACCTTACCTCAAATATGTTCATCTCTTTCAAATACATAATAATATTTCACTGACATGAAGCTTATTGATATAAATATAAAACCACCTTTCAGCAAAACAAATAAAACCCCAAAATGACAGAAAAGGAATTTTCTTCTACATCTCTTGAAGCTGAACACAAAAAGAACAAACTAAGTGTTATTAGAGATTTAAGGAAATAATCTTTACATTACATAGACATTTTTTTTCTACAAATAGAAGCGTACCTGTTTTATATACAATAATGTGTGGTTGCAGTTTTTGCTTCTGTTTTATATGGTCATACTGCTCCTCAAGCATGCTTACATCCATCCTGGTGAGCTTCTTAACAGCATCTGAAACCTGTGGCTCTGAGCTATGAGTCACTAAAAAAATACCAGTCACGTATTTGTAAGCCTTCACCATCTGTTCCAACAAGGAAGAAAAAGCCAAGCAGAAGCAGGACATTTCCTTCATTGTGCTGGCAAAAAAAAAAAAAAAAGCAAATCAAGTGTGAAGCATCTGAAATCTTCTAAATGAAGAAGTGACTTTCTTCCAAGCACGGTGCCTTGTGTCAGGAGCTGCCTGGTCTGCACTGGAGCTGTGGATGTCACTCAGGTTGTTTTCATGCCGAGTGCCCGGAGCTCCTGCAGCCAAGGGTTCAGGATCAGGACTGCATAGCTGGATTCAATGTTTACTTAAGGTTGTGAGCATATGAACCTTTGCCAAAAAAAACAGTGAAGTACAAACCCTCGCTGAACACAGCCACACACAGAAAAGGCTGGGTAATACTGGTTTATGTAGCAAAGTTAATTCTTAAATGCATGCTGTTGTGGAGGCATCCTCAGGCCAGGAGTTCCACCTGGGAAATATTTTTCTTTTTTCCTGTGTATTTTGTGTCTTTCCCCCCCACTCTCCCTTCCTTAACTTTCAGTTACATTCTTGCTGACGCTTCTTGGGGCAGTGGGGTGGGAGGGGAGGGTTTATTAAGCTTTCATACTTTTGTGCTTATTGTTGCCTTTCAAATAATATGTTAAAAATATTCAGGCCTGGGTGCAGAGTCAGAAAAATATGGGCCAGAAACACTAAGAATTGGGATGCTGGAGACAGGAATGCCTTACTCTGACTCATTCAGGACTTCTGCTGTTCTTTAAAATGAAATAAACTACAGAAATAAGAATTTTGTTAATGAGAGCTGAGAAAACTTTTAAAATCCATGGTAAGCTAAATTTTAAAACTTAATGTTAACATTATTATCTCACAATGAGGCAAAAATTTGAAAAACATGGCTTTTGATCATATCAGGTAAAGTATAAATCTTTGCTTGGGCTGTGTACTGCAAGTTTTTATCCCTGAAATTGGTCCATCAAGGGCCCAAGTAGTACATGAAAAAATTATGCAGTGCAGTTCAACTGTAATTTTAATATAGTTGTGCATCTGGTCATTCTCATACAGTGGCACATTTTTGGTAAGAGTTTAAAAGGACTATCTAAAAACTATTTTGAGTAAACAGTCGGGTATTTCCTAAGAGACACTTTGAATGCAAGACTAAAGTTTTGTAACTAAAGTGTCATCCTCTACTGACAATTTACCTTTTGTGTGGCATAAACCAAGTAGGGAAAACAATTCTTATCTTTATTCTCTGCTCCTGTTGTTTTTGCACGTGTGTTATGGAGATTGTTTACTGAGAGTGAGTTCTTAATTGAGTTCTGGTGATGGTTGCTCATATTAATTGGCCTATGAGGTCCAAGCTGTGTCCTGACTGTCTGGAGACAGCCATGAGTTTTTCTTTAGTATCTTTTTAGTATTCTTCAGTATCTCTTTAGTATAGTTATAATATAGTATTAATATAATATAGTATAGTTTTAATAATGCAATTTGTTCAGCCTTCTGAGTCAATGGAGTCAGATACCCATCATTCCCATATGTTTGGGAATGCATATGATAAAGCACAACAGAAGTCACTGAATCAGAGAATATTCTGAGTTGTGAGGGACCCAGGGATCATCTAGTCTGAAGTGAATGGTCCATAGAGGGATCAAACCCACAGTCTTGGTGTTATTAGCACCATACTCTAACCCACTGAGTTAAAGTCAGTGGAATTGTAGGGAAGATTAATGGTTTGAAGTTGCCTTGAGTGAGAGAAAATGGTAGTTTCTCTTAGAAATGGATAACATTACTGTCACTTTGATGATAGGCTTTTATTTATCCATTGGTCTCTTCAAGATACTTTGTGAGGGGGTGTTTCATTCATGGAATGTTAAGGGTTGAAAGTGACATTAAGGACCATCTTGTCCCAGCTCCCCCTGCCATGGGCTGGGACACTTCCCACTAGGTCAGGTTGCTCAAGGAATTGTCCAGCCTGGCCTTTAACACTGCCAGGGTTGGGGAATCCACAGCCTCCCTGGGCAACCTGTTCCAATATCTCACCACTCTATTTCTTTCTAATATCCAGCCTAAACTTCCCCTCTATCAATCTGTACCCATTACTCCTTGTCCTGCCACTACAAATCCTCATGAAAGGTCCCTCTCCATCTTCCCTGTAGGCTCCTTTCACATACTGGAAGGTTGCAATGAGGTCTTCACACAACTTTCTCTTCACCAGGCAGGATGTTAAATCCTCTCTGTAAAAGTCAGTTGTGCAACAACAGTTACATCTGTGTAGTTGAAATGGTTACATTCCCTTTGTGCACACATGGGAAGAGCAGGAAGATGTGTCACACTTGTAAGGAAGGTGTGTTGTTACATGGTATCAAGGAACTGAGTAATAAATTGCAAGTTATGTTTCCTTACAAAATACTGGGACTGGTTGGGAAGCAACAATATGCTATTATAAAATTTATATATAAGGAAGAGATGCCATTTACTGAGATCCATTAAACAACAACAGAAATGAGCAGAGGTTGTATTCATTGATTTTAAAAGTTATAAAGATATTAAAGATTATATAGTCAGAATCTTCTGTAGCTAGTAAAAGTAGTAAACCCTCAGCAGGTTTACTCATGTAAGTAGGAGGTCTACTTTGCTATTTCAAGTTTTTGACTTAGTTTTAGATATTATTGAATATCATAAGACATATAAATCAAGTCTCCTTGCAGCTTCAGAAATTCTGAGCCCTTTCCTATTGGGGAAAGGGTAAAAGGTCAGTTTGTTGCAGGCTGGCATGCATTTTGTAGCAGAAATGTGCTGATGTGCCCAAAGTGCTGCAGTGGGTGATTTCAGAGGAGGCTTTTGGCAGGAGCTTGAAATGTTGCAGCCGTTCTCTCTGCTGAGACTGTTCAACACACTTGAGCTTCCCAGCTGCCTGAGCTCAGCCAGTTCACCTGTTCCTTCATGTTCCTTGGGTTGCACATAAATGATTGACTGAATCAGGCTGAAATCCTGCAGATCTGGGGAATCCCCTTGGAGATTCTGTGCCTGCAGGTGACAAGACTCTGGATATGCAGTACAGAGTTCTGGGAAGGCTCAGCAGGCTCACATGTGTAAATCTGCTGTAGCTGACTTGTTAATAATTACTCCTGCCTTCCCAATATGCTTGTGCCTTACAGCTGGGTTACCTACCTCAGCTGCAGTCCTTTCCTGCCTTAGCCAGGGAGAGAACAGTAAATACAATACTCTGTCAGAGACTGTGGATACTCATGAATTTGGCTTCTCTCTACCTCAGAAAAAGCATGTGTCATGTTAGAATTGTTCTGATGTATCATGGCTTTGTTAGATCTGCTTTGATACTCTGCCTTCAGCGGTAACAAACACCTGGTGCTCTCTAGCAAGCAGTGCCTCAATGGCCTTGTTTGTCCCGTGTTCTGAGTTGTTGTCACATGGAGTCTGCCTCTGGACCTTCAGGCAGTTGGCTTATACATTGGGACAGGAGATTTAATTAACCTCATTACAGTTGGAGCTGGCATTCAATACAAACATTATTAATGGTCATAAAAGTTACCCAACCTTTTTAAAATTCCAGTCACACTGTTTGACTCTCTGACCTCCTGTGAAAGTGACTTGTGCAGCCTGCCTGTGTGTGTGGCAGGAGGAATTACTGGGATAGCATCCTTAAACCAGAAACACAGGCTTTGCCTTCAGAGATGTGAGCTTCACTTCTCATTAGAGGAGCATTTAACATGTAATGGGTTTATATCTGATCAGAAATTATTATTAATTATTTGTGCTCCACCATTCCCTCAGCATCAGGAAAAGCCATCACACGTATTCACGTGAGTGGTTTACACAAGTCAGTCCCCTCCCAAGCAGTGCCATGGGTAAGCAACAGAACCACAGAGCAGGTAAAGGAGCCAGATGGCCAGTGAGACAAAGGGAATGGGCCCAGGTGGTACAGCAGAGAGGAGGAAATGCAAACAGGATTAGCTCAGCCAATCCTATATACACTGCAGTTTGTTTGCTTCTCAGGGAAAACTTGTGAACAGAGTGCACAGAATTGTTAAGGCTGGAAGAAACCTTTAAAATCAACAAGTCGACCCAGCACCACCACGTTCACCATTAAACCATGTTCTCAGGTGCCATTACCCAAGGGCTTTATAACCCTTTCCATGAAAAAAATTTCCTAAAATCCAGTCTGAACCTCTCCTGGTGCAATGTGAGGCCATTTCCTCTCATCCTGCCACTTGTTACCCAGAAGAAGAGACCCCCACCTCACTATGACCTCCTGACAGGACTTGTAGGGAGTGAGAAGGTCCCCTTTGAGCCTCTTTTTCTCCAGACTGAGCCCCCACAGCTCCTCATCAGACTTGTGCTTCAGGCCCATTCCCACCTCAGTTGCTCTTCTCTGGACACGCTCCAGCAAAGTCTTTCTTGTTGTGACAGGCCCAAAACTGCACTCAAGATCTGACATGTGATTGAATCAGACTCTGGAAGTGTGTATACTTTGTGTGTATGTGTGTTTGTGCAGTACACTTTGCTTTCAAGTCATGTCTCTTGTGTCTGTATATACACACACACATATATATACATGTGTGTGTGTTTTTTGTGAACAATTTGCAACCAGGATATGATTAATAAAATAAATTGCAGCTCTAATCTCCATGACATCAGAAAATACATGAGGTTAATTGTAACTTTGATATGTAGTGAGCTGGTGCAGCTAATCCTTGTTATGCCACTGGGATAAACTTGAAAACAGATTACCCACAGGTTCTGTTCTTACAGCATAGTGGAACAACTTTCCTTTTAGGTATTACTAATAAATAAAAAATATTTTTATGCATGCACACCATTTGATTTCTTTTAAAATCAGTCAATCAATCTTTAAATCGAGTTACCTGGAGCTCCAGAGCCCTGTACACTTTCCCAGTATGCAGCAGGTGGCACTATTGGAGTGGCATGGCTGTGTTTGCCTGAGACTGACACCTTAGAGATCTCCATTTGGGTTGCTCTAGGTTGCAGAGGAGTATAAGCAGCCAAGCCATTTTCTAGCACTGGCACATGTATCTCTGAGCAGCACTACAGGTTCTGAAAATTTATTGCCGTGATTAGGTTTGTGTCAAAACTCGTTCTTTTTTAATTGAACAAATTCCTGATCAAAACATCATCTGAGTGGTTTTCACTTGATTATCCACTGAGGTCTGAAGAGCCCTATTTCCCTTAAGGCTTTTCTTCCATCACAATGGAACCAATTCTTCATTTCCTTGAGGCAAAACAAAATTTGAAATACTTCATAGTCCAAAAGCTGTGTCTTTAGAACCTGAAGTAGATGTTTACTGCCCTTGACCTTGGTTGCAAAATCTCATTTAAAAAGATGCCACTAATTTTATCTCAGACTAATTAATTTGTGTGTAGTAAATTAGTTTTTTATTAAAAATTGTTTGGAGGACCTTTTAGGAATAATTGTTGATTTAAAGATAATTAAAAATGCTCATAATGGTTAACTGACTGAATGCACTTCCTGTAACACTGGGTTTTACTGCACACCTGAGACTAGAGGTATATTATTCATGATATTCGTGTGCTGAATTATAGACATGTTCAGCACTGTTCATGGAGATTAAAAGGACAGAATACAAATGTCTGTACATTTTAACTGGCACTGAGAAGGAAAATCAAAGCTACTGTGCTAATCCCCTTTCTCTAGCTAAGTGTAAGAAAGTGACTATTTTATTGTTAGAAAATGTAATGGCACAAAGACAGATAGAAACAAGATGGCTACTTTTATTTGGATTCCAGGCAGTATTAGTAGAATCAACAGTAATTGTTTACTTTTTAGTGAGATTTTTGATAAGAGCACACACATTCCTATTGTTTGAAAGCACAACCTTAAAGCATGCCCCAGCTACAGAGTGTTGTGAGTAGAGCACAGGACTTTCTGATGGGACAAGATTATTTCTGGTGCTCTTTGCATGTCCTTGCTAATGGGGTGAAGGCTCCTATGATGGAAGTTTTCAAAATGATCTTGAGTTGTTTCCTCTGTCTGATCTTTCCTGTGCTTTCAGACCTAAAGATTTCAAGTATTTTAAAGGATTCAGGTATTTTAAACCTGCCCTTCAGGTCCCTCTGAAGGTTTGGTGAGCTTGGGTTGCATGTAGTACCTCTTCACATTTCCTTGACAGGATTCTAGATACCCATTTTATTCCTTGTGCCTTTAGGTAAATATAATTAGGTAGTGTGTGTAGGTAGGCATATCCCAAATATCTCTGATCCTGCACTCTGTCTGGGTGTCTCTAAAGTTTAATCAAGCACACCAAGTTAGCACTGAGGGTTTCATACTAAATATCTTGTGCTTTACATGTTTTTACCAAGAAAGGTTAGACCAGCTGATCCTTGAGGTCCCTTCCAACCTTGTATCCTGTGGTTCTGTGATTCACTCACTCATCTGGCTTTGCAGGTCAGGAGCTTGGTGCTATCCAGTCTCCTTTGCAGAACCACATTCTTTGTTTTTTTTTTTTTTCTTTTTGTGGATGGTAAATGTTGTCAAACAGAAATTACTGTGTTCCTGCATGTTAAATTCAGTGCTGCTCTTGAGGAGTTAAATGAAGCAGATGTTCTGTATGTGTTTTTTGTGCCTGACATAAGCAGCATTTAAAAACCTCTGTTCTTCTGTCTTGACTTGCTGAGGATTAAATCATATTCCTTTGGAGTGTTAGTTGCTACAAAAAGTAAACTGAAATGCTGAAATGTGCTTTGTTATAAAGCTGCTCCCTCTGTTGGTTGTTTCATTGATAGGACTGGAATCTCTCCTGGGCAAACCAAACAGCCTCCAAAACTGAGGGTCAGGAATTGTTCATTTTGCAGCTCTGCTATCCTTGCCCACCAAGAACTTCTGAAATTCTCTTTTAGAAGTGACAATGTGGAGAGGAAAGTCTAAGAAGAAACTGAGCATATTTACCAGTTAAAGATTTTAAACAAATGAACTTTTGATATCTTCCCTCACAGTTCCCCTGGCCTCTTTCTCCTCTGTACTAACTACTTTTCTGACTGTTTTTTCTGTTTTCTGGGAGGTGACAACAGCCTGTGGTTATTTGTTCTGCCAGAAGACATAACAGGCATATAGGAATTCTATGGGGATTTCAAGCAGGGTCTAAAACAAATTGTATAAGCTATGTAACTTTCCACCTAAAAATCCACCTTGATTTTTCCACCTAAAAACTAAAGGATTGTGATTGCAAGATTTTTGGTCCTTCCTGGATGGTGCTGAAAAGAGCAAGGTGGTTATTAGTGTCCAATTCAGGCATTGTTTGAGTAGGAATGAGTTTATCTTTGATTGCTTTTAATCAATAAGATGTACTTATCTGTAAGTGAAGTTTGATAAGAATCAAACACAGCATGAAAGAACTGGTTAATGTCTTTTTAATGAAAAGTTTTATCTGGATGACACCATCTTGCTTCTGATGTATTTGCTTTTGACTAGAACACAAACCACTTTGGTATTCATCTTCAAGAAACTCTGCTGGGTGCATAAGTTAACTTTAATAAGCCTTGCAAATGGCTGTAGTTAGGATAGTCCTCTAAAGAGGATGGTTAAGTACTGTTACTATTGTGAAAATGAATGGGGACTTGAAGCCTGTGCAGAGGAGGAAAGTGTCCTAAAAATAATTTGTTATTCAGAAGCATCCTTCACTTCCATGCAAAAATCTCATGAGGGCTTTGTGCTGCACTTCATAATCACTGATAGCCTAATTGAGTCAAGGAAATTACAACTGTAAAACTAGAGTATATAAACTACAGTATATAAACTAGAGTAGGTAAAACCAGATACAATTCCACAGTGCCTGATTCAGTACCCACTGAAGTCAAAACATCTTTTGATCAATTCAATAGAAGTGAAATTGAACGATTGTATGCTCATGATCAAATAAAATCTACAAACTGACCAATACCCATGAACCTGATGGTATAGTAGAGATTGTGTATTGAGCCATCATTTAAACTCTTTTCTTGTACCCATTATTTGTGTGCTTGTGTGTGTTTTTATATGGGATCCTGTGCCAATTCCTCATGAGCTGTCTGTAAAGGGCCTTAACTGGTTAATGCAGTACCACACCTGGCATATTGAATATGCACATGTCAAAAATTAACTCAGCTTGTAAGTTTGTGGAGTAATTACTATACTTAAATAATCAACATTTTTAGTGTCTATACAACAACTGTGCTTTGGGCTTCCTCTTGTGGAATTCATTTACAGGGATTTCACTGGATCTTTGATTGTGCTTTTATGGAACCACAGAGCGGGTCAGGTTGGAAGGGAGCACAGTGGGTTATCCTGGCCAACATCCCTGCTCAAGGGTTGTCCTAGGGCACATTGCATGGAATTGTGTTCAGATGGTCCTGGAATGTCTCCAGTGAGGGACATTCCAAAACTCCACAGCCACTCTGGGCAGCCAGCACAGCAACAAAGTTCTTGCTCACACTCCCCTGTTCACGGCCCTGCCAGTAAAAAAACAGCCACTTCAATCCATTTAAACATTGAGTTCTTATTC
Source organism: Zonotrichia leucophrys gambelii (assembly GCF_028769735.1). Taxonomy (NCBI): domain Eukaryota; kingdom Metazoa; phylum Chordata; class Aves; order Passeriformes; family Passerellidae; genus Zonotrichia; species Zonotrichia leucophrys. The sequence continues at coordinate 6,870,246 of NC_088171.1, read as the reverse complement.
TTACAGAGTGAAGACTTTCCACTGCTTTTGGAGGTATGGACAAACATAATGGTTACCACAAGATCATGTGCAAAAATAACTTCAACAGATAAGCACATATTTAGGGAAACAAAAACATTATTGGTATTATAATGCCATCTCAACAAAAAGAACAGAAACTTCATCTTTTATTTTATCGTACTGGGGTATTTTATATTTTCAGTATTTGGTTAAACATTGCTGGAGATTTTGTGATAAGAGTGCTTGCAATGCCAAGTAGAAAGGGAATGACCTTTAGGGCATTGCCATTGTTCAGATATTGTTCTAGCAGGTAGGTCCAGTGCTCAGGCTGAGACTATTTCTTTTTTAAACGCGATGTGTTAATGTGTTACTGTTGTGTTACTTGGAGCTTAACATTGTAAACATCTCCTTCCTCATTAGCAGCAGTGCATGTGACTCAGGTTTCTTGGCAAAAAAGGTTGGCTTGCATCTGACCCGGTTTACTATGCTTTGTGTTTCTGAGGGTAATTAAAGGGCCACAAGATTTCTTATTGGGTAAAGGATAATTGTGCTGGCAGAGTTAACAATGCTTGTACTGACACGGGCTGCTGTGGTTTATTGCATGTTTGTAACTTAAGTCTCTATTTGCAGTACCCGTACCTGTCCCATTGCTTCTCCTGGGCTCACCTATGCAATGTGGAATACCTGTTTGAGGCTTAGAAACATTTGGCTGCCTGCTACTTAAAATAACTAGTTAGGTGTCCAAAATCTACTTCTGGGAGCAGGAGGAGTGTTAGCTTTGTAGTTGCCCATGTGTTTCCTGTGGAGGTGTGAGTCCTTCCATATCCCATTAAATTATGTAGCTGGTATAAATCAGGTTAGCTGGACTGCTGTCAATACAGTCACTGTAATTTAGAGCAAGGGTCTGGTCTATCTGCTCTCTAGCTTGGCATGTCTCAGATGATGTGATGATAATGAAGCCTGGAATTTAGGCTGTCACTGTTTTCCAAGGAGTTCCCCTGTGCAAAGCTGAAGAGGGTGTTTAAATCTAAGTCCATATCAAGGGGCAGCTGAGATCAGAGGCAGGTTTTGATAGTGGAATTGAGAATAAAAAGTGAAAAATCTCAGTGTGTAGGAATATGGCATACAGTTAATTTGTGTTTTGCAATGAATTGCTATAAATGTGCAGTTGCAGTTAACTGACAGTGGGGTAAGAAAAAATAGCTTTAATTGACACCCTAGTTGTAACTTATCTAAACAGCCAGGGGCCCAGGAAAGCATGGAAGTATTGCTTCTCCATCAGGTCAGAAACTAGTTAATAGGAAAAGGGGAATAAACTTGCTTTTCCCTTTACTCTGCTGCACGTGTCTTGAATGATTAATCTGTGCTTTGCCTCGAGCTGTTAATCTGCAGTGGTGACATTTCAATTATAAACGGCATTTTGTCCATCCCCTCTGGAAATTCTGGATTTGTCAATGCTGAAACCTCACCAGTACATGAATGCAACTTCACTGATAAATGCGCAGCTAAACCTTCTTTGCTTTCAGGAGATATTTTTGGAGGCTATGGCATGAATTTGAGTCCAGAAAGAACAGCAGCAATGCACATTTTCCATACTCAAACAATAAATTTGAGACAATACTGCCTTGATGAAAAGATGGGCAACAGAGTGACTGGGTGAGGCATTGATTCTACAAATTTCCTTACTTTCTTTTGAGAAACATGGACAGTGAAAGTAGCAACAATAACATCTCCACTTTGTCCTTCAGTGGATTCTCCTCCTGAATTGTCTTGGCCCCTTATTCCTAACTAAGATTGTTAATACAAGGGAGGTTATTCCAGTCCCAGCTTTACTGTGCTGTTTAAGTCAAGTTATTTCTTGTTTTTTGATACTATTCTGACCTGATTGCTGAAGAATAGAACTGATTCTTACATCCTCACAAGACTGCTTTTTTACTTATAAACTCTGGTTCCTTTCTACTAGCCAATACCTCCTTTAAAAAAAATTAAAATCCACTAATTTCTCCTTTTCAGAAGTCATTCATCATTCTTACTTTTAGACTTACAGACTTCAGTTTCTTGTTGTTTTTTCAAATCTTTTGAAAATTGCAGTGCTTCCAGCCTCAGCCTTTGAATCTGTCACTGTTTACAGGGACTGTGCAGCCAATGAAAGGGCTGAGCAAACCTCTCCTCTCTGGCTCACCAGCCACATTCTGCATTAATAACAAACCCAGCCTCTGTGTGCTACTTGATCCTTTGTTTTCTGGTATAAATTACACCGAGGAAACAGTTCTTGGTAACATTTCAAAAATATTATTTCCTTCACAGCCTCTAGTTAAGTGCGACCTTTGTTCAGGACAGGTTCATCCAGCATGAGCTCTTCAGGGGCAGGCAAATTCCACCACTACCTTGTGGCCATTGTTCAAAAGGTTGTTCTTTATAACAATAACTAGAAATATTGTAAGTATAAACCTATGGGTGTTAAGGCTTTGAGAAATCACTGGATATATTTTTAAATGCTCAGTCTATGACAAAATTTGGTAATATTTTATAGTTAGAATCACAGAATGTTCTGAGTTGGAAGAGACCCACATGGATCATCAAGTCCAACTCTTAAGGGAATGGCCCATAGAGGGATCAAAGCCACAACCTTGGCATTATTAGCACCATGTTCTGACCAACAGAGCTATCTCAAATTAAGTGTTTGTACTGTAAAAATATTTTAAGATCCTGGGCATGCAAAACCTATTTGACTTCATTAAGGCTCTGCTGAGATACTGCCTTGATTGCAGAATGGAATTGTATTTTAGATGAGTCTTCTTTTGATTAAGGAATACCACTTTGCTTGTCACAGGCAGATAATGCAAAACCTTAAAACCTTCCCAACCCTCCCAAGTGAAAAAAGGCAAACTAGAAAACAGCAATTCAGCCAAAGTAACAACAGTGGGGTTTTTAATGGAGTGCTGTGTGTGTTTCTGCTGATTAGAGTGTGATACCACAATAGGGAAGTGGGGTAGTAAGTGCAATAACACAATAATAAAATTTAATTAATTCCTTGGGACTGTGGCTTGAGGTTGCTCATTTTGATTTGATTCTGGACCCTGGGTGGCTCCTGCATGGCAGCTCTGGTGTTCTCTCACTGGCTTGGGTGCTGCCCCTGGGTTTCCCTGTGTGAGGGTGCTGGTTATCCGTGCTCAGCTGCCCCATGCACCTCCCTGGCACAGTGTCACCCACCATCACATCATCCCACCATCCCATCATCCTGATGCCAAGCCCCTCAAGATTAGAACAAGGGTCTGTGGCAAACTTTGCAGGTGTTTTTTTTTTTTTTTAGTTGCTAACCAATAGCTGTAGCTGGACAGTTAGGATTAAGCAGCTGCATTGTGAATTCCGTATGCTTGGCTAATCTGTTGTTTTAAGGAACAGGGAAGACAGTCCCAAGATGAATGGGCTGGACAGGAGCCACCAAGAGTGAATTCAGCAGAACTGAGCAGAAGCGGGGGAAAAAGTGATAGCAGCAGCAGGTAATCTCGACCCTCAACTCATGGACCACCCATCAAAAGGGACTCAAATGCCGGGAAAAATACTATAATTTGTAACCAGTAAAAGCTGACGCCTTTGTTATAATGTATAAACAGTGTAAGGGTTTGAAGACCCGCTCTCCAGCCTTTTGTGGGTTACCACTCCGCTCCCTGCTTTGCTCAATCTGGAATGAAGGGACAGCATCACCTCGGCCCGGTGTGCGAACTGGGGCTGCGCAGCGGGGAACGGGCCGTGTTCGGGACAATGCCATGGCAGCATCACATCACCATGGCCTCGATCCTTCTCCACATCACCCCCCGAGTTCTGCCTGGCCCCTCCATACGAGGGATGCAGCTCTCGTCCCTCTCTCTGCTCCCTGAGCACTCATGAACCTCGGGACAATCCCACCGCAGAATCACCCCACCATGGCCTTGATCCACCATCGCATCGCCCCCCGAGCTCTAACGGGCCGTGATCGGGACAATCCCGCCGCAGCATCACATCACCATGGCATCAATCCATCACCACATCGCCCTCCGAGCTCTGCCCGGCCCCTCCAAGCGAGGGATGCAGCTCTCGTCCCTCTCCCTGCCCCCTGAGCACTCATTAACCGCGGTGCCGCCGCTCGGCGGGGCCGGGCCGGCGGCTCCTGCCCCGGGAGGGAGGCCGGGCCAGCAGAGCCGCCTCCTTCCCGCTCCCTGCCCAGGCTGAGGGCCAGGGCCGTGCCGTGCCATGGCCGCTCCCTGCTACCTGGGCTGGGATTTCAGCACGCAGCAGGTACCGCGCCACCTCCCCCGCCTCTCCCCTCCCTCGGCCAGCGGCGAGGCCGGGGCTGGGGCTGCCCTTCCCTTCCCTTCCCTTCCCTTCCCTTCCCTTCCCTTCCCTTCCCTTCCCTTCCCTTCCCTTCCCTTCCCTTCCCTTCCCTTCCCTTCCCTTCCCTTCCCTTCCCTTCCCTTCCCTTCCCTTCCCTTCCCTTCCCGCTGCGGGGCCGCGCTGCCCGGTTCGGCTCCGAACGCGGGCCGGGGCTGCCCCGGAGGGATGAGCAGGGGATGGCGGCGCCGCCGCCGCTGCCGAGCCAGATCGGGGCCAGGCCTTCCCTCTCTCTCCGCTTCCGTCCCCTCCCCGCGCCTTCCGTCCCCGCTCTCCTCCTTCCCAAGGCGGGTTGAGTTCGCCGGGCGGGGCTGCTCGCCGTTCCCGGGCCCGGCCGGGGCTGCGGGGAGCGGAGCGGGGCGGTGCTCCCTGCATGGTGCTCCCTGCCCGGTTCTCCCTGCCCGAGGCTCCTGCCCGGCGCTCCCTGCCCCGGACTCGCAGCCGCTGCAGCCCCACACGGCCGGTGCCAAATTATTCACGGAATTACACAATCCTTAGCGCTGGATTGTCCAGAGAGGTAGTGGAGTCTCTGTCACTGGAGCCAGTCTACTCAGAATCCACCTAAAGCAGGGAGATTGGACCGGATGATCCACTGTGGTCCTTCCAACCTGACGCATTCTGTGAGTCTGTGGAAGGGACCTCTGGAGATCATCCAGTTCAAACCTCCTGCCAAGACAGGGTGACCTGAGCACAGGGATATGTCCAGGTGGGTTTGGAATGTCTCCAGAGAGGGAGACTCCATGTCCTCCCTGAGCATCCTGTTTCAGTGCTCTGCCAGAGTCAATGTAACAAAGTTCTTCCTCATTTTTTAAGCAGAAATTCCTGTGCTTTATCTTATGGCTGCAATAATTCTGAGTGATTTCTGTGTTTTAAGATGTCTATGGCCTGCACACAGTGCATGTACCTGGTTGTTCTCATATCCCCTTCACCTTCATCCCTTTCCATTTGCCCCATCTGAAGCAGTAGGTTATATATCTAAATGTGTCCTGCTTCCCCATCCTGCTAGGGATGGGTTAAATCCTGGAGTACTGTGGTCCTTCTTTATATGCAGACTGCATATAGACCCCTCTGCCTGCTGCTGTAGGAGCTGGGATTTGCACCCTAACCCAGCGTCCCAGTGTCTTTGTGTGAATCAAGACTCTGAACCTGGAAGCTCAGGTTTCTGCTTGAAATCCTGATTTGTCAGCACGGCCAGGTATTGCTGCCCTGTGAATAGAAACTCTGCCCATGTTGTGCAGAGACTGGAACATGTTAAAAATAGATGTTCGAGCATAAATCACCATTATGGTTGTGCTGAAGTTTGGGAGCTTGAAAAGACACATCCAGGTTAGGTTGATCAAGTGTTTTTATGGGGACATGCTGCAAGCAGAGAGCCAATTAAGCTGCAGTGGGTCAGGGCCATTTTTAAGCTAGTGCAGGTTGGTAATGAGTTGTGCCAGGGCATAGATAATGGCTCTACAGTGCTGTGGTAAAAATGGGGTTGGCCTTGTTATTTGAATGCAGCTCCTTGAGATGACAGAATTGTAGGTTCTTTTTTTTTTTAATCAGTTCCTTTAGCAGCAGCTTGCACTCTCCCCCTGGTTGGAATAGGCACAGAATGTGAGCTGCTTCTTGCTTTTCTTCTCAGCTCTTACTGGTTTTCTGCAGAACTAGGTGAACTTAAGTGAAGATAGATGAGGAAATGTTGTGGTACCCTTCTAATTCCTGCTTACAAGAAGGCTCAGCTTTGTGGAGTTGGAGATGTTGCTTTCTGTGGCATTAGCTCAAAATACACTTGTATAATGCCCTCTGAGCTTTTCCAAATGGGCAGAATTTAATTTACTCACCATCTGGAGAGCAGAAAAGGTGTTCGAGGTACCCTAAAGGGTCTGTGAGGTTCCTTGGCAAGATGAGGCAAAAAAAAGGAGGTGACAAAAAAAGGTGTATGACATCTTTAATCTAAGATACTGTATTCTTTGGAGGAATTGGAAAAGCTGGCTACTGTGATGCAAGCTATGAGCCTGGTAACATGTTTGTCATTCTTTAACACATGCCTGTAGCCCGATCTTGTGCATTACAGGTGAAAGAAAATACAAACAAACCCACATGTTGCTGAATAGGTAACATTCTGGAAATTCACATAACTTGTTTAATATAACATTATGGCCTACTTTCAGTGAGTTGTATGGATTGGGGTGATATTTTTTTTTGTTCATTTTGTCTGTGGGAATTAAATTATTATAAATGAGTCATCAGTGCTATTCAATTATTGCTAGATTTTGTTAACTTCCTGTTTTATATCTTCTAGTTGAAAGTCATTGCTATTGATGAACAGCTGAGGGTCATTTATGAGGATAATGTTCATTTTGATAAGGATCTTCCGGAATTTAAGTAAGGCTTTTTATATTTTACTTGGATAATTTAAAGCTTTGGAGATTGGGGTGAGGGGACTGTTGCCCTTTTTGGTCTCAGTGATATTTATGGAGGCATAGAAAAAAATCATGCCATGTTCATGTTTCTCACTCTGCAAGGATAGAATATGCTCTTGCCTTCCTTGAATAAATGTAAATGTAACAAGAGCTCCCAACAGGAGATAAATTAGAAAATATACTCAAAAATATTACATATAAATAAGCCATTGTTTTTCTTTTGGAACTTCAGAGTTGTAGATATGACTGGGTGGGATGCTCTCAGAACAGCATGTAAATTGCATGAGGGGAACATCTAAAAGGCATTTGGAGATAAATTCAGTTGTTAAGATGTGGGATGACAGTATTTGCTTACTTAAGTGATAGACTAGAATTGACAAATGTCATCCTCCAGTCACAAGTTTCAATAAAACACATTTATTCACTTGATGAATTGAACTTTATCTTTGAGGTTCAAGTCACTAATTGTGACAGAAATAATTATGAATCACATGTAGTCAATGAGCAATATCAGTAATGAATTCTATCACAGATCTTTAGGATCAGGGCCTTTCCTTGAAAATCACTTATTTTGCGATTATGTCAAACGTCACCTCCTAGGAGCTGGCTTTTACTTTTCCGTGTTTCAAACACTGATCCTTGCTCTTAACATAAAAGCATTGCAAATTCTCTTTGGTCATTATAAACTTGAAGAACTCTACTTGGCAGGGAAAAAAAAATTGCTGAATTTACCAAGAGAAAATCCTGTTTTTCTGTAGGACTCAAGGTGGAGTCTACATTCACAGTGATAGACTGACAGTCACTTCACCCGTGCTTATGTGGGTCAAGGTATGAAAAAACTTTATATGGATCAACTTTTTCCTTGCTGTGAAAGTTAATTGTGAGCAATAGTGGAACCTATCACTCAAATCAAAATAGTTCTTTTGCTTACATTCTCTTTCTTTGAAGTGTTGTTCTGTGTCTTTGGTATGCAAATAGTAATGCTATCAACAAACACAGTAGAAATTGCTAACATTTTGATGGGTTTTTTGTTTGTTTCTTCACTTTCTACTATTATAGCATTCTACGTGTGAGAAATTCCTTCCTGACTTTCCTTCACTTGAAAAAAACCCTACTTTTTCCCCCCTCATACACAACTGGGACAGCTGTCACTTTGCCTTCCTTGAATCTGTGTTTTTGTAGCACCCATATTACTTAAACTATTTAATTGAGAATAAGCTCTGCTTGTCAATTGATGTTGCAGCTGGTAAGTGGTGAAAGAGCAATTTATCCACTGGTTCCCAGTAACTTCGACTGATGTTTATTTTGAAGTACAGCATTTTAAAAAAATCTTAAAATAAAGCCTTTCTTACTTCTGTGCAGATTTTGCAATATTTACATGTAGGCACACAGTTTGGGGTAATTGGGAGTGTGGCTGAGCTTCATCCCCAATGGGTACAGCTGTGGAAAGCAGGTGAGCAGCACTGACAGCAATGAGCCATGGAGTGCCCAGGTGTGTTAACCACCAATGGGAGCAGAGGACACACAGGTGCAGTGCATCAGCATCAGGGGTATAAAAGGTTGGGCTGAAGAACAAGAAGGGCAGATGCCTGCAGACTTCTGAGGTGGGAGGATGTTACTCTGTATGGGCAGACATCTGAAGCCTTCTGATGTGGTAAGGTGTTGTTGGGTATGAAGTTTAAAGCCTTCTGGACTTGTGTGGTGATGCTCTGTGTGTCCTGGCCATCTCAACTGTGACACTTACATGGTACTCTGTAAATTTGCCTTACTAGAGAGATTTGAATAGTTAAAATATTAGAAAGGTCACTGAACTGCCAGCTGGTGATCCACAGTAGCTGACAAGGTTTGGTAAATTTGCTTGTAGTTGGTCTTTTGATCCATAATGAAGAGGTACCATTGTGATTATTAAATTAATAATAGAATGGTATAGGTATATATGATGTTTGGAAGTCTTGCAGTGGTCCATTTCTCAAGAGAGTCTGAGAAATGCTGATCTAAATTAAATGATTTAAAGATTAATTTTTTTTTGCTTTCAACTTCAAGAAAATGTGTCAAGAGCAAAATTTACCTAAGTGCTTGAAGTGCTAAAATCACTTGAATTATCTTTCTGTTAAAGACTCTGTGAGTTTGTTGGCACTGGGATTACTGATATTGAGGTTACCTAATATCTTGTAGGATGGGGTGCAGGGAGTACCCTATTAAGACTTCATAGGTTTTCAAAAATAAGAACAGAAAAGATAATCCTGCTTTGTGTCTAGCACTCTTAAAGTGCTTTTTAATGAACTGGAGTTCTTTAATTTTTGCCTCTTATTTAGGATTCAAAGAGTGGTTCTTTGTGATTTAGTTTCTTTAAAGATCTTACTTTTTCCCCTGTGTGACTCAACTTTTCTTTTATGGACTCTCACTTAATAAATTAATTTATGTAGATTTTTGAAAAGTCCATAGTCATTAACTAATTTTTCATTATCTGCCAATGAACCCTTATCAGTGATGACATGAATTTACTGTTTAATTCCAGATTGTGAGTATGCATAATTTGATAGCTTGTTTCTGTCATTCTTGATTCTGTTTGTTGCTGTAGGCTCTGGATGTGATCTTGGAAAAGATGAAGTCTTCAGGCTTTGACTTCTCTCAAGTCAGAGCAATGTCTGGTGCTGGCCAGGTTAGTTTTTTTACTGCATTTCTTTTATTGAGTATGAAGCTGAATGATAAATTTAAACAATTGTATGGCAGAAGACTGTAATGGCATAAAATAATATCTAAACTTGTAAAAAACAATATCTAAACTTCTACATAAGCATCCACAGACATTCCTGAGGGGAGCTGGGCACCTGAAGCACACAGAGCAATCACCAGATGATGGGAGTGGAGAATGAGATTTGCAGTGCAATTGTTTAGATCAGCTTAGTGCAGAGCTGCTTGGCTTCATGGTGTTTTAATTCTTTGTTAATTTTGGATTTCAGCAGATCCAGGTGCTTGTGGAAAATGGGGTAGGAAAACCAGCAAGGAGCACAGTTTGCTAAAAGCACAGCAATATCCCACTGAGCAATTTTTTGTTGGCTTGGACAGGGATCTGCACAGAAACAACAAAACCCAAATGATGCAGAAATGACAAAAATGATTCCATGATTTAGCCTGTAGAGCATAATGCCTTCTTTTTTTTAAGTTTATAGAACCCACCCTGACATTTAGTCAGTTAGCCAGTCTCCTCCTAGCACTCCAATGAATCAACAGGGGCTTTTATAACTTTCACAGATGATATTCAGGGTGAGGACAGCACCAAAGCAACAGCTAATTCTGACATGTGAGGTTTAGGTTATTCATCTTGATGTATCTGGGACTAATTAATCAAATCCTCGCTTTCATCTCCATATTTCATTGATTGCAGTTGAAAGTCTGAGCAAAGTGTCTGAAAATCAGAGCTGGTATCAAGGCTCTGTTATGAATTCTTCAGTGGAGCACAAGTTGGGGACTGCCAAGTAACCCCACCTTACTGAAGTGAAAAAGGGGGTGATTTCCAGACTGCCCATATTCCCTTTATTTTGCCCCCTCCAGCAAGGGGCACAGGCTTGATGGATCAGGGGGCTCTGCTGAAATAGCACAGAACTAAATCTTGACTGTGGAACCCTGACTACAGCTCAAAGAGCCCCCAAATAAGCATCTAATGCCATTAGCAATACAATAATTGTCCCCAGTAGAAAATTCTGTGATTCAAAATAATATTCTGATTTAGTGTCTGCTTTGCTCAGTCTTAAATAAGAGTTTTTTTTTTGTGAGACCCTTGATTTGAAGTAGGCCATTTTTTGGTCCTGGTTTGGAGAGAGCTCTTTTGTTCCTTAGAATGTAAGATCAGGACTTTGATGCTTGGGAGGGCATTTCCAGCTCCTGTTTCTGTGTTTCCTACAGCAACATGGGAGTGTGTACTGGAAAAAAGGAAGCATCCAGATTTTAAAGAATGCATCACCTGAACTGCCTTTGCACCAATCACTAAAGGTAAGGTGCACAAAAGCTCTGGAGGGAGGGCTACACTGTCCTTTTTCTGCTCCTTACACATTGCTTTTCTTCCTCTTTTTTGGCTGCAAGCCCCTGCAGCATAAATGAAATGTAGTAGTATTCCTTCAGTTGCAGGACTTTTGACATTTCATTTTCTCCTGAACGACAGTATGCTCTGCTTTAAAAGCTTCCAGGAGCCAGTGGGTGTCCCAGAATCTTTCTGTGTCACAGTATCAGCCTCTTTGTTCTTCTAGAATATGTAGTATTTTTGTAAACAATCTGTAAATATCTTACATTTTTAATATATTTATATTTACAAAAAATTGTGGTGAAAAGGACTGCTGTACCTGAGTTTCCTTGCAGGATGTGCAAATGATTTCATAAGAAAATACATCTATTTAAAAAAGACCATTTTACACTTGCCTCTAAAAGGATAGAAGTGTAATGTATTGTGGACTTAAAAACCTAACCAAGTACCTTGTTGACCTCAACATTTTGTATGTGTGTGATTGGTGAGCTTTGAACACAGACTTGACAAGCTTTTATTTAAAAAGAAAAATTGGGAGGACTCAGCTTTTCTCTGGAAGACCCTTCTTCCCTTACTTCAGTGTCAGAAAGGGCAGATATATGTTGAAAGGGAGACTTTTGTGTTAAATGTGCTAAGTTATTAGTTTTGTAACTGTCTCATCTGCGCAAAACTCATGGAAATGGCATAAGAATGCTGGAATAAATTGTGTATTAAGCCTCAGTTGTACTTCCAGGTGATTGTGCCATGCATTAAGGAGAAATGTGTTGTTAGAGCTGTGGGGAGATAATCTGATGGTTTGTGGAGGGGTTCTAAAAGGGGCTGGGGTTTTGGGTACCAGAGGATGTGCTGCAGAGTCTGTGAAGTGACAGCTGAAAAGGAATGTTGCTTCCCTCTGATGCAAAGTTTGGGTTGAACTTTCCATCCCTGGCCAACATGGTACCCAATATCAGCTTTCTGTAATCACTGAGAGAAGGACAGGAGGCATGTCAGAGAGCTGAGCTGTGAGCTGATACCCATGGCTGCTGTATTTCATTACTCTAGCAGGGACTTCAGAGATCAGACTTGCTAATAGAGGGTGTTGTTGATTACAGGGCTGTTTTTCAGTCAGGGACAGCCCCATCTGGATGGATTCCAGCACAGCCTCCCAGTGCAGAGCCCTGGAGAAAGCCCTGGGGGGAGCCCAGCACCTGGCCAGGGTCACTGGCTCCAGGGCCTACGAGGTAAGAAATGGATGGGGAGGAAATTCCCAGCAGAGTCCTGTGCTGGAAACAATTCTGTCATTACAGCTGGGAGCTGCAGCAGGTAACCATCAGCCATTACCTAGGAAAGACAGAGCTTCTGAAGGAACTCCAACCATACTGTGCTTTGCATTAGTCTCACAAAGGGAGATACAGAAATTTCACAGTGAAATGAACAAAACACTGGAAATTCTGCTGCAAGAGGCAGTTGGAGCATTTGGCCAGTGGCTCCCAAATGCGGTGTTGGGTGGCCATGCTTAAAGTCTCAGGGCCTGCTTGTCCCCTGGCAGCATCTTGTGTGGCCACACTTCTACTGGAATGAAAGCCCAGCTTGTGTTGCATGTTTGTCCATCCACCTATTTGTGAATCATGCTCTAGGTTACTCCTGCAATTAAAAGATTGGCCTTTTAATATTGCCTGGAGGCTGACAAGCAGCTGTTGACCTAAGAGAAGTGTTTCAGAGGCTGGGGACACTGTCAGAGATATGCTGTCACTTGTCTCCTCTCCCTGAGCCTTCCCTCCTTGTGACTGTGACAATGAGTTCTGGAGTGGGAGCAGGACTGCCCTGCAGGCACCTCAGCCCCTGATCAATCAGAATAAGGCCTCAACCTCCCAAACTGATGTTTCCGTTTCTGAATCATCATTATGGCTAATGTTGAAATCAGACTTTGCATAGCACTAACATTTTTTTTCCACTTGTTAAATGTTAAGGTGTCAGTGTTAAAAGGTTTTTTGATTATCTGACACAATACATGGATGAAAAATAAATATTCTTTAAGCTGTTTTTAGCCTGGGCTGGAGTATATGCTTTGAGTATGAAACTTCCTGCTTTAATTTCAATTCACCTGCCTCACAGGCAGGTACATAGATTGTGTAGCTTAAACCTTTTCAGGGATTTGAAGGGAGCATTTGAATTGTGCTGGTTCCTCTGCACAGAATAAGTGTGATTCATTCCATTGAACTGTCATTTCTGAAATGTAAATTATGGATAGTAATGCTTTTCCACATGCCTTTTTTTCAAAAGGTGAACAAAATTCTCATAATGAGACTATGTGTTATACCCTGTTTAGTGCAGATTGCCTGCTGTGCACTGACTTTCATCATGCATCAGGCAAATTAAATATCCAAAGTGCAATGTTCTGAACTCATTACACAGAGTTAATGATTATTGACTCCATTTAGGGTTTGTGTTTCTAAGCATTTGCATTTCTTTCTCAGCGTTTTACAGGAAACCAGATAGCAAAGATTTACAGCCAGAATCCTGAGGTCTACAAGCAAACTGAGGTTGGCTTAACTTCAATTCCCTTATTGGAAAACACGGTTGAAAGTATTTTAAAATTTATTTTGTGCAGATGTTTTTACAGAACTTTTTGCTAAAGATTATTCTGATTCTTGTTTGAATTCAAGATGAGCACAGAATTTTAAAAAATTGTTAAATTATTAGTGGTTAGGCAGACAAAAATCTGACATTGGTTCTACTTTGAGTGTTATACTTCTCAAGCTGGTGAATTGAGCTTTAAACTGAAGTTGTTGGGAGAGGAGAACCTCAGACTATCTCACTCCTAACAGTTTGGTGCCAGAAGGAGATCCCAGAGCCTGGGGAGGGATGGCAGGTCAGCAGGAGAGAACCTGGAGGACACCAGCAGACAGCAAAGGCACCTTCATGGGTGGAACAGATTAAATGTCTTAGCAAACACACGTGGCATGGAGAATAAACAGGAGTTAAGAGGTTCTGATCCTTTTGGCATCATAGGAATGCCTCCTGGAGTGTTGGAATGGAAGGCTACAGGCTCTCATAAGCTGGTTCATAGTCAAGGATCATCTCTTCCAAGCTCTGAAGTGATGCATCCCAACTAAGGTTAAGTCAGGCAAAAACATCAGGAGGGCTGTGGGGATGAACGTATTGCTGCTGGACAAACTCAGACACAAAAAGAAGCCTACAGAAGGTGGCAATAAAGGCAGTAATATAGTAGTAAAGGCAGAAATACAGAGAGGCCCTCTGAGCAGTTTGGGATTAGGTCAGGGAAGCTAAAACCCTGACAAAATTTATCCTGGTCAGGGATAGCAAGGGCAATGAGAAAAGCATTTACAGGTATGTTGGTGTTAAAAACATTTTTGAGAAATGTAGGCCCTCTCCAAAGGAAATGGGAGACCTGGTTAGCCAGGCTGTGGAGAAGGCCAGGTACTCAAGGACTTTTCTGGACTGACAAGAGTTCCAGCCACATCACCTGAGCCACAGCAGGCAGAGGCAGGGACTGGGATGATGAAAACTACCCAGTGCAGGAGAGGATTGAGGTCGAGACCATCTAAGGAACCTGAAGCTTCACAAGGACCTGGTGAAATACTTCCATAGGTCCTGAGGGAACTGGTGGTTGAAGTGGCTAAGCCACTATCCATTGCATTTGAGAAGTTGTGACAGTCTGGTGAAGTTCCCACTGACTGGAAAAGGAGAAACGTAGACCCTGTTTTTATAAAGGGGAGTAAAGAAGACCTGGCTTTCCATTACTTCAGTTCCTGATAGCATTTTTTTTGTGTGTTTATTTTTTTTAAATCTCACCCCTGTATGAAGCAGTTCATTTCATGAGTAAGTGAATTGCAAGTTGACTCTGTATTTTGTTGCAAAATGCTAAATTTTTAATTTTTTTCCCCCTTTTTTCTTTTACTTTCTCATTGTAACTAGAAAGGTATGAGATGAAACAACACTGATACATAAGCTTAAGACTAAATTTAGAGAAAGATATGTTACTGGGGGGAAGTGGGCCTGAGAACTGGTTAAACCAATTTCAGACTTTGAGGGCTGTTTGAACTGGTGGCAACTTCTAGCAATAAAGCCTATGCAAAATGCATTCAAGCACAAAACATCTCTGCCAGAGCTGCTCCTGGGGCCCCTCAAGGAGCACTTAACAGCTTGGCAGTCTCAATGACATGTGGAAGGTGGATGCTTTTGCTTCTGTAGGTCAGCTTGCTAAACTGGCTGGCTGATTCACAGTTTAACTTCATCCTTTTTTCCTTCCATTTCAGGCAGCTAGTGCCCACTGGGGCACCACAGAAGGTAGGCCTTTGTTACCTGAGCACAATGTGATGCATTCTTGGGGAGAGATGCACCGAGAGCAAGTGCATCATTAAATTTCCTGGCCATTACAACCACCTCTTAGATCTCTGCTTCACAGCATTCAAGGGCAGCCTATAGCCAGTGATTTTGTGATCATTAATAAAAACCTGTCACTTCTGGCTCACTCCACCTGTAGAGGTTTGATTCTGTTTAGTTATTGGGTGACAAGCATATTTCTTCTGAGTGAGTCACAGCACAGAATGAGGGATTTGTCTGCTTTTGTGCCAGCTCCTTGGCATCAGGCAGTGCCTGATCACGCAGAAAGCCTGGTGGTGGCTGGTTAACCTGGCAGCTCGCACTGCAGGTGTGAAGAGGAGGAAGGTTCATGGTGGATCCTGTGTCCTAGGGGGCATTTTTTGACCAGCCCTACAGCTGGATGCCATGCAGCTGCAGCATGCCCTGAGGCAGAGCTGCAGGCAGGGGCTCAGTTCAAAGCTGTTTATTATAGAGGAACTCCAGGGAGGTCCAGGGGCTCAGCTGGAAGGAAGGCAAAGGGTCACAAAGATGCTAAAAGTGCTCCAAGAGCTTCTAAAAGGTTCCAGACCTGTACTGTGGGTGGGACAGAGCAGGGTTCTGAGCATTTCCCCTGTCATCAACACACAGGTTTTGTGGTGTTGGTTTGCTTTTAGTTTTTTTTCTAAGAAAGTGTTTTTCTTTGAGAATGAGATTTTTTTTTTTAATCTTTCTGTGATAGACTGAAGTGGTGGATTCATGCTAACACAGTATGATAACATACCAGGTGTGTTTTGCATGTTTCAGAAGGCAGAGCTATTAACAGCTTTTATCATGGGGTTACATGTAGATTGAGATGTGCTGTATTCCTGTGATGGTCAGAACTGGATAATCCTTCTAGGTGTATTTTTGTGTGCTTTCTGGGCCTAACCTTAAGCATCTATTAACATTTACTACTTCCAATTATTTTATTTGCTTTCTGCTTTCTTTGACATTATTACTGATGTGACTCACTACTTCTCACTGTTTTTGGTTTTTTGCAGAGAATCTCTTTGGTCAGTAGCTTTGCAGCTTCCCTTTTCCTAGGAACTTATGCACCCATTGATTACAGTGATGGTAAGTGTGGGCTTTTTTCATAGTAAAAGTTTAATAAGGAAATTTTCCTTCCTATCTCCACATTACATAGATGGGGGACAAGGTGTCTGGTGCTTGTTTTCAATCTTTAAATTTTAATTACAAGTATATTAGATTTTAAGCTCAGCTACTCCTTTCAGTTTGATTTTTGCTATGCTCATCTCTCCCCATCATACTGATTCCCACTTCTATCAAATGGATCCACAGAAAAGAATCTTAAATGAAATTATAGCTTGTTTCATTATTTTGTGATGTTTAAAGGATTTTCTAGAGGCATCAGAAAGTTGTGGAATCTTAAACAAAACTTCAGAGTTCTGATATTTGTTCTTTAGTTTTGCTGGTTTTGCTGGTTAGCTCAGAGATGCACAGGATGAATATGATGTATATTGTGATGATTTTTTCCCCACCTAACTGGAGTTTGGATCTACAACAGAAGTATATTTTCAAAATGAACCAGGGGAAAAAGCATAAATGAAGCAAAATGCACTAAACCCAGTTAAAAAAATAAATCTTCCCTATCTCTCCATTCATCATAACAAAGACAAAAAAGTGACAAGAGAACTGTCTCTCTTTTCTCTTTTTTGTTATCTCTGTTATCCAGCTTTTAAATGGCAATTATGAAGGAAAGCATTTTCATGGGAGGTTTGCTGTTATTTCTAAAAAACATTTCTGATTTCTGCTCTGAAACTAAGAAGATAGATTTCAGAGCTGAAAGGTTAGGTAACAAGGATCTCCATGGATTTTTTGCATTACTGAGACATGGTTGACACCCCTGTGTTAAGACCAATTAATTTTTCCTCCTTTGTTATTCCATCAAATCTTGCAGGAAAAGACACGACACCTCAATTTTAGCTGATGGACATCTTACTTGCTATCAGAGCTTCCTGTTACACTTGAGACCTCAGAAATGGCAAGGCAATCCAGGCTTATTTCACACCACTTGTGAGATTATTATTTCTGTTTTCTGGTCCTGTCCTTTTAGCTAAGTATTCCACAGCTGAATTTTATTTTTTGTGTATTATTGGCAACAATAACTCCTTGGAGATTTTCACTTTGCTCCTCAGCAGGTCCAAATACTGAGCACTTGGGCTGCTCAGCCACCTACTGTATTTCCAAGAGAGATAGTGATAGCTTTAGCTGCTTTTTCTGATAAAGAAACATACTGGTTTTATATTTTTCAATGAGAGTTAAGTGTTAATTTTGATTTGAATGTTTAAAACTATAAGCATTAAGAATATCTCCTGTTTGGGTTTGTTTTTTTTGATTTTTTGGTAATGTTGCTTTACCTTTTCTGCTTGGAAGCAAGTGGAGGAAAGCCATGCTTCTCCAATTTTAGAACATGAAAAATTGTTGCAAAACAAGATATTTTAAAGTAAAGAAAATTTAAATTTCCTTTATTGGAAAATTTCCTTAGAAAATGAGTCACATTTTTCAAACATCTGCAGGAGAGTGTTCTGTCACACCTGTGGGTATTTACAAAACCTGAAGAAATGTTATGTGCTGTTCAGAGCGTGTAAGATTATTAAATCTTTGTGTGAAAAAAAGATAAGAGAACTAAGCAGGATGTTACAGTTCTTTTTACAAAACAAAAGATTTTTTGGCATTGAAATCTATATTTTTCCTCATTCATTCCTTTCTTCTGTTAATATAATGAGAGAGAATTCTAATTCCAGTAATAAAATATAAGTATAATGGATGCAGTAGTTATTTGGATGCAGCTGAAAAAGTTGTTTTCTTGTCACTTACAATTTCTTGCAATTCACTTGATCGTTTACTTAGCACCTGTGTATTGTAGTTTAAAATGCATCTCTCAAAATAATATTCAGATAATAGACCTATTCTTCATTTCTGTAGGTTTAACTTCAGGTCATATCATCTTTAAAAGACCCTGTCAAGTTGTTTAGCTCTACACAATAACTTATCTCCAAATTGGCAGGTTATTGTGGGAAATGTGCTATTCAGTTTCAGAATTTTTTCTTTTTCTTCTTAAAGGTCCAATCTTTTAAGGTTCAAATCACTTGACAATGGCTAAGCAACCCGAGTGATTGATTTAAAAAAAATGAAATTACCTTCTAGTGGAATGAATGATTTTTTATTTCTATTGTGCAGATGTTAAAAGTAAGATACATCTGGGACCTAAAAGTTGGACACTTGGAGCATTGTTTCTTTTAGACGACACCTTTAGGAACAGCAATTCAGCTCTTGACCTAGGGAAACTTTATCTTTTGAGATGCTTTTCTAAGAACTTTAGGCAAATTGTAGCTTAGCATATTTGTTTTTTGTTGTTCTACAAAAAAAGAATGGATGTGTTGGACTGAAGCTTTTTCCAAAGGGGTGTGTTGGCCTGAATTTCCTCCTCCTGTACCTTGTGTGGTGTAAGCAGTTACACCTGTCATGGCTTTAGCTGACTGAAAAGGCAATCCAGAGGGCTGTAATGCAGAAACAGATGCGCTTAACTGCTTATAAATGCATGCAAATATTGATCTTTACTTTGTGGATTAATAAAACTGGTTAGTCTGCATGGCTGGGCCATTGTAAGTGGAAATGGAACATGGAACACAAACATGGAAGTGTTTGTGTTCTCCCCTTTCCCCCCAAGACTTCAAGCACTTCTGTATTTGTACTAAATATCAACAAGTCCTGCTTGTGCTCCTGGTTGTTCTGTGCTAGAAGTGAGTGATGTTTGCAGTGAAATACGGAAATTTATTATTCCATGTTTTGGCCCTTTCCTCAGTTCTTACGGTACCATGCCTTGGCTGTTGGCCTTCACTGCTGATGGGGCGATGGGTCAGGGCTGCCTTTGGTTTTTGCTTGTTTTCTCCCCTTTACTTCTCAAATTATTACTGATTTTGTATGTTAAACTTTGTGATGTTTAACATGAGCAGAGGTTCTAGAGGTAGGAACTCAGTGTGAATCACTCCTTGTATAATCAGAGGAGCATGCAGATCTTTTTATTTTCCACAGAGACTCTCATGCCCACAGCTGGACAGGATGAATCCAGCCCAACAGATGAATAGTTCTTCTAAAACAGTTGTTTCACATTTTAAAAATAAATTTGAGTTTGGGGCAAATTCTCTCACCTCTCTTTTCTCAGGGCATATGAAAGTCTTTGTGCCACTATATCTACCAGTCAATAAACTGAATTGTTGTTTCTGTAAAATGTAAACATTCAGTTATAAAGATTAGAGGCTTTTCCAGTTTATGCAGGGAAAATTGAAGGTTGCCCTAATGTTGCCCTAATGTCAAATTGCATTGGAGGATTCTGGTGAAATATTTCTCTAGGCTTGTGGGGTGTGGGCCAAGTAGGATTAAAAAAAAACCCAAACAAAAACCTGTGGTAAACAGCCAATCTTTCTGTAGAGAAATCCATTTTATTTAATGATGCTGTTCCTCACTGCTTTAGTTTAGTGAAGAGGTTTTTGGCCTTTTAAATCATGGACTCTTCCAGGAAAACTTATAAATTTGTGTATTTCCTTGTGGTAAGTCCTGTTATGCCTGAGAGCGTGGAACATGTGGCTGCTCGCACCCTCTACCTCTGAAAAGTGCAGGTGGTGACTCTGGGCTGAGTTTACCTTGTCAAGACACAATTTACCCTGGGAAGAAGGGGGTGGCTGGATTTAAGAGTGGTCTCTCATAGAGACATCAGATATGCTGCATTATATCTTTCCATCTTTTCGAAGTGTGTGATTTTGATGGCAGAAAAGGGATCCTTTGCCCTTTGGGATGGCTGTTGCACTTTGTGCTCTGTCAAATTCCTGCTGTTTCATCATAGGCCGAATATTTTAAATAATAAATTGAACTGATTGATTTGGGTAAAATTAATTCTATTTTTATGTCATTAAGTGTAACCCAAATATGCTGCTGTGTGGCTTGGGTTATTCCAGTGTCTCCAAGTGAGCAGCACTTTCTGTTTACAACACCGTGTGGAGCACTAAGTCCAGACAACACCGGGGGTGCTTAGGATTGTATTGATAACTATAAAGTTTGTTTTTAAATGTTGTTAAACCCATTTTTAAGCCTGTATGAAAAAGTGTGCTGGGAGTTGATAGGGTGGGCTCACTTGTGCTTATGTAACCATCAGCAGAGTGTGTGTGGAGTGTGTTGAAGGCTCTTTCTCAGAGCAGAAGCACTGCTGGAGCCTTGTGATGTGCTGCCTGAGATGGGGCTTGAATCCTTCTCTCCCTCTGCATCCCAGCACTGCAAGCAAAGTCTTGTTCCACAGGCACTGCATGTGGCATCAGCTTCACCATCTTTATGATTTGAAAAGCTTAAAATTGTATTGAACAGAAGGAAATATCAGGTTTTCCATTGTGCTCAACTGAGGATGTGGCTGTATTTCTGACATAAATAAATTGAGGGCTAAGCAGTCCTTGGAATGATTAGCATTAATTAGTATTAATCTAGAATAA
Organism: Zonotrichia leucophrys gambelii; assembly: GCF_028769735.1. NCBI lineage: Eukaryota > Metazoa > Chordata > Aves > Passeriformes > Passerellidae > Zonotrichia > Zonotrichia leucophrys. The sequence continues at coordinate 6,849,601 of NC_088171.1, read as the reverse complement.
GATTGATTGGATTAGTATTAATCTAGAATAAGACTACTCTATCCCTGAGCAGCACTAACCAGAAATACAGATTTTCATGTCTAATGAAACGTTCAATTAAAGGCATCTTACAATCATAAGCCAGGGGTGTGGAGTGCTCAGTATGTTATATGGATTTGGCCACTAACCAACTACAATTAACTTTTTAACCAGCAATAAAACAGTGAGAAAAGAGCAATGAGAAACCAAACCAAAACTGTAAAGGCCTTTCCCAGATCTAATGATAGTTCTGGTGAGAAAACAGGTGACCAAATCAGTTATTTAGATATTTTTTGCATCCTGTAAATAATTTTACAGAATCTGGCCTTTAAGAGCTTTGCACACTTGCAGATGTTGCAGGTTTCAGCTGGGCTGCTCAGCATGCCTGAAAATCATGACTTTGATATTCAAAGCTGGGCACCAAATTATCCTCAAAATTAGAGGCTTTATTGGAGAAATTGGAAAGGGAAATGTTTGTATGGAGGAGGATTAGTCAGTGTGGATTTAGATGCTTGTAGGATACTCTGCTCAAAGGCAGGAGTAATGTAAAGCCATCCCACTGAGGGGCCAATTTGTTCACTTTTAGGTCTCTGCTGAGCACAACACATCTCCAATGGATATTGCTTCATCACTTTTTCTTGTATGAAGTCCTTGTCTTAGGTGGAAGATTTGGGGAGGAGTTGATGGGGAGGCGTTGATATTCCTGTCTTTACTCATCATTTGTGAATGACTGAATTGCCTAGTGCCTTGTACATCAGAGAAGCATTTTCTGCTACTTTTGAGAGTGAAAGTTCTCCAAAGGTTAAATTATCAGTATCCTTTATTCTTAGAAGGGCTGAAACCATTCTCTTTAAATGGAAAACATACATCTGTGATGGTGTTCACAGGGGTTCTTGGATTGGGGAAGAGATGAGCATCTGACTCCATGTTTCAGAAGGCTTGATTTATTATTTTATGATATATATTACATTAAAACTATAATAAAAGAATAGAAGAATAGGTTTCATCAGAAGGCTAGCTAAGAATGATAACAAAACCTTCTGTCTTGGACAGAGACTCCAAGCCAGCTGACTGTGATTGGCCATTAATTAGAAACAACTCTATGAAACCAATCACAGATGCACCTGTTGCATTCCACAGCAGCAGATAATCAATGTTTACATTTTGTTCCTGAGGCCTCTCAGCTTCTCAGGAGGAAAAATCCCAAGGAAAGGATTTTTCATAAAAGATGTCTGCGACATACGTCTGTAAATTTTCTGTTGTTGGAGTTTTCTGGTCTTTTGCTTAATCCTGTGCACTTCCTCTTTTGATCTGTCTTGTAGGTTCTGGTATGAACTTGCTGCAGATTTGGGAAAAGGCATGGTCAAAGCCCTGCCTTGATGCTTGTGCCCCTGGATTAGAGGAGAGACTGGGATGCCCTGTCCCATCCCACTCAGTCCTGGTATGTCCCTGGCCAGAAGAGCTGTAAGCAGCAAGAGAAGCTTTGCTGGGAGTTCTGCTAATGGCACTTGGCGTGCACTTGTGTGTGCAATGCTGCTGCTTTAATATTTCCAGCTGTGTTGTGAAGGTGTTAACCAAATCTTTGGAAACTGGCACCCATCATAGCTTTGGTCTCCTTGGATTCTTGCATGCCCTGAGCTGTATGAGAGACTTTTTGGTAGATGCTCCAGTGATGAGAATTTTTGGGGTCCTCTCCCACACACCAGAGTCTCTGGTCACTACAGAGCTGTGCATGGGAGTTTATTGCTGCAGAAACAGAGGCCAGCATTTGCATTTCTCAACAGAGGTCTTGTTTTAAGCTGTTTGTAGAGTTAATGAGGTAATCTTTGTGAATAATTTGGGATATTTAAAGCTCCTGAGTTCACATAGCGTAATGGTGAAATCAAATCAAGCCTCACATCTCCTCAGTAAATGAGTTTAGTGTTACTACCCAGCACAAAAGCAGCTGTTCTTTAGCTGTGCACATGTGAGGCAGTGGAGATACCCATCACCTGAGCCCTCTGAACTCACTGTTGATCTGTAATGGAGAGGAACATATTAAAAAAATCCTTATAGATCTCCTTGTGTTTTTTTATGGATAGTTTTCTTCTGTTTTTTTCTCAATGGCTATCAAATGTGGCTTAAAAGAATACAGTTCTTGACCTCTAAAATAATAGGGGTCATATTCCAGCATTTGATGCTGTGATGTATATTAATGTTGTGTTTCCTCTCATGTTTGCATTGAATTTCTAATTTCTAGCTATTAATATTCATGTATATGTGCAAAACAGATAGATGTGTTTATGGTACTTGATGTGAATAACTGAAGAAAGACACAAAGTAAAATGCTGCTATTTACTAGCCTACTTTTAAATGAAATCTGAGGGCATTCCTGTGAGGTTCTCAACAACTACAATGAAAAAAGTGCATTAAAATTTTTTAAAATATTCATTTATACCTTAAATGTTCAGAAATTATTCTTGTAGCTGCTCTAGGGTTTTTCAGTTCTGTGTTACAATACGTTGCCATATATTGTAAGATTGCATTCCATTTTTTTGAGCTTTTTTTCTTCTCTTTCTTTCTTTCCTTAGGGGCCCATTTCTCCATATTATAGTCAACGTTATGGGTTTAGCCCAGACTGTAAAATAGTAGCATTTACAGGAGACAATCCAGGTGAGATGATTAACTGTGCAAGATCCAGTGGATATGATTATGTATGTGCTGAAATTCTAAATCTATCTTACTGGTTCTCCTATAAAATGAAAGAATATTGTTTTTATCTGTATTAATTCCTTTTTCTAACACCCTTCTATCACTGATTCTTTTGAGATAGAGATAGCTCAGATAGGCTGTGTATGACAAATTAATTCTCTTTTGCCATGTAATCAGAAGTGAATTCATTTGCCTTTTGATAACTTCAGTTTTTGTTATGAGAAACCATCCCTACTATCAACTGTTAACATTTTAGCTTGGAGAACATGAATTTGAAAATGTATCTTGTATCTTTTCAAGCAAAAAGGTGCAGATGGACCTTGTTGCCTTTCTCTAAGAATTAGAGCTGTCCTTTTGTCAGACTGATAGATCTCAGCACAAGGAAGGGGTTAATTTAGGGTCAGTTTTTTGAATCCTGGAGACTGTGTAAAGCAAATGTTTCTGTTTCTCCAGACTGTGGAAATAAAATACTTCCCATATTACAGTAGCTTATGCAGGTTTGAATCATGATAGAAGTTCATTATGATATATTTTACATTCTTATTCTGGGAGTTGGGTAAACTCTGCATTTCTCAAAAGTCCAATTTTTTCTTCTAGACCCCCCCAAATTCAATGTAGTCCAATAAATATGTGATTAATCTGTAGAAAGTGGAAATGTTCCTCCTTTAAAGTGTGTTGTTAATCAAGGGTCCACTGCATATAAAACCTGAATGCATAAACCATCAGAAAAATCAAGCTGTTCTGTAGTCTTGTCTTGAGCATTTTGATTTAATTAAAATAAAAATCACACCCTCACCCAAAAGTTTTGCCCGTATTTTATGGTGGCTAGCCCAAGGCCACTGGGAGCATATTTGCCATTTATATTGTACTTTGAGATGGTGTTTGTAATGTGCTATGATGCCTCAGGTAACAGGCTGTAATTAAGTCAAAGAACTACCTTTATATCAGGGATTCTTTTTGCTTTCAGCATCACTGGCAGGGATGAGACTTCAAGAAGGAGACATTGCAGTAAGTCAAAACACTCTCCTGAAAACTGTCCTTGGATGCTTGAAATACCTGAAATGTAAATAGCTGCAGGTTGCCGGTTAAATATACCTGCTAGTGTTGATTTGCTGCTTATTGGATTCATGCTTATTCTATTTCTATCAATCTGTAAGCTGCCTGAAAGATTTTAAGTAAACTCTTGTGACTGTTTTTAACTAACGCTGCAGACATTAAAACCCAAGTCTCCATCTAGTATGTATTTCACTGCCATGACAGCCTAAGTCAGAGCTAGCTTCAGCACGAATCCAATTGACTTAATGTGTAATTTAAAAACAATTAGTGGCAATAACAAATGGTTTTAATTTAATTTCTGTATTGCTTTCCATGCACATTGTGATAAGGCTTCAATTATTTTTTTTTCCCCTGCAGATTAGCCTTGGCACAAGTGACACATTGTTCCTGTGGATCCAAGAGCCAACTCCTGCCTTAGAAGGTCATATTCTCTGCAATCCTGTTGATTCTCAAACATATATGGCCCTTTTATGGTAATATAATTATTTTTTTTACATCTGGGATCGATAACATATATTTCTTTCTCTGTGTTAGTGCTTTTTATTTCTTTTGTGAGATGATAATGAATAGAATATTCAGCATTCTCTGTGGTATATGGCAATCTACTGCTGAAACATTTCCATCAACCTTATAGCATTCCTATTGTTTAATCTGAGGAATTGAAACTGTAGAGTTGTGGAGGATAAATTCTCATGGCAATAAAAAGCTGAAATTATTTCGGTGTATGGATAGAGGCAGGTCTCTGTGTACCTCAGGTGATGCATTTAATGTGCAGGAATAACAAATCTGCTGAGATGGGATGTGAAATGTGTGGAGCCTGACCAGGCTGTGGAACTTCTGTGCTCCTCTGGTGGTCCAGAGGGGTCATAATGGAGTAGGTGAAGATTCCCTTTCCAGAGAGGAGCTTAATCAGTGATGGGATGCATTTGGGCTGTGCTTCAGGAAAATACTGAGATCTCAAGAAACCCAGCTGAGAAAATGATCCTCATGGTAGCTTTTGGCTGCTGTGATTTGGGTGGTGTTTGGCCCTTTGTCAGCCAAGGAGGTTGGACTGGAGCTGTGTTCGCCCTCACTGAATCAGTGTTCTAGATTAAAATTTGGCAACCTAGGTCAAGCATTTGCAAGTAATATACAGATACATTTTGTGCCTAAATGCCCTGGATTGTAGATGCTTTAAACTCAGAACTTCAGCAAAGCTCAATTCTGCCCTGGAGCTGTAGTGTTGAATCCCACCTGCACAGTAGTAGATGAGTGTTCATGAGGCTGAGTTCAAAACCAAGATGTCAATTGCAAGTTACTGAATTTTGTTTTGTAATTTCCCAGCAGGTTTTGTTTGTTATGTTTTATGTGGGATTTTTTTGTTTGCTTTGTTTTTAATTTACATTTGAGTTTTTCTTCTACCCAATGTTTTCTTTTGCTGTGTAAAAAAACTGTATAAACAACCTGTTCATAATAGGAAATCAGATACTGAGGTATTTTTTTGAATAAATGTTGCACTGCTGTTCTTTCAGTGCAGCTTAACATGCAGTTTGGTGGTGGCCTTGGCAGTGCTGAGTTAATCCTTCCTGCTCCTTCTGTGTAGTCATTTCTGAGCTGACCCTGCCCCTTTGGCACCAAGGCCTCTTTATTTCTAGAATATTAGAGTTAATAGGGGACTCTTAGTAGAGGATGAATGCCTGAGCTACCACACAGGATATTTGTATAGAAAACTCAAATAGCTTCAGCTGGTGCTACTGAGCAAGTTCAAGGATTTCCTTGCTCTCATTTTTGATATTTCTGTGCCTCTTCTGCTGAGCTGCTCTGATAACTCTGTGCTGGAGAGGGTTCAAACTGCTTCCCCCTGGGTTCAAGTCCAGTATTTTGCAGGAGTGTGATATTCATAAAGAAGGTGACAGCATGAACTGTGCAAAGACCATAAAAAATGAAGAGATGCACGTCTTACTGCGTAGTTTGCTAACTGGCTGTGGTGCTTTCCTTTGCCAGATCCTGGCACAGAGCTAGACGTCATCATAGTTCTTGCTGGACCCAAGCTGGTTCCACACAGGTACCACGTTCCTGAAACCATAAATGCAACGTGGGGACACCCCTGCTGCTCCTGGCAGAGCCATCTCAGTGTGAGGGGTGGCAGGACACCTCTCTGAGGAGATGTCTCAGCTGTGCAGAGCTGGCCTGGGTTTGGCATGGCCTGCCTTGGGTCTAACCTGACTCACTGGAGAAATGCAGCCCCCATCTCTGCTCTGAGCTCCCCAGCACCTCCTGTAAAAGCTTTCTCTTATCTTGCTCTTCCTTCTCTATCTCTTTCCATAATGAAGTGTTTACGTCTTTTAACTTGCCCAGCTTTAATTCAGCTGATAAACTAAACAACGTTGTCAAGTAAAGGAACAAAATGCTTTAAATCTAGAGGTAAACATTTTGGAAAATGCATATGATGTGTTTGTGTGTTTCAGTTTTAAGAATGGCTCTCTGATGAGAGAGAGGATCAGGGATGAGTGTGCTTCAGGCTCCTGGGATGAATTCTCCAAAGGCTTATCATCAACTGATGCTGGAAACAGTGGAAACTTGGGTATGAGCCTTGGCAGGGCTGGGACTTTGAGGGTTTGCTGGGACTCAAACTGCAGTAGGTGCTGTACCTCCTTTTTACTTGGGTCATCATAAAGGTCAGGAATGAAGTTAACTAGAGCAAGAGAAATTCCTAATGTGTGCTTGGAAATGCTCTGTTGACAACCTAAGTGTCATCACAGTGTTTTCCTTCAATGTTCACTGACTAAGAAAATTATATTTATGGATCTCCTGTGGTTGTTGGAAGGGTGTTAGTAACATCTTAGCTGTAGAATGTTTAAAACTAGTAATTTTTGAAGGAGATTTTCATTAAAGTTTATTTCTTTTTCTGAAGACTCAAACCAAGTGAATTAAGTACCTCCATATTATTTATTTCTCAGTCATTACTCTAGAATCTTGTTCATGCATGTGTACAGAGCAACGATGTCAAGGGATGCCTGGATTTCCTGCATTTTCCCTAGTGTATGTCACAGAATCATTTCATCCCTGTTTTTTCCCCTGTGTTATGCTTAGTAAGTGAAATGTAACAAAATTCTGATGATGGAAATATTTTAAAAATACTACTAAACTCATGGATTTGAAGTTTTTCATTATTTTCTCTCCCACAGTTTAACATTTTACAAGTCTAATATATAGCTCTGAAATAAGCTGTTGAAAAGTGAGCACATGTCTAATCAAGATTAAAATGGACCCAGAGCAGGGTATGAAATCATCACCATCATCTCAGGTGTGAATTGATATAGGTAAAATGAATGTAAAAATTACAGGCAGCAAAGTTTTTAAATGTAGATATTTAAGCTATAGAAGGGTTCACTCCTTAGCAAAGTGAATTTAAGATAGAGCCTCTTGACACTTTGAGATTAGATTTTTCATTTTTAGAAGCTCTGTTATGTTGTCTGTCAAATCCAGTCTCTGTGGGGTATTAAAATGACCAGGAATCTCTTTTCACTGGAAGAAAAATCAATTCTAGTGTTTTAGAAAATGGGAAGAAATTATTCTAAAACCCCAAAGTCAGCCAGTTTAGACAGTATTAAAAAAATTGGAAGTTGATGAAAATATTGTTACTGAACCAGGACAGTGCCTTAAAGTTTTAAAGTTTGTGTTATAGTATATTCACTTCCATGTCTCACTCCTCTATAAAATGGGTGTTTCATGAAAGTCATCCTCAAGAATCTGTATACTAGAATAACCTCTGGGTATATCTGTAACAAATGCAATAATCTCCATAATTTAAGTGCCTGGAGGGAGCAAAGCAAAGGCATAGCTGTTTAAATACCCCTCTCCTTTAATTCCTTGTTCCCTGTGCTCCCTGTGGTGTGGGGAGGGGTTTGGAGGTCAGGACTGGAATGTTGGGATGTGCTGCCCCTGCAGATCTGTGGCACACAGAGTTGCTGGCTGGCAGCTTTGCAGAATGTTTAACCAGAAAGGTTATGTGTGCTAAAGCGCAGAATTATTTTGGGTTTTATTTTGCCAGGTCTGCTAGGGCAGCACAGTTTTGTTCCAAGGTTAGAACCTCAGAAACTCTCCTTAGTTTCTTAGCTATTCTGTTCAGTTTTTTGTCCTCATTTTTTTTTTCTGGTCTCCTTTCTTGAATATCTTTTCTGACCAACCCAAAGAAATCTTTGTCTAGCTGTCTACAAAGCATTACAGCATTTCCTCAGATCTCATCAAAACTATTCAGAGACCAGCTCTGCTTCGTGACTTAAAATATCTGATGTTCTCTAATAAGCTCATGAAATCTAATCCAGGGTATGAGATGTTCCAATATTCCTGTACTCTTCTTACCAACTTATTTTTTTTCTGTGTGTGGTTTTTTCCTCCTTTCACCCTTGCACATGACCTACTCAGAATATTTCTAGTGTGAGTTGTGTATTAGCTGTGTTACTTGCAAATGTGTGCATTGTGGTAGATGTATCCTTTCTTATAGGCTTGGTGTGTATTACATTTTTTGGCATGTTTAATATCCATACTTGGAAACTGAGAGAAACACAGAATTATAGAATATCCTGAGTTGGCAGGGATCATTAAAGTCCAGCTCCTGGCTCTGCACAGGAGAGCCCCAAGAATCCTACCACATGGCTCAGAACATTAAGAAGTTGATGTGTGGACTGAAATTAGTAAAGAAGCAGGCTGTGTGGTGACTCATATTTCCAAGTACATGATAAACATCTATTATCATTTTAGCTGTGTGCAGAAATAAGATTCTAGCTTTGGACCTGGGAGCAAACATGACAACTTTAATGTTTCTTGATGCAGGTTTCTACTTTGATGTGATGGAAATTACTCCTGAAGCAGTTGGGGTTCACAGATTCAACAGAGACAACCAAAAGGTAGTAATAATCTGGTTAATGTCTCAAACTTTGAAGGAATGCTGTCAAGGTTTCAAGTTTTTGCCATTATATATTTTTTTCTTTCTGTCTGAAATATTTGCTGTCCAGTTTCATTTATTGGTGCAAGTCCCTGGAATGATTTTCATAAGGAAATACTTGGTCTGTGGCTTGAGAGCATCTACAGAGCAGTGTCTAAACTAGAACTTAGATGGTATTTTTTTCATGATATACTTTCTTTACTGGAAAATGTGGATTTACTGAAACCAACACTGTCTTTGAGACAGGATTAACTTTAAGCTTACTGAGAACTTAGTACATGTACATGACTGAGGCCTTGTTTTTTAAATTTTAAACTCGTAGATAAGGGTGTGTTGAAACGTTGGGCTGTAATATTTTGTCTATATATATGTGTGAACTTAGTCCTCATTTTGCTGCCCTGCATGACTGGAAGTAACCTAGAAGCCACATAGTGATATTTAAGTAGGCACAGGCTCAAGTCCAAGTGGAATAAAATAGAAGTTAAGTTATGGGAAGTTCTTTGTATATTGTTTTTTTGGTTTTTTTTTGAGGAATGGCTGTTATTTAGATGCTTGGCTTTCTGGGTGGTACTGAGACTCAGGAGGTGTCTTTGATCAATCATGACTCCCAGTCGATCAGACCTCACGTAGGTGAACATAGATTGATGCTATCTGGTGTTTACAGTGCAGCTCCACTCTCTGAAGTGTTGGCTGTTAAATGAATGCTTAATCACTTCTGGCTGTTACACAAATGTAGGCACTTAGTGCAGTGCATGGAGAAACTCAACTTCATGTGAAGGATTCCCTCTATTTGTTTGCTGTTCAATATTCTCCTGCTTCTGTTTCCTCATTGATGAAAGGACAGAAAAATGTTATAGATGGAAACAAATTAATGAAAATATTACATGGTTTCACTTTTGTGAAGACAGAAATAGATTTAGACTTCTGTGGCATTGCTTAATTGATCTGAATTTTATGTAACTTTATATTCTATAATTGCTTTCAATTTGTATTTTTGAGATATTGATTCCTAAGCAGCTCTTGGTGATGGGAAATGCTTAAGGAAAAGTTTACAACTTGCCCTGAACTTCTTCCCATTGTGCATCAACTTCAAGTTTGATGTATTTGCCAACAGCATTGAGGTTATGGGTTGTGCTCTCTGTCATGAGGCTTTAGGTCCATCTTGTGTATGAATGCAGAGCTGGGCCTAGATGAGAGCAGACTTCAGGGTGAAGGCAAAGAGAATCAACTATAAACCTGTTTTTAACCACTCTGCAGCTTGGCAGTGAGTGCTGGGTGAGGAGTTGGTAATTCATCCCCTCTTTGGTACAGGTTACAAGGTTTCCAAAGGAAGTAGAAATACGAGCGCTGATTGAAGGGCAGTTCATGGCCAAGAGGATTCATGCTGAGAAGCTGGGATATAAAGTCTGTGAGTATGATGAGAACTAATGGCACTGGGGGCCAAAGGCAGCAATGTCAGTGCTGTCATCCCTGTCCTGCCTTGTGGATACAGAAACTGGTCTGGATTCTGAGTTTGGTCTCTCAGAAAAATTATTGATGGTGTGTTGGGTGCAAGTTTTTGCAGATGGTAGCATTAGGACCAAAGAGGTTTAGCTTTAAGAAGACTTCTTTTTCAAGTATTCTTGCTGTCTCATTGTTTCTGAGCTGCATTTTCCATTTTTAAATAAGAGTTTGGCCTTTGATAGATGTTTAAGTGAAAAGACCAGCCTTCTGCCTGAAGCACAAGACTGTAACTCAGGAGATCTGAAATCTATGCTCAGTTCTTGGATCTGCCATAAGCTGGTCACACAACTCTTTACTTCAGTTTTCTATTAATAAGGCAGAAGCCCTTTCCCTGTCTTGTGATTTAGAAAGCCAGAGCTCCAGCTTCCTAGAATTTTTGGTATGAATAGTTTTTAGCACATTGGAACAGCAAAGTCAGCCAGTATTTTACCTGTAGAAGTGGGTTCAGATCATTACTTGGTGTACAATTATACAAAAATAATACAGACAAGCCTGAAGATTTGTATTGATGTTTTCTCACAGTGTATCAGCCAGTGGTATCTTTAACATGCTGAATTAACTCATCTGGAGGATTGTTAATAAATATTTTATTTTTAAAAATCATAGTATTTTTATTTACATCCTGATCTCCTTCATAAGTCATTCCTACCCCCAGGCTTTTATCAATAATCATGAAGGACAGAAAAATTTTATTGTTTATTTTTAAGAGAGAACTCCAGGAGCTGAAAGTTGAAAAAATGCAAAGATACTGGAACAAATCACAAGGCTTGACAGCACCACCTCATAAATTTATGCTGTAAAGGTTTTTGTGTTATATATTTTCTTATATAGTTGAAACTGTATTTATTTTTGGGGATTATTTATGGAGACAGGCAGAGTTTCAAATAGGCTGTGTTTAAAATACCTGTTTATCCTTCCTTCTTAGATTCTGCTGCACCAAAATCTTGGTTTATATAGCCCAGAAAGCTCATGGCTGAGGATACTTTTGCAGTCTGTAAATGTCAGGGGTTAGACAAGCACCGGAGTGTGAGAAGAACTATTTGAGATATCAGACAACCCTGACACAGGAACAAATGGGGATAAATTATCTGTAAATACATTTAGGCTGAGTAGGACAGCCGAAAATCCAAATAGTTGTAGGATGTGACTTAATAAGCTTTGAGAATTCTTCATTAGTATTTTTTAAAATGCTGTAGATGCCTACAATGAAAAGGAAACAGGTGGGATTGGATTATATTCCTATGGATTCTTTGGAATATTAGATACATTTTTGTTGCATCCCTAGGGCCTTTTAGCTATTTGGTAACTTAACAGATGAGTTGCTTTAAAAAAGAGCTGCTGTACATAGTGTAGGCTGTGTGCATCTCCCACTTCTCCTTAGTGGTATTATTTAAATGTCATACTCTGTTGTTTGTGTAGTGATGGCAGGCTCACATCTGCATTTGTTGTGTGACAGCTCTGGAAACAGGGTGTGTTCTCAATGTGTTTCAGGGTAAGGATGAGCATTGTGGGAATTACTCCAGCGTTGCCAGACTTTCTCTTGTTTAATAGCTGCTGTTTTTCAGGCTGCCTTTTTTTTTTCCTTTCCTTTTAATGTGATTTAAAAGCTTATTTATTTTTTGGATTAAATATGCAGTCGGGACCCTCGTGTTTATTCAATTCCTTTTAGGCCTTGCCTACATGGGGGATTTACTTTGATATTTCCAGGAATCAAGCTGATTTACATTCAGAAATATAATCACAGCAGGGTAAATCTTGGCTTTTTTTGGTTGTTGTTGCTGTTGTTTGCACTGATGTGAGAATACAGTAAGAAGTGCTCACAAGCTCTGGAAGGTTCTGTGATGACACCCATTAAATCAATGTGTGACAGAAATGGATGTGGCATGGTCAGTGACAGCAAATGCCTTGCTGGGTTGCCCTGAGGTTTGTGTGGTGCTGTCACAGTGGTGCAAATGAGTCAGAAACCTGGCTAAGAATTTCCCTAGCTCTGGCACCAAGGCGCTGGAAAATGATTTTGGCAGCTCTGATCCTGCCTCTCTGTTCTTGGGCCAAATGCAGTTTGGATGGCTGTAATCAGAAAAGCAGCAGCGTACGTGAGAGAATTCTGTAAAAACAAATAAAAACTGCCATATAGAGTTCTTGGTTATGCACTGTGAACATGACAAACATTAGATAATCCCTTAGAATTAGCTTCCAGTTAATGAATATATTATCTTGCAAGGAGCAGTGTTTTGAATCCTCCGTCTAGCTGGTGCTGTGGGAAGGAGTGCAATGATGCTGAAAGAGCTTTTTATATGTGAGCTTTTATTCCCAGCTGGATGTGTCCAGCACATTATAAATCTGATATAAATGACAAATAATAGTTTAAAATACCCCTTAAAGCAGCTCCTCGGGTGCTGTTTGTGCTGCCTGTGACACGAGCTCAGATTTCAGTGTGGCTTTGGTGCCAGTAGAGGGCAGGGGATTCTGTCTCATGAATTTTGTCTCTGAGGCTGGGACGTGTCAGCCTTGTTCTGAAAATGGCACACAGTCACCAGATGATCCTTAGGAGAAAGGTTAAACCTTATATTAATTGTGATTTAAGGGCTTTCAAAGTGTGTGTCACTCTGTTCTAATTGCTCTAATCTTTCTCAATCAGGTTTCAGAGGAAATCATTCAGTAACACCCTGTATCCTGTTTTGCTTATGTGCTTAAGGGGTGGACTGAGTGTTGAATCTAGAAACAAACAAGTGAAGTTTGGTCTGTCCTTGTTGTTTACATCCTCCCATTCAGAGATTCATGAAGATAAGGTGAGGGTTTGCTGTTCTGCCTTTATTTTCCTGAATTTTGATGGTATCATAAACACCTATTTTTTCACTTCCTTTTATTGCTTGCAGTCATTCCCCTTGGAAAGCCAAGCTCACAAGTGCAGTTCAGAGGCTGGACTTGAAGCCATGCTTGCTGCATGGTTAAGGGACTCTCTGAAGTCAAAACCATGGTAACTTTGTGGAGAAATGACAGTGTCTGCAGCTCAGTGACACTGGTGGTTACAGCAGCTATAAAGCTGTCAGTGGTTCAGACTGATCTGCCAGTATATACTTCAATAATCTTGATGATCACTTCACAGTTGCTTCTGTTCCTGACCAAGCAATCCTGAAGTTCATCCTAAAATTGACACTGGCTGGAGAATGTTGCCATGGTTCTTGCTTGGACCTAGTGAGGCTGTTCTGGTGGAAACCCACAAAACTGAATAATTTTGGGAGCAAAATCCATCCCCCACTTTACTGATAGGTGAAGTAAATATGCCATGATGTATCTTACGTATGCTGAAGGAAAATAGCACACAGGTAAAGGCTCTGTGCTGATCACATATGTAGTCAATAGATATTTAAATTACATTTTGCTCTAGAGTGTAGGAACCTTCATGACAATGGTAACCTGAGCCCTGAGTCAACACATGTTGGATCAGGTGTGTTAGAGTTGTGTCACGTCAGCTTTTGTGGACTGCAGCACAATTAATAAATCCTGCCATGTAGGAAGGCTGATTATCTGGGGTGGGGTCTGTGTTGAAGCTGTTAACTTTGGACAGGGCTTTCTGTCTTGTTTTTGTGCCTGTCAGTGATCCATAATACTCCAATTGCCCAAGGTGCTGTTCTGTCACCTTTGCACCCTCAGGAATCTGATTCTACCACCCAACTGTGCTCAGCAGGAGCAGGTGGGTAGAAGGTGCCACATTTTATAAGTGCAGGCTTTGTCCATAAAACCCTGTCTGTGATTATTGTGTAATTTATAGTTTCTAACATAAATCCATCACTCACAAATGATTTTGGTGCTTTGAATTCTAGAGACTGTATTGGTGCTTAAGTGCTGGCTGGGGTGACACTGACATGCCTGGGGCTTTGCACTGCTGTAAGAATGAGCTGATTTTTTTCAATGGGGTGCATTCTTGAAAAAAAAAAATAGCAGTCCTGAAGTGCTAAGAAGAAAAAGAGCAATGTCAGAGCATGCTGGGCCTGATTTCTCAGGAATTAGAGAGGGGACTTACATTTCTGAAGAACTCAGTTTAAGATTACATGAGGGTGAACCCCAAGGTGATGAATTTTCTTCAGGTGGTATTTTCTTCTGATGCCCTTCTCAGCAGGCTGGAGGTAGCAGTAATGTGGGGCTTTTTTCCTGCAGGGAAGGCAGTCTAATGGAGTCAGGGATGCTCAGGAAACAGAATCAAGGAATCATTAAGATTGGAAAAGAACTCCAAGATCATCACATCCAACATTTAACCTAACACCAGCATGCCCACTAAGACATCTCATGAAATGCCATGCCTACACGTTTTTTGAATACTTCCAGGGACAGTGACTCCACCACTTCCCTTGTTCCTAACTATCACTTAGTACAGCATGGAGCAGTTGTGTTTTATTGTTCCTGTTATCATGTGGAGGCACAGAAACCCAAAGGTGAGACCTGAGGCTGTTACTCCACAACAAAATATTGGCTTGGAGGATGAAATGGCTCTCCTTCTTAGCAAGGCAGGATGTCACTGGTCCTTGGGATGCTTCAGGGATGCCTTTGTGTCTGGCTGTGAGACAGATTTTTCTGCTGCTGGTTGTCCTTGACTGTCTGGCATTTGTGACTGTGCTCTCCAAAACTCCTGTGAATTAATGGGAGTGGGGATTCTTGTTCTGTCAGCCTTTGCCTGCACTGCTGAGTGTGTGTTTACTCCAGTTGTAGCAGTGTTTTGGCTGAAATAAGGAACACTGGGAGTGAGGCCATTTTGTAGTTGCATACAGATTAAATTGATGTTTATGCCCTGTGGGATTTAAATTTCTTAGAGAAATCAATACTAAAATGTTGTGTTGGCTTCGTGCTTGTCTCTTGCTGTTTGCTGCTGAGAGTGCTGATGGTGTTTCAGCAGCATGAGGGTGCTGGCTTTGTTAGGGAGCTTTTGCTTCAGCAAGCTTGTGAAAACAGTTTAAAAATTATTAGAGGACAGTGACAGGTTGAAGTTTTCTTTTTGGAACAATAGTGAATAGCAGTAACAGCCAGATTCATATGTGGAACAGAGATGGGGCAGAGTGTGCTGCTTGGCATGCAGTACAAACAGAAATGCCTTGCCATTACATCTTAAACCTGTATTTTGGAGGGAGGAGTGTTGGCTCAAAAAGTACTTTGAAATTCATCAGAGGCAGGATCTTCCTCCCAGATAAGCCAGTCATTCTGCTGCAGAGGATATTTGTATTTTCTGATGAAACTTCTGCCTGATAAGAGTGCCAGTGTGAGGATGGGCAATAGCTTGCCAAGAACTTGACTCTATCCACTTTTATTTTTCACAGAGCATCAGACTTTTATCACGTAGCTGAGCCTTCAAGGCATGATCAAGCAAGGCTTGGTTTTAAGCCAGTGATCTGGAAAGGTTGGTTAGCTCATTACCAATTCCCTGACCAAGTATTTCACAAAATATTGGCTTTTTATTATTACTTGGCTCAAGAGAGTAAAGTATTAGTTTAACTAATTTTTAAAGGGTTAGATAAAATGTCTCTGAAGGAAATGACCTCATGTGCTATAAGGAAGCTGCTTACGTGCTCCAGAATTCTTCATGCAGTGGCTATTGTCTTGCTTTTATTTTGCTTTATTGTTGTCATACATATACAGGAAACACAATGAAGACAGAAAATCTGAAGAGTTAATAAAAAAGATTAGAAAGGGTACTATCTGTCTTTCTCTTCTGACACCATGATAAAATGCTGTCATTCTTTGAACAATTGCTTTTAATGTTTGGTCAGCAAAAGACCAAGTATGTAAATGGTTCAATTCCTGTGCCCTGATGTTGGGAGAGATTGTTTATGGCTCTGTCAGTGGCTGTGCTGTTCAGGCAGTACTCAGAAAAATAGTCAAGCTGTCAGTTTGCTGGGTTTGTTAGAGCTTTGTGGGTCTCTGGAAGCTGGGGACCTGGAGATCAGCTGGGTTATCTACTAAATCTCCTTTTATTGCTTGTTTTTTGAGACTGATCTACAGTTTTAAATCCAATTAGATTAGCAAGGGAATGACATGACTGCAGTCTATAACTGCCTTCTTGGGGAAAGGAAACTTGATAGTATGGGACTCTTGGGCCTTACAGACAGAAACATTATGGTTCAATAACTGGAAGCTGAAAGCAGGCAAACCTCAAATGACAAGGAAGGTGCAGATTTTTAACAGAAACTGAAATCAAACTGCAGCAATTGACAGTGGTGTAGCGAATTCTTTAGCACTGGCAGTTTTAAGAGCAAGATTTTTTTCCCCCACCCTAAAACTAGGTGTACTGGTCTAAAGAGATCATTTATGTTACAGAAGAGTGAGTTTAAAAAGCAAGAGTTGTCCATTCCACCTCAGACACATGGGAATCTGTAGGAAAAATAAGTTAATCTGATTCACAGCTATATAACATTGCTGTTTAGTAATCATTTATACCCATAGCAGATTCTGGTATCACTGTAAATGAAGGCCTGTTTTCATAATCATTCTGCTTGTAAAATACTACATTTACCTCTAGTTGGCACTTAGTGAAATGCCACATATTTCTTACTTTAAATCTTTCTCCTGGTGTGTTCCTGTATTTTCATTTTTGCTCAAATGTGACAGTCTTGTTAGTGAGCTCTAATCAGCTCTCCCAAGACTTTCCTAGTCCTTCCAGCTGTATTTCCTTTTTTTTTCTGGCTTAAGGTTATTCAGCTTCTTTTACACATCTCAGCTTATGCATCTCTCCTGAGCATGAGTGTCTCAATGCTTTCAGCTGCATCAACCCACACTTGAGGTTTTCAGTGTTAACAGGGGTCCCAAGCCATTCTTTCCCTGCTTCCAGCACATACAGTAGTTTTTAGCTGTGATTGCTGCATGAAATTAGGCAAGGCAATTTTCCCTTACTTAAAAACAGATTACTGCCTAAATTTCAAAAACAATTTTGGATATCTAAAGCTTTGTTTCCATCCAAATTTTGATTTCCAGAGGACAGCTATTCAGTGCTTACCCAGATTATCTCAAGGAAAAAGATGGCCAACCACCTCCCATGCTTCTTATTTAAGTAAAACCCAAGTAAAGTTCACACAATTGTGGACAAGAGTTATTTTTCTTTTGACTTGCATAACTTCAATTCTCTTCAGACATGAGGAATTAATCTGGGCAACTTTTAAAATTTTTCCTCTTTCTGGCCTGTGGTTTTCAAGAACACACATGAAGGATATTCTTAAAACTGTAATCTTATTTAACTTGTATGTGGTGTCTAACTTATGCACTAGCACAGATATATGTAGGGAATGTAAAATGACAGGTATGAGCCCCAAGGTTTCCCAACCTCAGTTTAGTTCAAGTGTAAAAGGTGGCAAAAGGTGGAAAGTTAATGAAAAACCACCTTCAAGTGCAGTGTGTACTTGTCCAGTTGTCTGAGGTAAGAACAGAAATGTGTTACCTTTGCACTTGGAGGCTGGAATTTGGGCTCAGTGACAGGACCAACCCAAGGGAGAAAATGGTGTGCGTGGAAGAGTGAGATTAGAGCATCCACAGAATGAAAATCCCAGCTTCCAGATCCCAGCTTCTGGACAGTGATATAACTTTTCACTTTGATGATCAAAAGGCTGGACTTGACAGTGCCTTGCAGTGACCTCCAGCTTGTCAGTGCTATAACTTTCCTAGCTGGAAAATCCAAAGAATGGATAAAAAAGCACAAAGAAAGTTTGCTTGAATCTGAAATTGTCTTTTTCTGACTGCAGTTAGAGTGATTGTACAGCATCAGACAAAGTAAAACTAAACCCAGGAGTACCTGCTGAGCATTGTACATCAATTACTACACAAGTAGAAAGTGAGTTTAAAAATGGCCACTTCTCTACCACTTGTGTTGGTTTTAAAGTATTTGTGTTCCATTTGATGATATCTGAAGATTAATAAGAAATGTCAAGAAATCTCTGAAAGCTGGAAATTTGAAATTAAAATACAAGTATGAATATACATACAAGCAAAGGGTAGGTTTGTAATGGTTTTATTTTTCATAGTATCTCAAAGTGAATTAGTTCTTTAGAGAATACCTCTACTGCAGATAATTTCACTTGTCAATATTTATCTGAAATGTTCCTAAACTGTGGCTTAGCACCTCATGCTTCACCTCTTATTGTGCCTATTTCCATGGATTCTTCTGAAATGCATATTTATTAGACGTTTTCAGAAGTTCTGGTGGATGAAAGTTCAATTAGCTCCTGGTTGTAAATATCAGCTGCATCTTTGTCAAATATAAATCATTTCCATTTCCACTTTTGCAGTAACACTAACAAATGAACTGACTTGTAAGCACGTTCAGTTTCTAAAGTTGGTAGCACAAGTTTCAGCGTGCTTGTCTATCTTGCCAAGGCACTCCATCATTTAGCAGCTTCCTCAGGGTGTTCTTATATCTTATTTTCAACAGCTTAGTATCACTTTTGTTGTATTTTAACAGTGGGGTTTGTTGGTAGAGGGTTTTGTACCCTGGAGGTATCCACATCCATTTCAGGGCATCCCTCCTTTGTGTTTCCAGGAGTGGTCACTCAGCTCCTTCCCTCTCCATTGCCAACATCTGTTACTGAGCAGGGTAGATGTCAGAATTTATCTGCACACAGCCATTTTCTTGGTGGGAAGCTTAAAACATACAGAAATGTTGTATATTCTATCCTGTGTGGCAGCAGCCCTGTGAGGGGTGTTGGAATGAAGGTGGTCACTGGTCACAGAGCCTGAGGGATTTTGAAGGATATTTTCAAAAGCATCCATTCTCTTCACTTGAGATGCTCTTGATTTTTTTTTTTTTCCCTGTGTTTATTCTGGTCAAAAATGAACTTTTTGTTATTTTGAAGTAGTTCTAATTATAATGGCAATACAAATGTACAAGTGAAGAGCTGCTTGACTAATCTCTTCAAATTAAGAGCACTTCTAGTTAAATGACTTAAGGTTACCTGCAAATGAACAGTTTTACTGCAGAGCAAGTGATACAAAGCTCATGTGGGGCACTTAATTTTGTGAACACAAAGGCTTTGTACCCACTGAAATGGAGGTGAACATCTGAAACCATTGTTTTAAAGTATGACACAGTAGAATAAGAAATTGCTGGCATATCTATTGGGAAATGTGAAACTCTGTTTGTAAGTAAACTGCATGAAATAACTCCTTTAGTAATCATGTGCATCTGATGCTTTGGAGCAATGCCACAAAATCATGAAAAAAAGTGATCTAAGGGATGGTGTGTACCCTAAGAGCTTCACATAAAAGGCTCAAAGAACAATTACCTAAGTTGAATGCACTGTTTTAAAAACAGCTTCATCCATTTTCCTGCCTTTTTTTGTACTTTTCCTCTAAATAACTCTAATGTATATTAATTAATTGCTTGAAATAATACCAATAAATCTAACAAGGTTTGTCTAAAGCTTCACTGCACAAAGGAAACTTCATGTTTGTTTCAGTGGTGAGAGGAAAAAAAATCATTTACTGAAAATATTAAGAAAGCTAATATTAATTTAGATGGAACTTAATGAAATCTTTAATGGCTTTGTAAAATTATTTTCCTTAGATTGTAATTTGAATTAAATCATTACTATTGTTAAATTAGTTAAACACTAAATTAAGAAATGCAAATGAAGTGAGCCCAAAATCCAATGTGGTTATTGTTTTTATTGATATATGTAGGCTAGTGGTGCGGAGCAAATTCCAATTATATCTGATCTGTTATTTGCAGTACAAGTTCCTGACTCTTCATTAAGTGCAATACATTAGATTAAATGCTTTGTTCGATGAGAGCTTGGAAAATACCACTATTACAATAAACCTCTTGCTGCTCTTGCCTCTTTGTTTGGGCTGTTAGCACATGCAGGCTTCAAGGCTTTCTGGTTTAAAGTTGGAAAATCCTGCCCAGCTGTGATCATCAGAGGAAGATAAATGTAGGTAGCAGAGTCATAGGAGACCCAGGAGTGAGGGAGAGCTGCTGAAGGAAACTCCATTACATACATGAGTTCACCTGAATAAATGTTCAGTGGCTTCTGTTTTGCTAACTTCAAATACTGCTAGCTAGCGAGGAAAATGCTCCTTTCACATGATGCATCTCTATGATTAAAACATCCAAAATAAATGAAGCATGCCTCCACATATCAGAACTGGATTGATCCAAGTTGTCCTTTATTCTTTGGTTCATATTTTTATAATTTTTGTATTTATAAAACACTGACTGGAATGAGTAGAAATCCAGGGAGGAAAGAGGAAGATGTGTGTGCCATGTTGGGCTTGCCTGCTTTGTGCACAGCCAAGGTACTCGCCTGTGTCCAAGCTCATTTTTCATTTTTAAGATGCTGTTTTCCTCAGAAGCTCTCCAGGAGGGTGAAATGGAGCACCTCAGCTGCCAAACCTCCCTGTGACAGTCCCATGTGGAGAAGATGACACCATAACCAGGGGTGTATGACTGGGCAAGCTGGGCACACGTGGTGGGACCCACATTGCTGAGCTGTGCCAGGCTTGTGCTGTGCCTCTGCATCCACCCTGGTGCTGCTTGGCTCTGCTCTGCATCAGCTGATGGGGCTTCTCAGGTGCTCTCCAGAGCTCCTGTTTGAGCTGAGAGAAGAATTATTATTATACCCATTATTGTACACTGAGGAAGAATTTGCCTGGCCTGTTGAGCCCCCATGCAGAAATGTTCTTACCTTTGTCAGCATTGGTGATAAATTATTTATATACAATGTGCTCCTCATTTCAATGTGTTCTGATGGTGTCATGGCACGTGTCCAGCCCAAGTGGAGGAGCTGCCTCTGCTGTGGCTGCCCTGCATTTACAGCAGGGTGTAGAGACAAAAGCCATGAGACCTCATTTCTGTTTTTCAACCTTCTGGAAAGCGCTGTTGCATTTGGGAATGAATGCAGGCAGGGTGCTGGCAGAGCAGTGGTGACAGCTGATGTTTGCAGCAGTGGCTCTGGTTTCTCTCTACATAGATGTTCTCTTTCTCCCAGTGTTTGAGGTGTAAGCAGTGCAAGTAGCTCCATAACCATGTGAGTACATCTGATTCAGCTTCAGCCTGTGGTTAACCTTTTCCTGGCAGAATAACTGCAGGAATTGATGTGATAGAGGCTTGTGAGGTGGTTGCTGCTCTGTTTTAGCCTAATGTGGTGGGCATAGTTAGTGTATTCAAGTGCTAGTTGGCTTTGGGAGATGGGGTTCTGTTGCTTTAGTTTTTTAAGATTTTCTAAGCCTTCTGATATTGACATTCTTGTAGCAAACTTTTTCACACACTTTCTGTAAATAACTCATTGTTTTGCATTCTTTTACGGAAGAGGAGAAAGTTGATAAACTGTTGGTCTGTCTAGTGTCATTGGAGAGGTGGCACTGTCACCCTCTGATCCACTGTCACTCTTAGAAAACTATAAATGTTGGAGTCAAAAAATAAACTTCCCTTTTTTCTTCACCTTCAGAACAGCGGTGTGCTCTGGTGTTCTTTTGTGTCCTATAACAACATAGTTCCAATGCTGGGATTTAGTTGTTTTTTATGTTCATGTCTACACCAGGAGTATGTGGCAGAGTAGGACAAGGCACTGAGCTTTTTTGTGAGCCTTCTTTCCAGTTACCAGAGAATATTTTGCCCATTGTACTCCAAATATTGAAACCCAATCCTTTTCCCATACTGTCTCTGTCCTCCTCCTCTTGTTTCAGTTTCTCAGAATTCTGAATCATCCTGCATCCACAGCTATTCAAAGGGTTCTGTGAAGGCACTAAAAGACACCAGAATGTTTTATTACTGGAAAGAATTAAAATCCCCTGTTTTCTGCATCATGATGAGGACCCTAAGGATATTTGCCATGTTGCTTTGTTTTGTGCATTTGAAGGCTCTATAACTGCTGCCATACAATTAGCAAAATGCTCCCTTTCTTGGTTTCCTCCAATGCTCCTCATTGCACAAATCCATGGAGTGTGGCTGCAGAATGAGTCTCTGAAATGCTTTTATCTGTCAATGTAGCCTATTCATCCCACTCTATTCCCATGGTCATCCCTGATCTGTGCTGGGAATGGAAATGAGACCATTCTGGCTGGAAAACCTCCTGGATGTCATGCTGGCATTGCTGCTGAGGGTGGTGGCAGCTGGAGAGTGTCTCCTCACAGTGGTGGTGTGTAGAGAGGAATTTCTGGGTTGGAGACAGATCTCTACCTTCCAGGAGATGTCCTGTGGTTTTGAGGCTGGTATTATTGGCCTATTCCTCTTGAGGATTTTTGAATATGCTCTTACAGAGATATTTTATGTCCTTCTCCCAGGCCTTTTTGCCACACTGCTGTCAGAGGATAACTTGACTACTCCTCTGGCCTTCTAGGATCATGTTGCAATGGTATCATCTTGTACTTGTGTGATGGTGTTCACAGGGGTCTCAGGTTGAGGGAAGATACGAGGATTTGACTCCATGTTTCAGAAGGCTTGATTTATTATTTTATGATGTATGTTACTTTAAAACTGTACTAAAAGAATAGAAGAAAGAATTTCCTCAGAAGGCTAGCTAAGAATAGAATAGGAAGGAATGATAACAAAAGTTTGTGGCTTGGACTGTCTGTCTGGGCCAGCTGGGCTGTGGTTGGCCATTAATTAGAAACATCCAACATGGGGCAACCAGAGATCCACCTGTTACATTCCACAGCAGCAGATAACCATTGTTTACATTTTGTTCTCAGCTTCTCAGGAGGAAAAATCCTAAGGAAAGGATTTATCATAAAAGATGTCTGTGACATTCTTGAACTGACTTGAATGTTGTGGCACCAGCAACCTGCAAAGAATGAGGATCTCAGCACCCAGGCAGAGCAAGTAGAGGTTATTTTCAATGCTTACTGTGAAATGGGAATCAGTTGTGGAGAAGCCCTGGAAGCCCTGGCAGAGAGGAAGCGTGGTTGGTGTTGACCTTTAAGGTTTGGCCATGCTGCACAACAGGAGCTTGTGCTGCTTCCTCCTGCAAATCAGTGTCAGTGGAAGCACTGGGTTATGAATAGTGCAGCTGCTGTGAATAGTGAGGATAAGTAGTGCTGGATTAGAATATAAATCTTAATCAGGATTAAGCCTCAGCAAATATATATCTATGAAGCAGAATGTGCTGTATGAATAGGGAAGAAGCCAGATAAAGAGATTCTGTAAGTTCAGAGACAGCCCTGCTTCAGTCTGCGAGTGGTTGTGTCCTTTTACACTCCAAGGAGCATTCTTATTGCACTGATGTGAGGCTTTTCTTTGAAATCAAATTTATTCACAGAATTGCAGAACTCTTTGGGTTGGAAGGGACCTCTGGAGATCATCCAGTCTGACTGCCCTGCCAGGGCAGGGTCACCTGGAGCAGGTGACACAGGAATGTGCCCAGGTGGGTCTGGAATGTCTCTGGGGAGAGAAACTCCATGACCTCCCTGGGCAGCTGTTCCAGTGCTCTGCTCTGCTTGTTGGCCCACAGCTGAGAAATGCTGCAGCATTTGTGAAGGATTCACTCACCCCATCTGAAATTCTATCAGGGCTGAAATGAAATGTGAGCAAGAGGAAGAACCATGTAGCAGTAGAGGCTCATTTGTTTTCACATGAATACATTAGAGCAAAATCTCACTTTCATGAATCAGCATTTCCTTTGTCAATAGCTTTCAATATTAAACAGTAAGGTGACACCAGGATTACATTGGAGGAAAAGTAAATTAAACTGCAACAAAAGATTCTAGAGGGTAAATTGACACTTCAGGTCTTGATTTAGGTTCAGCTACAGAACAGGGAGGGAATAAGTGTTTCTTCCCCACAGTGTTTTGAATTGTTTTGTGACTGAGAGATGAAAAGGACATGTCCAGATCCTCAGTGGATACCAGCTCATCCAAAGCCCACACTCTATTGAGAAATTATTCTGTTATTCCCTTCCATGTTCTCTGAAAATTGTAACACTCAGTTTGCCAAGATATGGAGCATATAGCGGTGCACATCCCTTGTTGCCTAGAAAGAAAATAGCTGATGTTTTAATATCCTCATGTGCTGAAATGTCATATTCTTCTGCTGAAGTGCACTGTTTCCTTCTTTTCCTTCTTGCCAAATCCATTTTGTGTTTCCACACATTAACCTCTTCCTGACCTAGTGCTGCTCATGCATGAAATGCCCAAGTGCTTCTGGGCTGCAAGCACAGCAGTTATCTGATGTGTTAGTCTTGACAATGATGCAAAGGAAATGCCCAGGTGTATGAATGTTACCAATAATTTTAGTAAACAGTCCCTGCAAGTTATTTTTAGGGATGTGTATTTTGGTGGAAAGGCAGTCTTTAAATATTCTGAAACTGTTTTTAAAATTCACAGGTGTCCCTGCTATTCTGATCTTAGCAGCAGAAATTATTTTACTTTACCTTGAGGCACATTTGGTTGATATCCATAAGTATCCATGGGTTTGCATAAATACAAGTACATGTACTTCTTGTCTTGTCAGTGTAGTGGCAGCTTCTCCCTCACACTTAATTGTGTGAGTGTCCTGTGTTCTTTCATTTGCCATTACAAGTTCAGATGGCCACTCCTGAGATGTTTCCAAAGTTCACAGAAAATTTAGAAGGCAAAAAAACCCAAAAGGGAACACAATTTCTGCACGATTGTTGCTGGAAATTTAGCTGCTTCTTTACTTGTAGAATAGGTTCTGTGGAGCCAATAGCAGTGAAAGCTTCCCTATGCTTCAATTGCAGCTGTGAATTAAAGAAGCACCTTTAGAAGAAAATATACATATCTTTATAAAAAAGGATTTTACCTTTAGTCTGACTGTGATGGTGCTCACAGGGCTCTGAGGATGAGGGAAGAAATGAGGATCTGACTCCATGTTTCAGAAGGCTTGATTTATTATTTTATGTTATATATTATATTAAAACTATACTAAAAGAATAGAAGAAAGTATTTCATCAGAAGGCTGGCTAAGAATAGAAAAGGAAGGAATGAATAACAAAGGCTTGTGTGCCAGACAGTCTGAGTCTGCTGACTGTGATTGGCCATTAATTAGCAACAACCACATGAGACCAATCACAGATGCACCTGTTGCATTCCATAGCAGCAGATAATCATTGTTTACATTTTGTTCCTGAGGTTCTCAGCTTCTCAGGAGAACAAATCCTAAGGAAAGGATTTTTCAGAAAATATCATGGCTACAGTCTGATCTTTTTTTTTTGTTTTTATTGTGAACCTAGATTTAAATATAGACATTGTCATCTCATTGACTTGTTGATACTAATGATGCTACTTGTGTTTAGGCATGTTTTGAAGCAGTTTCCTAAGCTCCTGACTTGAATTTTTCACCTCCTCCTGAAAGCCACCAAGAAAACTGAGTCGTTTCATTGGTGAACCAGTGTGTGCTTAGCAATTTCTGGCAGAAATCTCTCGAACAGGGATGTGAGTCTGTCAGAACAGAGAAGCTTCAGCAGTGAGACCCCCAGTGTGTCAGTCACTGTGAGTACAAACACTGAGAGAGCTCTTGTGATCTAATGAGAAAAGGCCAAAGAGGTGAACTGTGCAACACACTTCTCCACCCAGTGTACACCTAATCCTGTCTTGCACATTCAGCTCTATCTCCAGGCTTATCCTCTGCTGTGATGATGAGAAGCTCATGCTTGTGGCCTGAATAAATCATGGAAGTTGCATGTTAAACAGAGGAATGGTCCGCTGGGAGCCTCATCAAATTCAGCAAGGAAAAATGTCAAGTCTTGCACCTGGGGCACATAGACTCTCCCTGCCTTGATATGAATCTGGGAGAAAGCTCAGCTGAAAAGGATGTGGGAGCTCTAGCTAAAAATGAACCAGCAGTGTGTTCTTGCAGCTAGGAAGGCTGAGAACATGCAGGCTGTACCAACAGAAGCACAGCCAGGCAGCTGAGGGAGAAGAATTATTGTCCTTTATTCAGCAGCTCAGCAGATGACATCTGGAGTACTGTGCATCATTTGGGGCCCCTTAATGTAAGAAATTGATTGACAAACTGGACCTAGATCCACCAAAATGTCTTATGGCTGGAGGAGCTGGGCTTGCTAAGTCTGAAGAACAGGAGGCTTTAGGGGGGCTTGTTGAGGTGCTCTTATCTGAAGTACACAGCCAAAAAAGGTGAGACAATGTCCATAAACTGATAGAGGACAGTTTCTAATCGGACACATAAAAATAAGAGATCCCAGGGAGGAGTATAAATATAAAACATTTTATTAGTGAGCTCTTGTTAACTGAAGGTCTTAAAACCTTGTCTGGGAAATGTAACACGACAAGGCTAATTTTATGTTGTCCTCCTCCTGAATAAAGTTGGTATATTGACCTAGTTCTGTCACTCTGCAGCCATGAGCCAAATGGATCCCTCAACTGCCATCCCATCTCATTTTGCCTTCTTTGGAGAGATAGAGCTAATTACAGTAGGTACTCCATCCAAATTTTTCATGGATTAATTTACAGCATGATGAACAGAGTCAGTGATGGAGATGCAACCAAGGAAGTGAGGGGTGGTCTGACCTTGTCACTCACAAGATGTGGAGACATACTGCTCTTTTCCCAGATGGCTTTTGAGTTTTGCAGAAAGTCAGTGATAAGTTTAATTATTTCTGACAAACAGAAATGCTCTGTCTTCAATCTGCCTTGTGTTCTACCCTTCATGACAGTCAAAGAAGGCAAAGCAGCATCTTGATCGGCCATCCCTTTGTGTGGGATATTTTGGACTGAGGTTTTGGGGTTGAAGTCCAGAATTTTGGCTCCAGTTGGCTCAGTGCTGTCAGGATCAGATATTTCTGATGCAAGAAGGTGCTTAGGTACCTCTCAAGTCAATGAAACTTCAGTACCTTCCTAAATAATGCTTGGCAAAGAGATGTTTTCTCAGCAATCAAGATGTAGTTTACATGCTATATGGCATTTGATAACTCCTGCTAAACAGAGAAGATTAATGTGAAGTTGCATTAGCACGTGGGTAAAAAGGTCAAGATTGCAACAATCTTCAGGATTATGAAAAATATAATTAAGGTTGTACGACTTTTGTCTTTTTATAACTTTTGAAACAAAATTATTGAGGGGGGGAATGGCTTCACTTGGACATTTGGGGCTGGTAGAATCAAATATATCTTTGCAAGATTTGAAGGTGCCTTATTTTTTGGCTTGATAGTAAAGTTTTTAAAGACCCATTGTAAAATACTTTCATGTATTATGTGACAGGGCAAGGAAAATTGAACGAGCTGCGTCTTCCCAGCTGAAAAGTCTTTTGGATCACCTCTGGCTTGACCTGATTTGCAGGCTTTTGTTCAAAAGAGAATTAAGGAGAGGCTCTTTCATGAGTGCCCAGAGATGAAGTCGTTTTGCTGCTGTTTGCAAAGGCAAAAATGGTTATCCTGAGTCAGGCTGAAGGCAGAGCTGGGCCAAAGTCTTCCTCTGACAGTGGCCAGTCTCTCACACATGCAAGGCTTGAACATCCTCCTGCTCTGCAGCTTAGCAACTTCCCAAACCTCAGGTTTTTTATGTAACATTTGTTGGTGGGCTTTTCCCCATGATATCTTTAAAAACATGTAGGTTTTTGGTATCCTGCAGCACCGAGAGCTTCACCTGAGCTGTGCATTGTGTGAGATTGTCCCTGTTTTTTGTTTGTGGTAAGCATGTCATAACTTCATTTGCACCTTGGTAGGATTTGTACTATGAGTAACAGAGAATAGTTATTCTGTATTTATCTTCTCTGACTTCACGTGCCCTGCTGAGCTCCTCCTGGTATCCCCTCAGCCATTTCTTTCTTGGCTGAATAATTGTCATCAGGATTACTCAAGTCTGGTTGGAAGCTGTCCCACCTTTGATCAGCCTTGTTGTGTCTCTATATTGTTTTCATTTCTCCTACATTCTTTTTGAGATGTAAGAGTGGTGCTGCACTGAGTATTCAAACAGAGACTCAGCTTTTATTTAGCTGGTGGCAAACTGCTGATTCTGGCTTTATTCCTTTTATAAAAGCTTCTAATGTACTTGCTTTTTCTAGTTTTTGAGTATTGATCTGGTATTTGTATGAAATTTTTAAATTTTACCATGCTTTACTCAAAGATAAAACTTCAGAGCCTGTTGGGTGTGCAAATTTGGGTCTCTTCAGTGTTGGGCTTGTTGTCCAATTCTCTGCTTTTCCCCAATTTACCTTTCAATAGCAGCTGAAGAAATTTATCACTTACTTCTACCCTTTGTGTCATGTAATTTAAAAAAACGATCAATAATTTGTGAGACCATTTTGTCCTGTGGCAGCCTTCTTTCTACAAGAAGCTTTGGTGAACGACCTCATCTAAATACCTGTTGGAAATTTATGCTTGTGTAAAGCATTTATATTTTCCACAGGTAACGTAATAATTGGGCACTCCATTTGTACACAACTTTTGCTTGGGTAACATGACTTGTTCTAAACATCCCTTGTTGACCTCCTGAACCCATGGATTTTGTGCTTAAGTCAAAAGTTGCTTTGAGTTTTTTTCTTAAGTTTCTTGAGATGTTGTAGCAGTAAGCAGATGTGAGCATGATGTTTAGCCTAATATTTATTAGTTTCTTAATTTATCCTAATATAGAGATAACTTTAGTGTGTTGTGGTTCCTGTATTTCCTGTTCAGGCAGTCTGTGAGAGATTTGTGTGTGTTTTGATCACTGCCTCCATCCTGGGCAAGGGGGCTGTTTTATGGTCCTGGTATTGATGTGATATTCAGACCATATGGATTATGTTACAAGTTGGTACAAATAACTGCTCTGGCTTCAGGTATTCATTAGTGTATGGCAACACTCGCTGCCATGGTTTTCCTATATCTTTGCAATATAATTTGTTCTTTTATTTTACAACATGTAATGATTGCCTGCCTTTCACCAGTGTGTTGATTCTATCAATATCCTCAGTGAAAACTAGGCATTTTAAGCCTTTCTATCTTATTTTTTTTACATTTCTAGTGTCAATATAACAGCACTTCCACACTTAGCTCAGTAGCTTATTTTCATGCTATGATTAAAATGGAATTGTGTCCTCTTTGTGGTTACTTGTTAAGATTTATTAATGCCTGCCCTATCTTTTATTTATAGATACAAAGTTTTAATGAGTTCAGCCCTAGAAAACGTGTAATTTCCATTTATGTCAGCCTTACTGTACTTCTAAGTTTAGGGATTCACTTGTAAGATTATTAATTGTAATTGCTCGTAGTTTGGTTTGGATGAAAACCATATTTTATATATAAACAGAATTTCTTCCAAAAGTTTTGCAGCTCCTACTGAAACAAATGTTTATAGTAAAGACGAGGAGAGAGTTACACCAGAATGGAGGGTTTTTTTTAAAAAAAACTGAAATATTTGACAGAATTTATTAATGGAAAGAGATTTGTTAGAACAGGTGAATATTGTTGATATACAGTAATCTGTGGATGCGGGAAAGGCGGAGTGGGAGTTACCAAAGCAATGGGCGTTCAGGTGTTGGCTGTGACTTTGGAAGAACTAAGCCATAAAAGAACATTTTGTTCTTCTGGTGACTTGGCAAAAGACATTCAGAGTCCTCAGCAGAGGGGGGAGAATCAGGCTAAAAAAGGCAGATTCATGGTGTATGGGTAGGATTTGGTTGTAGGAATTTGAAAGTTGAAGACAGTAAGCTAAGCAGCTTAACATCTTCAGAATAAGAGGGAGTGAAGCTTGTAAGTGCGTCAAGCTGTTTGCTTAGATCTGGACTAAGGAGCTTAAGTAGCTTATAACACCACAAGCTCCTGAGCTCCAGAGGAAGGGACTTACAAGCTGTGCAGCAGCCACACTTCAAAGGCCTTACAAGTGCAGCTGATGGAGCCTGCAGGGCTTCTGGGGAGCGTGTCAAGTGAATGTGTCCGTCTGTCTGTCTGTTTCCCTGCCGCATCCGAGCGCTTCCCTTTGTTTCCTCCTTCCAGAGTTACAGACCACTCTTCCTCCTGGAGTTATCACCAGTTATCAGTGTTAAATACCAGGCACTTGGAAGTCAGGAGGCTCTGAAAATTAATTTAGTCACGTCCTTTATACATATTCTGTCCTTTTTGCTCACTTAAAAACCACAGTGTTATGCATGCAGGGATGTACCACTTGTTTTTCTGATTAAATGTATGAAGACCTTGAAAATGAAGGGTTCTCTCCTTACAATGGGGGATATAAAATTGTCTCAATTGTATGATCTCCAAATGTAAATTACCTGTCTTCAGGGTATTCAGCTCTAAATGTGTTTGGTTCTTGTTGAAGTCTTTAGGACTAGATCATCCCAGCTTGCAAAGCTGCACTGTGCTGCTGTGGTCCCACCCAATTCCCACTGAAATCAGTTGACTTGGTTGGACTCAGAGGCTCCTGCAAAGCAGAGATGGCTACTTTCACAAACTTCTGCTCTCCAACATAGCTATGATGTCCTCAAGAGTGTCATTACTTACTAGTCAAAAAAATTACCTTCATAATGGTGCTTTCTTGAGTAATTTTGTTATCTTGAGCTTGTTCTGTCCTGATTTTGCACTTTAAATTAGAGGCATATGACCACATTTCTGTTTTGCTCTAACTCCTTGCTCCCCAGCTATTTAGTTTCTATGTATTTCAAAGTAGATCCTTACTTGCAGCTTAGTATTTTTGTCTGTACAGACTGAAGCATATGATGATGAAAAATGGATCTTTATACATTAATACCTCACCCAGACTGATCTTGCAAAGTAGTCTTTCAGGATATTTTGCACTGTTTGCAGTTACATGTAGTGTGATACTGAGGGTAATTCAAATCACAGTGTGGAAGAGGATGGAAATGATCTCAGGAGCTCATAGCCAGAGCAGGGCCAGTTGGGGGAGATGGCCCAGGACTGTGTCCAGTTTGGGGTTAAATCACAGAATGGTTTGGGTTGGAAGGGATCTTAAAGATCTTTTCATTCCACTCCCCTGCCATGGGCAGGGACACCTTCCACTATCCCAGGTTGCTCCAAAGCCCTTCCAACCTGGCCGTGGACACTTCCAGGGATGGGGCACTCACAAGTCTTCTGGGCAACCAGAGGGTGTCTTAATGCCTTCACTGTAAAGCACTTTTTCTTCATACCTAATCTAAACCTATCCTTGTCTCAAAGGGTAGAGGTTCCAGACCCTCTCTGGGAAACTTGCAGTAGAATTTTTTTTTAAAAAAATCTATATTTGAAAGGATTTTTTTTCTATTTCATCTTGTGCCCTTTGCCACTTGTTCTATCACTGGACAGTACAGAGAGGAATCTTTGTCTTACTCTCTCTTATCAAATATTTATGCTCATTGATGAGACTCCCTGTGAGTCTTCCCTCCTCCAGGCTGAGCAGTCCCAGCTCTCTCAGCCTTTCCTTGGATGTCAGATGTTCAAGTCCCTGAATCATCTGCACATTCCTCCATGGGCTCACTCCAGCGTGTCCATGTCCTTGCACTCTCTTGCCCAGCCTGGACCCAGCCCTGCTGTGCTGGGCAGCTCCTCATCCTGTTCTTTCTAGTGCCACCCAGGACGCTGCAAGGGCACAGGGCTGGATTTGTTTGCCTTGCTGTACTGCAGGATCCTCAGCTCTTTTTCTGCTAAGCTGCTTCCCAGCTGATCTTCAGCCAGTTGGTGTTTCCTCTCTGGTTGCAGAACTTTTCACCTCCATTTATTAAACTGGATGAGGTTCCTGGTCTGTTCTCCAGCCTGCTGAGGTCCTGCTGCTGGCAGGACACCCCTCTTGTGTGTCAGCACTCCCCTCAGCTTTGTGTCACCTGCAAACTTGCTGAGCACTCACTTTGTCCCGTCATCAAGGTTGTTAATATTGAACAGCATCAGACCAGTGCTCAGCACTAGTGAGTTGCCTCCAGCTGGACTCTGTGCCACTGTTCACAACCTTTAAGTCCAGCAGTTCAGCCAATTTTCAGTCCACCTCACTGCCCATGTATCTAGTCTGCACTTTATCAGCTTGTCAGTGGAGATCTTATGGGAGACAGGGTCAAAAGGCCTGCTAAAATAGAGATAAACAACATCCCCTGCTTTCTCCTCATCCATCAAACCATTCATCTCACCTTAGAAGGCTGTGCTGACCAATGCCAGTCACGTTTCTATCATTTGTGTGCTTGG
Organism: Zonotrichia leucophrys gambelii; assembly: GCF_028769735.1. Classification (NCBI taxonomy): domain Eukaryota; kingdom Metazoa; phylum Chordata; class Aves; order Passeriformes; family Passerellidae; genus Zonotrichia; species Zonotrichia leucophrys. The sequence continues at coordinate 6,817,381 of NC_088171.1, read as the reverse complement.
AAATGGTATCCAGGAGATTTTGCTCCATCTTGCCAAGGATCAAGGTGAGATTGACTGACCTGTATTTCCTGGTGTCCTCCTCTTTGCCATTATTGAAGACACATTTGCTTTTCTCCAGTCCTGAGCAGCCTCCCTGAATTGCCATGACCTTTCAAAAATAAAAGAGTGGTGTCACAATTGTGTCAGCTAACTGCCTCAGCAATCAGGGATACATCTCATGAGATCCCATGGATGTCTGTGCATTCAATTTATATAAATATTCCCCGAACCTGGTCTCTTCCATTGAGAGTTTTCTCTGCTCTGGATTTCCCTCCTGGCCTCATGGACCTGCCATTCCTGAAAACAAATCGGACTGAGGCAAAGTCAGCACAGAGGGTTTTGGTCCTTCCTCACCCAGTCCTATTCCCTGGCTATGTCTGTGTGTGTGTGTTTACTTGTGGGCTTCTTTCCAAACAAACAAGCCTGAGTTTTGTGCCGACTTCCCAGACAAGCTTTTCCTGTTCATGGCTCAGGATGTCAGCCAGCTGCCCCAGTGAGCCAGCAATTCAATTCCAGGGGAAGTTCAGCTTGGGTGAAAACAAAGACAGCAGTACACGTTTTTCTTTGGGATTTTAATTACTTCCGTCTCTGTATCTGAAGCATTTTTCTTAAAAATATTTCACTTTGCAGGTGTTGCCTCACAGACTTTCTCTCATCATAACTTTTCTTATCATCTGCAGCCATTAAGGAGTTCAAAATACTTTTGGCAGGGGGGTTAACACAGGTGCCATGGAGCAACTCCCATTGGAATAATTGCATTCTTCTTAAAGTCCCCTTTTTATCAGGTGTTATCTTAGGGTTCATTTCATGTCAGGAGTTGCTGCGTTGTGCTGTGCTGCCTGCCAGAGAGGGATGTGTTTCACAGTGGACTTTTCTGAGGCTGAAACTTCTGTATGCAAAGTAATTTTTTTTTTTTTTTTAATACTGGAAGGACAATCCAATAAACCATTTTCTTTCTTATTGGAAATTGAAATAATGTTGCTTTTTTTGGATGGAAAGACGTGTCGAGGCTGGATTTTTATGTCTCATTGATTGTCAAGCAGAGCCATGGCTGCAGCTCACAGTGAAAACGTGGGGTGATTTCAGTGCTGCTTTGACCCTCAGGACACTTGGCCTGCAGTCCTAGTTCATCTAGATGAGTATCTTCTATTTTTCTCACATTTGGAATCAGGATGCTGATAATTCCTATCTGTCAAGGGTGTTCTGAGCACGAAATGACTATTTTTAGACTGGGATTATCAACTCCCTCAGTTGTTAAATGGGAAATGAGATTCAGAAACCAGAGATTTCTTTTTTTGGTGCTTAATTCTCAGATGAAAGATCTGCTAAGGACCCTGAACACCAACGTGTGCAAGGGTCCAGACCTGGATCACTGAAGTTTTCAGGTTCACAGAGGGTTATTTGCAGCTTGGATGAGATGTTTGTGCACAAGCAGAGGAGAATAAACCACATTGACACTCAGCTCTGGAGAGCAGCAGTTGTTGCTTCTGCAAACTTTGAAGCATATGGTTTGCATTTCTGTGTGGTAGGAAAATGGAAGATGCTTGGTAGGGCTCCCATGGTTTCTTCTGGGAATCTGTGGAAGGAAATAGTAGCTGATAGGCCATGAAGCCTTTGCATGGTGAGCCTGATGTCTCTGATATGTCAGATCTCTGACACATGTAGTGCACAGGAGACCAGGGCCCATATGGCAAACCTTGATGCATTTTGAATTCCTCCCTTGCCAGCCAGTCAAACTCTGAGCTTAAGAAAGGAAACATGAAAGCAGAAATCTGACCATATGGCAACCCTAATTAAGGGGGTGATGTTAGTTTTTTTTCTACCTTCAAACTTAAAGCAGTCATGGTGACCTCAGTGCTCTTTGCCTTCCTATGGTGCATTTCAGCATGAAAAGTTTGCTTTCCTGAGCAGGGAGACTGAAGGAGCATTTGCAATCAAACACTTGTGGTTTGGTTTCATAGGAAATCATGTGCTTTCAAAATTTCTGTTCAAACTGTCTCATAGTTAAAGTCACGTTTTAGGTGCCTTTTGTGAGGGAACATCAAGGATGCATCTCGTTTAGGAGATTGAGATCCCTTTTTTGAGTGATAACAGAAATGATTCTTGAACCTAAATTTAACATAAATCAAGCCAGTGTCTTTGCTATTGGGTTTTGAGTCAGCCTTCTGCTTGGGGCTATTCTGCCTCTTATGAAATATTCACCAATCCAGAGAGACAGTGTGATTTTGTTTAACTCGGTGGTGAAGGAAAATCTGCAGGATAAAGCCGATCCCAGTTCAGGTTCTGTCCCTGCTCTAAATCAGGGGATTTATGTCCTAACTGAGTCCATAGGCAACAAGCTGATAGTGTTCACTTACTGTATTTCAGATCTTTCTTCAGCAGCACCTTTTCCAATGTGGCCTTGAAAAACTCCTCAGTTGGCTGTTCTAGTCCAACAAAACATATCTGGCAGAACAATTCTTCACCAACTCCTTCAGGATTACTTGATAAGTTATGAGTTATAGAACAAAGGTGCTGATATGTTCCAGGTAGTAGTACATAGGGTTTCCCATTTTATTTAGTCAGTCATTGCTGAAGTCAGCACTTCAGATTTTTGGCTTATTTGCTGTTGCTATACCCCCACTTTGCAAGAGACCATGTAAGGAGAGGGTCTAACACTGTCTTCCTCATGACCAGACCTTTTGTTTTTCCCTTTTTGTGTGATTTTCCATAATTTAGATAGCTTGACAGTGTGTCTTAGTGGATTTTTAATTTTGCAGAACTTGGAGTCGATTTGCTGCTGAAAAATTAACCAGTCCATGCCCTTGAAAAGTCATTGCATCTGTTATTACCTCCACATGTGATAAGTTTAAGAAAATGATTAGCAAAGGTGTCACTCATTTCTGCATGCTGTATATCAGATCAGACTGGCTGTGAAGTAGTGAACCATATTAAAGCTGTGAAATCAGCCCTGCTCTACAGGGACTACAACCAGCTGCACCAATTTTACTATTTTTTTTCCCTTGCACATTCAGGAATGATTGGAATGGAGTTTGACAGTTTATTTACAGATTTGCTGTGACTGACAGGATGCCAGAGGGGAAATGTTTGTACTCCCTGAAGATAGTTTTTAGTAACTAAGGCTAAATATCTGACAGGACTTCTGTTATAAAACAGAGTGTGATCAACAGTTGTGTTACTGCAGAATTCAGTGCAGTTTTTCATTTAACATACAGCTAAAAATACAGAACTAAAGCCAGCACTTGCTTTAATGTAAAATGTCTCCACAGAGGAGTGTGACACTGGTGAGTTCAAACCTTCCAGTCCACTGCTGATCCCTCATCCCTGTGAGAAACTGGGGAAAGGAGGATGAAAACTGCTCGCATGTCACTTTCTTTCCTCTTGATCATTGATTTTCAAACTTAAAATTTCTAGGGTCCTAAATTTTTCAGTGTGGGACTGGACTTCTTGCATGGTAAGTTCAAGTCTCCTTGGCAACCAGTGTGTTTCTCTTGCATTATGGGCTGCCAGGAGTTCATGGTCCATGCACTGAAAACTTGCACCCATGTGGGAGATGTTAAGGCTCTTTTAGGTTTAACCTTGAAATGAAGAAAACAAAATTAATCTTGTTTTTCCCCTTACATTCATCCCTGGGCTTTTAAACTAGTGTGAGTGTGAGTTTTCTTTATAATGCTCATTCTTTTGCTGATTCCCTGTGTAAATCCACAGTAACCTAAAGTATCCTTGTGTTGTATAGAAATCTTATACAACAGTAATTTGAAAACAGAAACCTTTTAAAAGAAGATGCATGAGCTCTATACTGTATTATGTACAATATATGGGTACTAATATTATACTTTGTATTCCCAGAATTAATATTAAACTTTCAGTCAGGAAAGTATTTTTTGTTCATTAGGAGCTCTTTGTTCATTTATGAGGCACAGAAGCTTTTGTACATTGCAAAGGTTAACTGTGCTCAGAGTAAAGGTACTTGAATAAATTGTTTTATGGGTAGCAGAGGTTGAAGGTGGGCAGATTTGTCTGGCACAGAGGAAAAAAAAACTTTTATTAGATCGTTAGGTGCTAAGAAGTGCTGCCAACTTGCCAAATGTAACCTGAGTATTCATGAGCAAGAAATGCTGAAATATTGCAGGGGACAGAAAAGAGGCACCTGAGTGCCTGAGTCCTTTCTTGTATTTAAGACAGTCCTGGTTATGTCAAGTGTGACAAATTTTATTGGGGAATTTTTTCTTAACTTTGCTGTTTTCCTGACTGTATTGATAATCTACTGCAGACTGTATTATTTACTGTATGTTTTTGTCGTAATAAGATTGTGCACCAAGGAAGAGATGTAGAGCCCAATGAGTGAGGAATAAATGAGAAAAGGCAAAATGAGCCTTTCTCAGTCATGATGTTCTAGTGAAAAAGTCCCTTTTTTTCAGTATTGATATGTAAAGAATGGCTTACAGAAAGTCCTGAATACATTGTGCTGTGCCACAGCCCTGGGGAAGATTTCTCTGGTTATCACCAGGCTGAGCTCACCTCCCCAAAAATGGGGCTCTTCCAACATAGTCTTTATTTTGGCGATGGCTCAGGTTTTAGCATTTATATTTTTCAGGTTCTGTGCTGCTTTAGTGTGTAGTTCTGAGCTGCATATTAGGGGATTGTGAGCTCTCTGCACAGAGTAGGGAGGCAAAACAATTCCTGCTCCAGCTGGGCACCAAGGACAAATGATCCAAATCTCAGCCCAAGAGAGCAAGCACCGTGGGCTGAAGAGAGAAAAACAAGAAGGATGGGATTTCATAGGTTAAAACTGTAATTAGACCATTAATTCCAAGATGCAAATGGAGCAGAATTTATAGAAGTGAGATATCCTGTGACTGGTTGTCCATTTTGTAACCATTTTGGGTTCATTTTGGGTGTAGCCCTGGCTGCGCTCTTGTGCTGCCCAAGGTGCATCCATTGAGGCCTCCTAATAAAACCCTTCTTTATTCTTTATTTAACTCTATCTAGCCTCTGTTCTAGGTCAGTCTTCACAAGGCATCACTGGATGCTACAGGGGAATTCTTATTTGCCTTTTTTAATTGTTGGTAATAAAAAACATACTTCTGGGAACAAAGACTGTTCCAACTCAGCCCTTTCCTGGTGTGTTCTGTTTTCAGTAGATTGTATGCCCATGGTTGTTCTGAACCTGTGGCTCTGGCAATCCTGGCTGCAGAGTGACTTTTCTGTGTTGCAGAGTGAAGGTTTTCTGTGTCTGCACCGATGTCATCCACCCAGTCAAGGAGTTCCTCAGGGAATGGGAATGGTGGTTAACCCATTCCTGTTATTCTTGCTGTCCTATCAGAGTCTTTTCTTGCAGCAAGTCCAGCTTTGGGGTGTCACAGCCTAATCCTGCCAGGCTCCTTCCTGTCTGTGCTGGCTGTGGGGTGGCAGTGATGTCTTTCTCTGCCTGTTATCCATGCAGTCAAGCAGTTCCTCAGGGAATGGGAATGTCCAGTGCCCAGTTCTAACCCCTCAGTTTGGGAAGGACCTTGGGACACTCGACAGCACAGTTGGGAAACAATGAGGGGAGAGGGGCTGGGAACACAAACCCTGCGAGGAACCCCTGAGGGAGCTGGGGGTGCTCAGCCTGGAGAAAAGGAGACTCAGGGCTGCCCCCATCACTCTCTGCAGCTCCTGAAAGGTGCCTGTGCTCAGCTGGGGCTGGGCTCTTTCTGCAGCAGCACTGACACAGCCAGAGCACACAGCCTTGAGCTGCACCAAGGAAAATACAGCTTGGATAGCAGGAAAAACTTTCATGGAAAGGGTGATAAAGTTCTGGAATGGCTGCCCAGGGAGGTGGTGGAGTCCCCATCCCTGGTGTGTTTAACAAAGCCTGGATGTGGCACTGGGTGCCAGGGTTTGGTTGAGGTGTTGGGGCTGGGTTGGATTAAATGATCTTGAAGGTCTCTTCCAACCCACTTACAGTCATTCTGTGAATTCTGGTCATTCTGTGAATTCTGTGAATGGTGGTTGTGGCACTGTGGCTCTATGGTGCCTTCTAAGACTTCAGAAAAGTGGCCAGAATAGTTAAAGAACAGCCAATGACCAGTGTGCCTGAAATTATAGTTGAAGTTCTTCAGCAGTTGGATTATGCTATTAAAAAAGGATTAGATGATCCAGCAGGAATGGACTGCTTTGAGATCAGCAGCAGAGCTGTGAACTGGAATCATGAGCATTACTAAGACTGTCACCCAGTGCCTAAAGACAAAAGTATAATTACCATTAGAAGGTCATTTTTCTAAGCAAAGGACAGTTGTAAACTGCCTTTACCAGGAAAAAAAAGTCACTGTTTGTTGCATTGCATCATTGAATTATTCATCAAGATCAGACACTTTCTTGTTCAATTTACTTTGTCATTTTCTTCTGGCTTATTCTCAGCAGTTTGGATGAAAATATAACACAGTAGCACCTGCTTACAAGAGACATTCAATTCACTGGATGTCTTGATTGGAAAGACATTTGCTCTGGTCCAAGGTAAAATCAAATGCTCTTTGTTTTAATGGGATAGTCATGTTTTATGGACAAATAGCATAACACAAATTTTGTGTTATGATACCTTTCTGTTAACCTGGTCTTATTATTTTAGTGAGTTATTTCAGACCCTTAATTTAGAATAAATGAGATCTACTCATGGATCAGGTCCTGCATCTTTTCTTCTGTTCTATACAGCCTGCGTTGAAACAAGTGTTTTCCCAGCAGCAAGATTTGATTGTTGAGAAAGGTGTAAACATTCCTTTTTCTGAAATTGCTTCATGTATATAGGTGAAAATAACACTCTCTTAGGAAATTCTAGGCATGGTTAGATTGTTTCAAGACCCTGGTCAGAGTACTGAGATGAGTAAATAATAATTTCTCTGTCACTTCACAAGCTTTCCTTCTTATACACATGTGTATGGAGAAACTCAGACACAAGATTATCAGAATTTGCCCCCATATGTTCCTCTCTCTTTTTTCCTCTTTTGTTGCTTTCCCCCATAATTTACTTCGTTTGCATATTTCAGTGTTTCATACCGTGGTGCCTGAGTCAATTTTCTTTTGAATAATTAAACAGGTACATGCCCTTGGAAAGTCATTGCACCCTTTATTGCCACTTAATGTGTTAACTGTGAGGAATTGGGAAAAGATGATGTACATTTTTGTTGACTGCTGTTTTATGTGGGCACTGGATGTATTGTACTGAAAGGGACTCAGAGTATGCTGCATTTTGATGAACCATATCTGAGATACCCAGAGTGGAAAATCTTATCCTTTTGCATTAAAAAAAAAAAGATGTGAGCACCCTCTTACTTTAACAACAATAGTGATAATAATTAAAAAAATTAAAATCGAAAATTTTGGTGACTATTCAATGATGTCTCATACTTAGCAGGGGCTGGGTTTTGGGTAGTGGGAGACTTTGGCCTTTCCAGAAGAAAATTCATGAGAAAAGGGGAAGAGAGAGGGAATAGACAGGAGGAGTTTTTCAGCTTTTTAATGAAGATAGCTGAGACTTCTCTGGAGGGATGACAGAGGCAGGTGGGGAATGGGGTGGATAACGCACCCTGAGCTGCTCTGGGGAAGGCTGGGCTAACAGGGAACCTTCTGAAAGCCGTGGAGAGCTCCAGGATGTCATTAAAATCCAGAGCCAGGTGAGCTGCAGCATAGCTGTGCTCCAGATGCAGCTCTAGCAGTGATTTTTATAGGGGTTTGTAAAAATTGTGCTGGTTTAGATAAATGAGTCACTGTTTCTATTGTAAGAACAAGGAAAGTGTGCCAGGGTAGGCCAATGACAAAATGTGCTTTGCTAAATTGCATTTTATTTTACTATTGTCTGGTAGTCATGCTTTACTTCACCCACTCCTTTTTCTAGAGAATGCTTTTAATTGTGTACATATTTCAGTGTCTTTGGTCACTCTAAATGACATTTAAATGTTGGTTTGCCTTCATTGCTCATTCAAGCTCTACTCTTTGCTATTAGGGTGCTACTAGAAATTTATATTGATTTCTATGTGGGTTTTTTTCTCTTTTCTTAGGATAGGACAAATCTCTGCTTAAATGCTGCAAGGTAAACCAAGGCAGTTTTTGCTTTTTAATGCCAGCAAATAGGTTTTTGGCATTGTGTGGCTCATTACTCAGCATGCAGAGGGATCTGGGGAGAGATCCCAGCTGATCCCTGTGGCCAAGGCAGCTCTGGGGCAGGGAGGTGAAATCTCTGCTCCAGCTGATAAAGGCTGAGAATTCCTTTAAAATACAAAACATAAAACTGCTTGGTCAAGCTTGAGAAAAAAGTGCAGACTGCGTCTTGTGCTTTTGGTGTGTGAGTTGATTAATAAAGGCAGAAATAGGAGGAAGAGGTTATGGCAGGGTGGGTTTGGGTTCAGTGCAATCAATAGTGATTTATCCAGAGAAAAGGGCCTCCATCCATTGAGACAGCTCTCTTCTCTTGGCCTTTGGAAGAACTTTCCATAGAATAGCTCAGCTGTGCTTAAAATATCCCCATGTCAGCAAGGCTGATGTGTTCAGCCAAATGAAACACTCCTGATTTTGGGGTTCATCAGTGGAAAAAAACATGGGGAGTATGGCAGCAGTTTATAAAAGAGCAGCCTCTTGAATTATGGAGATTAACATCTCAGGGAAGGCTACAGGCACAAAGCATACTTAAATAATGATCATTGGCTAAAAGGCATCAGTGCCTTGGAGATAAAGAACTGCTATAGATTGTCAAAGAGATTATCAAAATCCCTCAATCCAGACAGTCTTAATGATGCAGATCATGAAATGTGTGGTGACTGAGACATAAATGTGTGTTTTGATATGGATTGTATGATCACTCATCAAAGGATTCAGACCTGTTTTTTTTAAAGAGTGTTTTCTTTACTATCTGAATCAAATATGTCAGCTCTGCAATCTGTGGCAGGTTAATTGAAATGCAGTGAGAGTGCAAAATCTGAATCAAGCATGAGGTTGGCAAACTTTGTTTATCCTTTTATTTTTTGCAGATCTCTAAAAGTAACTGCTTAACTTGAGAACTGTTGGTGAAATTAGTGTGATTTTTCCATCCTTTCTCAGATGGGAAGTGTTTGGGCCATAAAGAAATGATTTCAAAGATATATTATTTGGCTAGATTGAGTGATGGTATCAGGAGCTTGAGGAATATATTATTAGTAGAGTTGTAGTTAAGTTTCAGTGGCCAGTGATGGACTTCATCTGACTTGAGTAAAATTCTGCAAAAGGCATGCCAAAAATATGCCAAGGTAATTTTTGTCATCTCCTTTTCCCTCAGAAATTATTATTTAGTTATACCTGGTGACACTGAGTGCACATTAGAGGGAGGCCTTTCCAGTGATGGCTAAAGCAAAGGTTTGGGGTATTTCAGGTTCATCCTTGTGAGCTGTTCTGGTCGTTCTGCCAGGCCCATGTGCAGCCCTGCCTGTTAAAATCCTGTGCCAGAGCCTCACTGGGTTCCTGCCTTTACATCCACTGAGATCCCCAGACACCATCAGCAGGAGAAAAACAAAGCCATCAAACATGGAACTGTAAAAATTACAATGTGAGGGGCTGGAAATGTTCTTTCCTCCTTCTTAGCTGGACCTATGGATCCCATTGCAATTTTAGTCTTAAAGTTTTATTGATTGTACAGGGAATGTGAGGGCAACAGGGGATGGTTCAGGTACAAGGATGATGCACCAGCTCCATGTGTGCACAGCACAGCTGCAGGGAATTGGAATAATAAGAATTTTAAAAGCCCTTTGTCATCAGAAAGTCCCTACTTTTCAGTGGCATGGAGCTATTAGGGTGTGTGTGAGAGAGTGTGTTTGTGCTGAGGGGTTGCATTGTTCAGTACCCAACAGTGCACCCCTCCTAGATCTAATATTTCATTTAAAAGCAATTTGCCTGAATGAAATAAAATATGCATGATGGGTGAACACAGATGAGCTCTGTTAATGTATTCTAATTAACTTGCTAAAAATATTTTAAAATCTTAATAAGCTTAAAGAGAATTTCTGATGATCAGATGCAATGTTAATGAGCATGGTATAAAAACATAAGGTAAAGTGAAAAGCTGATTGGCAGTTGCAGTGCTGTCTGTACACCTAACACCTTTCTTGGACAAAAGGAAGATCTTTGGCTTAAATTTTATCTTTTGTCTTGGTAGATAATTTCTCAAGATCTATTTCTAGAAAGTTCAATGAGCAAAAGATTAAAAAAAAAGGAATTTACCTGTTTGATTTGGGGTGTAGTGGGAATTTTATTGCTTAATTATGCCTTAGAAAAACATGCTAAGGACATTTATTATAAAGTATCTGTGTTCTTTGTGTGTGGGAGAATGACTCTTTCCCTTTTATATATGCCATAAATCTCTGATTGTAGCCCTTTTTCTCTCCAGGCTATTAGGTTTCTGCAGACTGTATTTCATTCCTTAGCACCTATAGTTGCTTGGCAACAACATCTGATTTACATGAGCCCAGCCCTGTGAATGAATGGTTACCTGGAACCTTTCTGAGCAGAAACCCTGAGAAACGCAGCAGCTCTCCCATTCACCATGACAATTATTAGGAAATATTAATTGCTTCTCTCTATTCATCCTTCCACAGCCTTTGTTTTTCAGTTAAATGGGAACAAACTGTATTCTCTGCTTAGCTCTGGCCTGCCAGAGGTCACAGAATTCATTTATAAATAATCCACTTGGAAAGGAGGAGATTTATTAATAACAGAAGGCTTTAGTGCTGCTCAGAGACCCAACTGGTACAAGTGGTCCCCAGTGCTGTGTTCTTTAGGTACAGGAAGAATGAGTTCAGAGGAGTGAAGTAACTCAGCACAGTCACACAGAGCAGGTCAGCAGGATTTTTTTTATTTTTGTGAGTAGGTCTGGTGTAGTTTTTAGGGAGAAAAATGTTACTGCCTCAATTTATTTTCTTTTCTGTTTGATATATGGAACTTAACTGAACAAACAAAATAAACAGATTTTCTGCTACCTCAGCCCTTGTTTGGTGAGCAGTTACACCCTCCTATCAATTAATTTTATTCTTGTGAAGTACTTTCCAAGCTGTAGGCTTTTTCTATTGAGAGGAGGAGGAGATATGAAAGACAAAAATCAAGAAGAAAAATTCTTCACAAGGCACTGAATGAACACAAACCAGCCTTCCTGGACTAGGAGATGAAAAGCTACAGGCAATATTTGTGGATGCCAAAACAGTTGTAATAATTCTTTTGAAAACATGTTTAAAGAAAACGCCCAAATTGCCTTGTTTTGGGAGTTTTCTGTTTTTATCAGGTTTATCCTTTGCAAAAATAAAATATTGCTTGAGCTTGGCTCTTTTCTGTTGCATTTCCAGAGGCTTTTATTGCTGTTGTTGAAATGGCACAAAGGCTGGTGTGGAGGGAAGCAGAGCAGACCTGAGACCTGGTAGATATCTGCTTTGCAAATCTAGATCCCAAACTGATTTTCCCCCCAGGTTTGTTGTGCTTTGGGTTTCTCTAGAATAAAAATACTTGATAGCACATTCTTTTTTCTCATCACTTGAGTGGCATTCAAGGTCAGGTCATTGCACCCTGTGCCTTTTAATTATATCCTGTGGCTTTGGGTCCTGCTGAACTTGCAGCTCATTATTATTATATTTTCTCCTGTGGACATGTCTTGCTACTGATGCTCATGCTCTGCAGATTAACTAATGCAGAATTGAATGCATTTGTGATCTAAGTAATGAAGAGGCCTTTGTTCTATTCCTGCTCGTTCTTCTGATTTTGTGTGACCTTGGGGGGCTCATTTATCTCCTTGCTTGCTTTTTCTCATTTTAACCTTCGATGGATGGTGTCACATGTTGATTTGCTAGTGTAATTTTCCATTTCCCTTAGAAGATTTTCAAGGCTGGAAATTGGCGTACGAGGACAAATCTTTATTACAAACGGTGTTCTTTGTCTTCCTGAATAAGTCAGTAACAAGCATTATTTACTGAAGGGTGATCTGTAGAGCCACACGTGGTACTTACACACATCAGAATTGTGATATGTGTGGGAGGATGTGTATTCTGCTGAGTTTCAGGCACAAGTTTCTCCTGTGTCAGAATACTTTGAGGAGATACTGAGCTGTGCTGCAATGCCTACAGAGCACATTGAAAAAATTTGTCTTAGTCAGTGGAGAATGCCTAAAGTAGCAGCAACCATTTTATTAAAACTAATTTGTGAGCACATCTTGCAAGTGCCTGTCTGGGTGAGTGTCCCACCTTAGCCTGGGAGCTGAGCAGGAATTGTCATGGGGCACTGGGATGTAGCTCAGGGCAGAACTCTCCAGAACCTTGGGCTCACTGTGATGGGGACCATGAAACAAAGTGAAAATTTTCCAAGATAGAAATCCATTTTAATTTAAGTGAAATGTACATTTTTGAGTTGAGTCTGTAGTTAGAAACCATAGTCATTTAGCCAGACTGCAAGGCCTAAGCTCAGTGAAGTTACTTCAGCGAAGGACAGAGATAAAAGAAGAAAGACAGAAGATGAGAGAGAGAGACAGGGACTGCTGTAAGAGCAAGTCAGCCTGACCTCAGAATTCTTTCTGATAAAAAAGAACTAGTGGTAAAAGTCACACGAAACCCATAAAAATGAATATGTATGAACCTATTGTGAAACTGTATGCATATGTATTTGAGAGAGAGCTAAAAAGAGACCTGAAGTTCTCAGAGGAACACATGCCTTTTGAGGAGAGCAATCTCTGCATGCGTCCAGCGCTGTAATAAACATACCAAGCTTTACAACTTTGACAAAGTTGTGGGGTTTCTTCTTTTCTCCGCAAAACATGTGTCAGAATACTTTGAGGAGATACTGAGCTGTGCTGCAATGCTGCCTACAGAGCACATTGAAAATTTGGTTTTAGTCAGTGGAGAATGCCTAAAGTAGCAGCAACCTTTTTATTAAAACTAATTTGTGAGGACATCTTGCATGTGAGTGTCCCACCTTAGCCTGGGAGCTGAGAGCAGGAATTGCCAGGGTTGCCAGAGGCACTGGGATGTGGCAGAACTCTCCAGAATCCTGGCTCACTGTGATGGGGACCACAGGACACTCATCTCACATGGCCCTGCAGGGAATGTGCCTGCTGGAGCCACACACAGAACCATTCCCTCCAAAAAGCTCTCCCAGGAGGTTTCCCAGTGAAAGGCCCTCTGTGATTAATCAGGAGTTTTTATAAGCTGGTAAATATCTGTATAGACCATCATGCAGTCAGGCACTTCTATGCCAGGCATTTTTAGTGCTCTTACCAACTCTGCTCTTTTCTTTGATAGTGGTTTCAGAGGTGAAGACCAAGGCAATGGTATTACGCCAGCAGCACTAAGCATCAGTGGTTTGTGGTCTTGAAATTATGCCTTTTAATGAGTGGCAGAACATAATATCCTTAGCTTAAAAGAAATACAAGATGTAATTTAATTGTGGTCTGTAAAGTGCGAACATGTGAAGGGGAAACCTAATTTTAATAATAACATTTTGACTGGAAGGCTAAAGCCACAAAGATTAAGTGACTAGAAGTTTAAAGAATAAAAATATAGATTATGGGAAGAATGCAGCTGTTTAAAGGTATTAAACATGAAAACAGTCACAGCAAATTCTCAGTCACTTTGGCTGAGGTTCTGTGTCTTTCTAAGGTCCCCGTAGCTCAGTGATGACAGATCTGCACTCTGGGGTCACTGTGTGGAATTTGGGTGATCTCATTTAGGGAAAGGGTCCACTCTGATATTTTACTGTTTAGGAGCTGTCTGCAGGTATGTTATTAAAAAGCTGGATGTGATGGCCAGATTTAACTGGCCTGGTTTGCATCTCCTCTAGGCTTTGTTTTCAGACTGGCACCACCTGCTTCAGAACATTTTTTGGGAATCTGTTAATTTGTCACATTGGTTCCAGAGCTCTTGTTTATTTGCTGAATAACAGGAATTCTGCAGTGGAAAGTGAAGGCAGAGGTGTTGCCAAGAGTCTCATGAATAATTGTGGCAACATAGGATAAATCAAAGCAGGTTGTTCTTTGTTAAGTTAAGCCTTTAATTGGAGCCTTGGCTACTTTACAGATGTTTGAACAACTGCTGAATAGTTTTTGTGGTTATCAGTATTTTCTCCAACACACAGTTCTTCTCCAACACACAGTTCTTATAATATCCAAACTTTGGGTAACAAAAGAGGAAAACTGAGTGGCCAAAAAATAAAAAAATAAACTTGATGTAAGCAGTTACGTTGGTACTTGAATCTTTTTTACCTTATTAATGAAAAATGTTGTTATTTTTTCTTTTTTTTTCTTTAATTAATTGATTCAGATCCTAGAAACTAAACAAGAGATAGCAAAGTTCATTAAATTGCTTCCAGTAATAATGTCTTCAGGAGAAGATTTCCCCCCAAGACAATTTCAGTGTTGACCAAACAGATTTTGTGTTCATAGAATCACAGAAAATCTTGGGTTGGAAGTGACCTTAAAGATCATCTGGTTCCTACCCCTCTGCCATTTCTTCCATCTCTTTCCTTAAAAGCTTCAGAGGAATATATTTCCAAAGTATTCAACCTTTATCTACAAAAATTATTTGTCTGAATCTGCTGCCTTTTTTTCCCCCCTTGCTGTAAGCTCTAGTGCTGAGCTGTGGATTTTTTTTTTAATATCTTACCTTTGGAATTTGTCCCAGGCTTCATCATAACATTCTGCCAAATAGAGATCTGTGTCTAAAAAAATAAATTAAAAATCACTGTGAATTGATAAGCAATTGCAGCTCTGCAGCATTTCTACAAGAATTGCAAATATTTCAGAAGCCTTGTTGCCAGCTTCAATGTATATGTTATAACAATGTTATGACTATTGATCTGCTTGTTCCCAAAGAAGTCTTTACCACTCATGTACCTAAGTTTTCCCTGCAGTATAATTCTGCTGCAGTCAATGAAGTTGAATTGTATCTTGAGTAGATTTTGTTTCCTCTGGAGCACCTCTTGGGCTGTGTGGGGGTTTTCTGGGGTGATCTGCAGTAATTTAAACTGCTTTTAAGAGGTAATTCATGTGCATGTTTTTCTTTGTTTATTTCTTCTTGAAATCCATCAAGAAGGAGAAGGCTTTGGGTCAGCATTAAATTTAAAATTAATCTCTGAGTTGAGCTGGACTAGGAGGGCTTTCAATAAATGATTTGGTGTCTTCAAGCTTCAGGTTCTGAAATCCTAAAGTTTTGCCTTGATTGAAATAAGGTCTTAGGAAAGCCAAATTTGACATTTTCATGAAGAACAATTTCTTGAGAACATAGGGTGGCCTGTGACTATCAGTGGCTTATAAGCCTTGGTTACTAAACTGTTCCCACTCTGTTTCAACCTGATTGTTGCTCCTCTGCTCATTTTAGTGCTGTTATTCTTGCCTTGCAGCAGTGTGAGCAAGAAGAATCATGCCTGGTCTCTCCCACATCATTGTAGAGACTTTATCTATGTAAGTAGCATAAATGTTGAGAATATTAGGCAAATTTATCATTGATGCTGAGAAAATCCAGGCTTTTTCCCCCCCCTCTGTTGAATTACAGCTGATTTAATGGTAGCTCTACTACAGTGGCCTTAGAGGCTGATGATCAATTCTATCTGTAAAAGTTGTTTTTCTTCCCCCGGCACTGCATTTAACAAATAAGACTGAATTTTGTGTCAGGAAAATTCCTGACAAACATTTGAGCAAGTCTCAGTGAAATTAAAGCACATTACCAAATATATGAAAACTTCTTCACTTGCCAGTTAAAAAGCAACCACCCTCTACGGCAAACCTGGCTTGTGTTTGTCGGTAATAAATTAGCTGATGCTTCAAAGTGAAAGTCAGAAACACTTCTGAAGAATAAAAAAAAAAATGTTTTTTGAATGGCTTTTACTTGAGCCGTTGTATTTGTCTAAATTAAAAAGGAAAAGGAGAAAAAGGATACATTGCAGTTTCCATTGCTTTTGCCTCATTCATGTAGATATTATTTAGGACCCAGTCCTAGAAGTCTCGGGGATATAAAAGGCCATGTTTACAAAGGGTTTAGATAAGAGAAATATTTTACCATAGCAGGAGTTAAATTTCAGTGTCTTTATATGAATAATGAAGAGTAACATGAATTTTGGAAGAGTTAATAAGCAAGGAGGATGATTTTGGAATATTTGTTTGATAAATGGGACAAAAACCCATGTATTTTTGGTGGTTTTTTTTATCTTGAATGAAAAGCTAGCAAATACTGTTTAAAAAAATTATAGTCTTTGAAGTTAATCAGAAAAATAAAGGAGGGGCTTTTCTTGTTGCTTGCAAATTGTAAATTGCAGTTATTTGCAATCATGCTTATAACTGGCGTGGGTTCATGTGCATAATCAGCTGCTTTTTGAATACATGTTCTATTGTTCTGTTTTATTTATGGATTCAGTTGTGATGAGAAAGATGTTATGAAGCTGTTTGGATGAATTCTTGGAATTGTCTTTTAAGAGCTTTGAAAGTCAGCATGTTCCTGGAGTTTGGGGTACAAACCAGGACTGTGGGTAGCACTGAAAATTTAGATGAAAAAGTTGAGGGCTTTTCAGTCTCAAAACAGAAGGTCAAATTCTGGTTTTGGACTTTGAGGTGCATGAACCAGCAAAATTCTGCAGTGACACAGACACACCATTTCTGTCCTGCTGAAATGCAGCAAGATCCAAAAGCCCTGAGGTCAGGAGTCATCCCACCAATTCCAGCATCTGGATCTGTCCCCAGTCTGATCTGACCCACTCCTGGTGGGACAGGAGGCTGAATTTCAACCTCCAGTCTCTGTCCATGAATGATGTGGCAGAAGATTTTGGTGACAATTATCAGCATAACCCTTTTGACTGGTGAGTTTCCCAATGTAATTATTTTTCTTAATTGTTCTATTTATCATCATAGAATCACAGAATGCCCTCAGGTGGAAGGGACCCACAAGGACCAGCAAATCCAACTCCTGGTTCTGTACAGGACCATCCCCAAGAGTCACATCTGTGAACAAGAGCTTTGTCCAAACACTTCTTGAGCTCTCTCAGGTTTGGTGCTGTGACCACTGCCCTGAGGAGCCTGTTCAGTGCCCAGCCACTCAGCGGGTGAAGAACCTTTTTCTAATATCCAACCTAAACCCCCCCCGACACAACTTCAGGTCATTCCCTCAGGTTCTGTCACTGTCACACAGAGCAGAGATCAGTGCCTGCCCCTCCTCTCTGTTTGTAAATACACAGTGATGCAGGACTGCAGTTTTTTTTGGGACTACTGGCAATGCTGAACATATATCATTGTAATTTCCTTCTGTTCTCAGTGACAGATTTTTTTCTTTTCCCTATGTACCTTTCAATAAAAGCAACCTTTTGGCTGAAAGCAAGAGACAGGAGATGAACTTTAACATCACTCAGTTCTTGCTGGATCTCTGTGGAAGGAACAATGAATATTTTTGTGGGCATGGTGATGTGCACAGAGTGTGCTGCCTTCTCAGCCTTGTGGGAAAGTGCCTTTTGCTCAGACTTCCCACATAAACTTCTTTACTTGGGGCTTTGTCCCTCCTCCTGTCCAGTGGGAACCATTATTTTAACTCTATTTTGTTAGGTCAGTCATCATGTTCAACAGAAGACAATAGATCTTGAGAAGATGTGCATATGGCAGAACAACACTGTGCCATGTGCAGCTGTAACTCTTCTAGATAGGGTTAAAATTCAGCATCAGCTCTCTAAAAAATAATTAGTTTTTCAATAAGAAGGAAATAAACTGGTTGGTTAGGTAGTATGCAAGGAGCTTTTAATTAAAAGATGCTTAAATCTGATTCTCTCAACTCTTAAAGACTTGAATTCTTGAATTATGTTTGCTACTGTTGTTGTTGGGGATTTTTTAGTAACACTGTGAAGTTCTCTTTGTGCAGTGCTGTAGGGGATGGATGGTAGCTCCTGACAGATTCAAACACAGCTGGCTGAGAACACTGCTGGTGATGGATGAACAATGTCTCTGTTAATGCCTTTTATACATAAATGATGGGCTTGCTTTATTTATTTATAAGATGTATCCAATTACACATCTCAGAGCAAATGTCCACTGTTCACTAAAGCACACACTATTGGCATTAAAAAGACAATCCCTGAAATCAGTGATCAATGTATTTTCCTTGCTCTTTGGAGAGAGACTGAAACTAGAAATAAACCTAAAATTCAGCAAATTCCAGAAGTTCTTTAGAGACCTAAGAAAAGTGACTGAAACTCAAAGAGGAATGATGTTGTCTCTGCTCTGGCCAATTGCAGAGCTCCACATTCACCTGAGATTTTGCTCCCATGTGGCCTGGATGGATCAGTCCCACCTGTAGAGCAGCTCAGAGTCTGTAATCCCACTGTGATGGCTAAAGTTCACTTGGCTGTGATGTATTTCAGTGGAGTGAGCCATCTTATCTACTCCAAGAGGAGGAGAATGAATGGTTTTGTCCTTCATGTGTCTTCAGCACAGGTTTTTGGGTGCTTTTACTGCGTGTCTGTGGGTGTTTGTACTCATGAGTTGATCCAATTTAGAACATGAGATGTCTAACCAATGTAAGGAACTTCACAGTGTAAATTAAGTTAGTTTCTTTTATCAAGTAGGTTAGGTATATTCTGAAACAATTCTTAGCATTTTGCTGCAAAAGAATTAGTCTGGATTAAGGTGGGTGTGCAGATAGCAGCATGCTAAACAATTTTAGACTTGAGATCTGGTTTGGCCTCTTGGAAAACACCTAACTCAACTGATACTGGGGTGAATGCTTGCTTGTGTGGAGTCTGTATTAAATAGAAAATGTGCTGCAAATTTGCCCCTATGTTTCTGATAACTTGTTGATTGCCCTATGTTTCTGATAACTTATTGATACAGAAGTCTCTTGAATTGCAGTGATGGCATGAATTTATAATGCAGCCAAACCCTGAAGGTGCTGGCCTAGCAAGGAGTGAGTCTCCTGTCCATCCCTGGATCCAAATGCAGACATTTGGAAGGCTGTGGAGCAGCAGCCCTGAGCCAGAGCTGGTGTGCAGATGGCAGTGCAGGGAGCAGCTGAGCTGGGCTGTGTTGGCTGCTCTCACAGGGTGGATGCTGTTTGGCACTTTGATGTTGCCCACTGTTCTTTCCTGATGGTGGGAGCCCAGCAGGGGCCCCTTTGAGAGGCACTGGAGAGCAAACCTGGCTTGTTCCTTGGTTGGAGCTGCTGGGAAGTGCAGCCTGTGTGTCTGCTCCTCATCCTGTCCTGCTGTCGGTCTCTGAAATGTGGTGCTTGCACGTTGGGTGTGGTGGTTCCGCAAGAATTTATATCCTCAGCAGGGCAGAATTGTGACTACCAGGCAAATAATTTAGAGTTTGGTTTGGTTTCTAGGAACAGAGGCTTGCTAGTTATTTTTCACTGGTTTCTGTGCTATTATGTTGTTGTGATAATCTTGGCAGGAATCTGTCACTCTGTGTTGGTATAATTGAAACTTGTTTTCCCTGAGGAATCACTCTGCTGTTTGTTTTATTTGTTTACTGACATTGACAGAGATCCTAACGGCTTTTAAAACCCAATTTGTGCATCACTGAATATCCTCCAAAGAGGAAAATAAAATTAAATTTATCAGTTAAAGAGGGTCCCCCATGCAATGCTTTGTCTGGGTCTTGGGCTCCACCTGAGCACCCAGATGGGGGTCTGGAAATGGCGTGGTGTGCTGCATTTTTCTGATTATTTCTAATTCTGTCTTCGGGGCTTTTGTCATTAAGATACTTGAAAGGATAAATGACAATAAGTTATTTAGGGCATCAGTGTAAGCTGCCCAACTTTGCCTTGTGAGAAATAAATTATCTTTAGCTTTTATTAAGAAGGAAGTTAAGATAACAAAACAATAACCACAGTGAAATTTCCCTTTTGGGAGGGTATACATGATGGTATCACTTATTATTGTCATAAATCAGAGTAATTAAGTGTTTAGATTTTTTTAAATGTACCATATCAAAGTGTTTATGCATTTATTTTGTTTTAAGCCTTTGAAGAACTTCAGTGAGAACATTTGGACTATTTATATTTGAAATCTCTTGCTGAATTGTGATTGTGGATTGTTGCATGCTGTGCTCCAGAGGAGCATGCACACAAATAAATGGTGAGGCAGATATTTGTGACAGTGTTCACAGGGGTCTGAGGATGAGGGAAGAGACAAGGATCTGACTCTGTTTGAGAAAGCTTAATTTATTATTTTATGATATATATTATATTAAAACTATACTGAAAGAGTAGAAGAAAAGATTTCATCAGAAAGCTAGCTAAGAATAGGAAAAAAAAAAAGATAACAAAAGCTTGTAGCTCAGACTATGTCCCAACCAACTCACTGTGATTAGCCATTAATTAAAAACAACTGCATAAGACTAATCACAGATCTACCTGTTGCATTCTACAGCAACAGATAATCATTGTTTACATTTTGTTCCTGAGGCCTCTCAGCTTCTCAAGAGGAAAAACCCTAAAGAAAGGATTTTTCATAAAAGATGTCTGTGACAGACCTTCAGGAATGTAGAAGAAAGAATGGATTTCTTTAAACCTAAAGAATACAGGATGTATATTTTTTAACTCCCCCATAGCTGTAGATTTGCACTGGATGAAGATTCAGAATTTTTTTAAATTTTATTTTAGTGATTTAGACCATCTGTAATTGCCTTCTGACACACTTCCTTGTCACTCAAGTGCATGGGGATTGCCCAGGTTTCAGTGAACTCTGACTGTGAACGTCATGAGGAGATAAGTTTGGAAAATACTGCTGATTTTAAAGGTTATCTGTCAGTTTGTGTATATACAGCTATGAGCCAAGCCAATCTGACCTCAAAGCAGAGCTGTAATATAATAACACTGCCTTTCTTACTCAGTATCTCCTTTGCAAATCTGCCTGACGTTGATAGCACTACAATAATAATAGATCTGCAATATTTATGTTGCCTCTTCTAAGGAAGAGTTCTAATGTGCCCAGGAAAAGTGGGTAATTAGTGTTATCTCCTTTTTTACAGAAGGTAAATTAGAGGTACAGAGAGAGAACCCTGTCTCCCACCTCCTTGTTCTCACTGTACTTGGCTCAGTAGCACAAATCGTGACCACATGCACTGTCAGTCTGATTTGTACTTTTTATTGCATTGCAGTGCCTAAAACAAGGATTTTGGCTACTGGTGGCGCATCCCACAATAAAAAGATCTTACAGGTAAGTAGAAAATTAAATCGTGAACTGAGCTTGCAGTTACATCTCCATTTTTATTTTGCTGTACTGAATCCAAATCACTGCAGCTGCACATGAAGGTGTGGATATGGAATTGTGAATCTGCTGCAGGTCTTCAGGGTTTTTCATCAGGTTTAGTATGAAAACCTATAGCCCAGTGCGAATTTTACATTCAACTTAGAGTTTTTTTCACACTTGATTGGCTTTGTGAATGTGTATTTGAAGGCACTGATGATTTCCATGTCTCATCACTTAAATCAATCAGCAAAGAAATCACAAAGAAACTTCTTATGTAATACCTGAGGGGTTTTTTTTGTCATTCAGGTCCAAGTTGAACCATTGGTTTCTTTCAGCTCAAGGGCAATTATGCTGGTGGTAAACAGTAAAAAAACCCAACAACAAAAACAAACAAATACCCTCATACAAACCTCAACCCCTTGTCTCTGTTACTTATTACCATCATGTAATTTGCTGGGAGGAGGCTACACTTTGGTTGGATTGTTGTTTGTCCCAACCTCCTCTTTTGCTGCTGCTGCACATCCAGCCTGGGTGAGATGCTCCATCCACCGTGTGGAGAGCAGAGAACCCTGTGCTCTCTGCTCCTGCCCACTGAGCCCTGGCAAAGCCTCACTCACAAACGGTGAGAGGCCTCTCAGCTGGCTGTGACAGCACAGAGAGAGACATCTGGGCTGGGATTCATCCTGCCCCAATCCACTCAGCTGTGGTGGGATGCCTGGGTATGATTTGTCAGCCCTGCGGCAGTTGAGGGATATCCCGCCTGTTGCAGCATAGAGGAAAGCAACAAAAACCCAATTGGGTTGGTGTTTTAACTTAATAAATGTAAAGTCTCCTTCTTGGGGATCCCAGGAGCTTTCTGGGTTCCAGAGACTGCCTTGACAAGCTCCCCTTTAACCACAGGCTCCAACACTGACCTGGAGGTAAGCATAAACACCAGAAGTTCTAATCTTGGGCCCATCTTATCACTGGTGATAGCTCTGAGAAACGACACTCACTTCCAAAAATTTAAAAGGTTTATTGAAACCTTATCAAAAAATACAACAGAAGACTGAATAGAGAAAACAATACAGTGCCAGGAGTAAAGAATTTTTTTCCCACCATGGTAGAATTTTTAACCCTTTAGCCCTTCCCAAAGTCTTGTCCATTGACTTTTTCTTTGCTGTCCAGTGATGGAGATCACTTTCTTCCATCTGGATTAGAGCCCAGGTGTTGCCCTAGTAATGAGCCAACCCTCTTAAATGTCCCAACTACCCAGGCCATCCCATGATAACAATGCAAGGAGGGGGTAAAACATAACTATAAATTTTAATAAAAGGCAAAATAACAAACTTTACAGAGAAAAATTGGTCTAGGTGCAAGAGGCTTTCCTGCCCTTGGTAAAACATCTCACAAAAGTGATTGGTTTCTTTGTTTTCTTCTTTTTTTAGTAAATTGCTCAGTCAGAGCTTTTTGGCACTTGTGTAATTAGCTTTTTTTAAAGTTTGAGGTGAATTCCTCTGGGTCTGATGAAATGCCTTTTTCACCTAATCGAGGAGAGAAACTTCTGGGCTTATTTCCTTTTTAAAAGGACAAAGAATAGTTTTGTCACTCCATCAACAAGGGGCACATTCCTACAATAAATCTATAAAACTTTATATATAATATTTGGCATTTAATTGTGAGAGTCAACCATTGCATTGCTCATCTATCACATAGTGAACACAGGGTGAAATGTTTTCTGGAGATTCCAATCCCTCCCTGTCAGGGCCAGCCTCAGCTGCACACCATTCTCTTTGACAATTGCACTCAATTCTCTGCTCCACAAAGCCTGAGCTGGATTAAATGGGAGTTAAAGAGCAAAAAGGCAAAAAGCTGTTTTCTCCTAAGGCATCTAAACCACGTGTGTGTGTAACTGCTGCCTGTAGAGCTGACTGGGGAGCAGCAAATTTGGCATGTTTTGCCTGCAGATGTCACTTCTCTTCATCTTCTTTGGTTACTTTGCCTAAGATTGTGACATTGGAAAATTAAATGATTGGTTAATTGCTTAAAACATTGGTCCTTACAGGAGTAATTCTGCTAAGGATGAATTGGGTTCACAGATGAGTTTGTTTTTAAGGCTGTATTTCAGTTTGTGCGCCAGGAGGATCTCCTCACTGTGCAATGAAGGCAGAGAAACAAATGTTCTTAAAATACATAATTTGGTAACAGACACAGCTGAAAAATCATGGGATTGGGAGAGTGGTGGCTGGGGTGCTTGCTCTTCACGTATAACAATTCAGCTGGCTTTAAAACTCATTAGAAGTGCCTTAAAATAATATGATCAATACAGTGTCATTCACTTAATTCAATCACTGGTTAATTGGATCTTTCTTTTTAATTTAATCAAAACCTCAGAAACCATATCAGTTGCATAAAGAATAACAGCTTCCACCCTTATCATGGTCAATTTTGGATAATTTGTTCCAGGGCTACAAAGGACTATCATTTAATTAATCAACGTTCAGGAACTCCTATATTTTACACCACAAAGGAGACAACTTAGGAAAATCTGTTTAAAAAAAATTTAGTAGGGCAGCTTTCTCCACAGTTCCAGGAAGCTTTTTATAGCATATGTGGTGCTTGATTAATGACCACATGGAACACAGTGAATTATCCTAAGCAGTAGAACCTCTAACAGTTTATTTTAAAATTATTTGTGAGAGATACCACAGTTTCAAACAACTTACCAAATATATGGACTTTGAATAATTTTAATTTTATAATTGTGGTAAAAAATGTTATTTGTTAAATTGTTAAAATGCTATTTTTGGTATTACAGCACTTAGCAATCAGTATAGAGTAGAGCTGCATTGTATGAGGCTCCTCAGAGATACAAAAAAAAAAATTGTTGTTCAAAAGATTGTACAATTAAACTTCAGAAATGCCTGCTAGAGATGAGGTGAAGACATAGGTGGGGAATGTGTTGAAACAAAGTGTCTTTGGCTGGTAGGATGGGCAGTGGGACTAGAGCTCTGTGACCTTACAATTTCCAGAGTACTTTTTAATAGATGACAATGATTTATTTTTCATTTGTTCTCTAGCATTGAAATTCATGTGCTGCTTAAGACAGTTTTAAGTGTATCAGCTCAGGCTTCCACTGGGTTCTAGTTAGCAAACAGCCACTTTCATTTAAATTGCAAAAATCAGTGATTTTCAAAGGTTTTGATTTGAAGATTCTGCACAAAATTTCAGAGAAAGAAAAATCCTTTAGAAATTCCACGTATATATATTTCTATAGGTGATATGGATTGCATTTCTTACTCATCTTTTATGGACCCTTGGGTCCATCCCCAGCAGGGTTATAAATTCCAGGATCAGGGTTGCCTTGCACTAATCCCAAATGGTTTGGAATTCTGGACATTCTGGCTTTATTTTAGACTCAATTGTATGGATTTAAGTCAGGTGACACACTTTTCCCTTTGGCAAAAGTAATAAAACCAGCACAGGTTACATCTGAATTGTTTCCTGCTTCTTGTATTGCTCAGCCTGAGGGGCAGTTGCAGTCCTAGAAGTGATGAAACCAAAATGGAAAGCATTTGTTGACAATGTTTTTGGAAAGGAATTATTAAACCTCCTATGCCCTTATCCAAATATGTCTTAATTTTTCCCATTCTGTATTGTTTTTCTAAACCTAAACTGTGGGGAAGAGCAGATGTGAGGTGCTGATGGTGTTGATTTCAATGCAGAATGATGAGTGGTCAAATAACTTTAGTATCTGTTGAATACCATAATAATTTCTTTGCCTGTAAAATTTTATTTGTATTACCCAAGCCAAATGTCTCAATATATCTTAATAGCTAAAGTTCCCTTAAAACCAGGAAAACTGGTAAATTTAGAGACTGTGTAATCAGCTCCTGTGTTGTTCTCCCTGCTGACCCTAATGGTATGGGAATGGTGGAGATGAAGAAAGCCTTAGCAGGCCTTCATGATGCTGAAGGTTTGTTTTTATCCAAGTTTGGAACTGAGGAGCTGTGACTGGTTCTTGTTTTCTTCTGGAACAGATGACTGGTTCTTCTCTCTTTCCTTTCCACTAAAATCAGCTTCAACATGATGGAAGCAAACAGGGTCCATTTGTGGGCTCCTGAGCAGGTCTCCTTGCCCTGACATAAGCCTTTAGCGTGTGCTGATTGTGTGAGTTTTGAGGAATGATGCTTGAACCAGGGCTCCTCTGAACTGTAACCAAGACATCTGGAGAGAAATGGGACTTCATTTCCTGGCTAGAGTTACATCTGTAGCTCGGAATTACCAATACCCTGTGGTGTGACAAGTTCAGGCCTCACTGTTGCCTGCAGTGCTTCTTTCCACGGGTTCCTGAGTGCTTGGCTGGGGCTTGGGACAGCTGCTTGTTTTCCTGAGCAGTGATGAAGGATTTTTCCTTTCCTTTTGTGTTTCATGGATGCTTTGATGCCCCTCAGGTCCTGTCCGACGTGTTCAACGCGCCCGTGTTCACCATCGACACGGCCAACTCTGCTTGTCTGGGAAGTGCTTACAGAGCAATCCATGGTAAGGCTGCCAGGAGACTCCTGTGAGCAGTCAGGGAATTTAATTTCACTTGGATAATACTTGGGATTAATGTTACTGGGCGTGAGGGGGGAGTAAAGCTGTGCGCATCTGACTGGAAGGTCACACAGGTCAAAGAGGGATTTTTTTGCTTAGTACACTTGGATTAGGGCAGAGAATATAATTTACATTGTAATTCCAAGCCTGGTGGCTGCTTCTCAGCCAAGGGATGGGGATGGGAAGTGTTGGTACTGTCTAGGAAAGGTCTAGGACCTTCACATGTTGAGTTACATCCATGGAAGAATACAGCCAACTGAAGGCGCTGGTGCAGCCTGCTGCCCCAGTTTCGGGACTGGACTGTAGACTGGGTTGCTGAAATGGCCAAACCAAACAAAAGGTTGATCCCAGCAAAGAAGATCTTTGAGAGCAGGGACAACAAGACCTAAAACTATATTTATCTTCCAGCTTTTAAACATTGAGATGAATGATATGCAAGATATCCTGGGCTCCGTGCACTTTCTCTTGTAAAAGTATGAATCTTGGGATACTCTTAGGTTGACCAGTCATCTTGCTTGCTGTACAACATCGCTCACTGTCATACAACAGTCCAAGCCCCACGATTTACATGTTAATTAACTTATATCTATTAATGCATGTGGGTGTGTGTTAAGGGTGAGCCATCAGCTATTTAAGACTTGAATTTTTATCCATGTATTTTAAAATGGTTTCTAATATCTTACAACTAAACAGTTCAAGGAGTGTGGAAGTCCTTGTTTAGGTCAACTTCAGTTTGCCTCAGTTTTTTAAATTTGATTCTTTAGGATTTGGGCCTTAAGACATGGGTAACTTTTCTACAAGTTCATGTAAGACCATGGGACTGCAACAAGCATGGAAAAGATAGCACTAGCCATCAGAAGAAATCAGCCAAGTTTTAATTTTAGAAGCAAATTCTGCTGTCACATTATAGCATCTAAAGACTACATGATCTCTTGCATTTGAAAACAGCACAGAAAATTGCACAACCGAAACCTGAATTGGTGTGTTTGATGCACACAGCATGCTCTCTTCTTTATCTCCAGAAAAGGCACAAGGATTCTGTCAGGCCAAGCAGGCTTTTGCAGGACAATGGAAACACTCGGATTATCTTTATATTTGAAGCCGCAATGGGACCATTTTTGCACCTTGTGGGTCGCTTTTCCAAACAGTTTTCCTTATACTTAAACTTTACCTTCTGCTTCAGAAGGCAACTTAATTCAGAACTTAATGCTGCAGGCAGATTCCTTACCCTTGAATGTGTGTGAAATGTGGAGGCACCATTAAAGTTTGTGCAGATATTTTGTGTGTGTGTGATGTGTATTCCCTCTGCCAGTTGGCATTTGAGCTGTGGAGGCTTGGCTGACAGAGCGTTTGAGCGAGGGTTTGGGCTGCTGTGCTGATGGAGGGACTCCTGGGCTCACATCCTCTGCCAGCCAGGCCCCAGGGGGTTTGCTGTGTGTGTGTGTTCCTAAATGGCATTTTTGATTGATGCTTTCAGCTGCCTCACTCTTGGCCAGGCAAAGGGATTGAGGAAAAGTGGGGACTTGCTAATATAAATGAAATACTGATGGCAAGGGCTCTTTAATAGTATTGCAATGTGCATCTGGGGTGTTTCACAGTTAGCCTGGGGTTCTTAGCAGGTGTGCAGGGAGCTCCTGAAATGCTTTGTGATTTGCTCGCAAAGCAAAATGCTGTCGTAGCAGAAGTCCCCTATTATTCTGCTTCCTTACATATAAATATAATTAATAATTTGTAGCATATTTTCTTAAAAGTGTTTTCATTTCTCTTCATTTTTATGTTTAGTCACATTTTGTCCTTGAATCCCTTGCTTCCACCTATTTTAACTGCTGTTTACTGTACTGTTGTAACCATAAATAATTACTGATATTGTTGAGTAGCATTTCTGCTGCTCACCTGTTCCCTAGGGTACAAATTGAGTGATTGGCAAAAACTCAATCACAGAGTCCCCACTTCCCAGGCTAGCTCATAGGAATGTAAGATCCTCTGCCATTTATCCTTCAATCCTGAATGCTGACCTGACCAGGGAAGATCAATATAATGTATTAATTTGCCAGGGAGTCAAGGCACATCCCTCATGGTGTTTTTTTGCATTGATCAGGATTGTGATTCTCGTTGCAGGACTTGTAGCTGAGAGGAATGTGCCCTTGGCTGATGTTGTGAAATTAGCACCAGAGCCCAGATTGGCTGTTACACCCACCCCAGGGGCTGAGGAGGTGAGCAAGTTTGGGAATGCCATTTTTCTTTTTATTTCCTGTCTGCTTCAAAAATGTAGTGGTTTGCTAATTCTTCTGGTAAAATAGATTAATTTAGGAAACTCTTGGTAACACAGTTCCTATTCCTTGTTGTAAAGACAGATTTGATTTTGAAAAGTATTTGGTGTTGTAATGATGCAATAATCTGATCCCACCATCCAGGTCTGTGAGAATGAATTTTCCTAACAAGGTGTGATCAGAGAGCAGAATATCTTCCTTAAGGGACAGAAAAAGTTACAAAATAGATTGAATTTGGACACGGGTCAGTCAGGTTGTTACTGATAATCTTGAAAAAATAATCTGGACTTGTTTGCAGCAAGCAGCATGGACAAAAGGGAGGTGATTGTGCTTTCTGGCTTATTGGAAAACATCTCCAAAAACCCTTCCTGTCTGTAAATAGTGCTCAGCAATTGTATATAATCACTGGTATCTCCTCTGAAACCATGGCAGCTGGGAGGACTCAGTAGGCACAGCTCTTTGGTCCTGTGCCCATGCTGTGAGTTCTGGCACGTCTGAAGGTGAGTTTGTGCTTTATGGCCCACGTAGACAAAGCAGAGGAGAGAGTCATTGCTGGTAACTATGTGACTCCAGCCCTTGTAAAACCAAGGAAGGAATCATTGTCTCAGGCTCTCCAGTGCAGCCCTGCACGTCTCAGCCCCAGCCCAAGGCTTTAGTTTACAACAGCTTTTCAAATATAATGCACAGTAATAAATAAACAATACCATATAGCAAGATTCCTGGAGAACACATGTTTAAATAACAAAGGTGAATCTCACCAAGGTCTTCAGCTGTGCAAAAGCTTCTTTTACATCAGCACAGCCTTACACTCTCCACCATTTATGAGATTTGGAAGTGGCCTAACTACAGGCAACAAGGTTTTAAAGCTTTTATTTAAACTGGGAAATTAATGATCTGCCAAAACTACTAACTCCCAGCTACATGTGTAGAGGAGCACCAGATATCATCATGAGTAATAATAGAAATGATCATGCTGCATTGTGCCTGCCAGCATATTATTTAATTATTAACTGAGATGGAGGAGCTCGGTAATCGAATAGAAGTCCCCTTCAGAAATATTAAGACATTGAATAATTTAAACTTGATTGATCTGATCTCATTTACTCAACCTTCCCCCCTCATTTTAAAAGATAAAATAATTAACAGCAGTGGCCTGTGCCACGTGTGCTGCAGCTGAAGCTCCCTGCAGGGAGCACAGCACAGGAGCAGCTCCCCAGTGCCTGACCCAACCTCACGTGGCTGCCCCGTTCCTCCCCAAAATGCTGCGTGCTGAAAAGCTGGGGAGTGCTCAGAGACCTGCTCCTGACCCCCTGGTGCTGCTTCAGCTATAAAACTCAAGGACAGAGGATACAGCTGTCACTCACAGGGGCCCTGCAAGCACCTTGCACCCCTGCAGGGGCCGAGCAAACCTGACTGCAGAGATCACTGGGGAATTCAGCTCCCTCTTTCTGCTTTGCTCTCTGCATAAAACGGCCTGGAAGCTAAAAGAGTTAATTATCTCCTTCTCAATACTTCCCTTTTCCACATGGTTAGACCTGGCTCTCCTTGCACATCTTTTTTTATTGGTTTTAAATGATGTACAGTAGTGAATTGTTGCCCCAGTAGATAGGAATGAATGACAGGGAGGCAGTGGCCAAACAGCATGGGAAGGAATAACCATTCCTGCTCTTTAGCTTAGCTTTCCAGCTTCATTCCATTAAAATCAGCTTCTTGCAATTACATATTCCACACCATTTCTTTTTTTTTCTTCCTGCCTTATAATTTTGCAGTTGATGGTGGATTCCCTGGCTAGTTTCATGGCTGTGAAACTGCAGAGAGCCAGAGGGCCTGTCAGTAATACAGTGTGCTAGCATGAACAGTGCAGCAGAAATTCATAATGCAATGAGTCAGTTTGATTCTGTTTCATACAGAGCTGCATCTCCCTGTCCATCCAATTTCGTTCTGTTGGGGTTAGAGCCTTTCACTTAAATGATAGTTCTTTTTATAAACTTCAAAGTCATCCTGAGGTTAAGTCCTGTCTTGCTGAGGAGCTCTTCTGAAAGAGTCTGGCTCACCAATGTGAAATTCCCCCAACCACTTCTTTACATTTTTTGGACAGCTACAGCTAGATCTTGGCAGGGTGGAGAAAAAACAGGTCATAACACAGCAATCTGCTCTGGTTTCATCCTTTCTTCCTGGTATAGGTTGGAGACAGCGTGTTAGATCATTGGAGAGAGGAAAACCTCCTGTAGACAGAGGTCAGATGGGACAGTTTGATGTAGCTTCTCCTGCCTTGCCAAGGCCTATGCCCACAGCAGGGGTTTCCAGGAACCAAAAATGCAAAAAGCTTCTCTTTGATTTCTGAGGGATCATTTGTGATAATGAATGTGATTTTAAAAAGCAAGGGCAGGGCACACAAAGCAGCTCTTCTGGTTCAATTAAACTGATGGGCAGGTAAAATAGAATAAAGTCACAAGATGGGGAACACAGGGCTTGTGGTGGGCCATGAATCAGTAGTTAGTGGAAACTGAAGTCTCAAAAGTTCCAACTTGCCTGGCAACAATGTGACTTTGTCCTGCAGCAGACCATGGTGCCTTGAAGAGACCAATTCAAAGAGGATGAATCCCTCTCTGTGGGTATGACCCCAAGTCTCTTAGCTGAACCTGATTTCCCAGTATTTTTGTAGGATAGGGGTATTAATCTGAGCTTGTTTCTAATTCTGTCAATACCCAAATGGGTCATGAGGTGCTCTGGTGGGAACCACTGTGGTGATAGTCCTTGGTCACTCACTCAACCACACCAGCTCAAGTCAGTAATTTTTGTGTTAATATGATTAATCCTTCTTCCTTTTTTTTCAGCATAGCAAAAATTAGAGTCATTTCACCTCTTTGGGGCCTCCTCTCTTCCCCGAGGAAAATATTAATCAGAACCACGGAGCATGACAAAAATAACCAGGAGATTCTAGAGCAATAAATAGATGTTAACAGACAGAAATAATCTGTTATTTTAGCATTAGAATTCAGATCTATTTTAGTAATCTATTAAAACAGGGATGGTTGGCTAGTTGGTTAATTAAGCAAAAATAAAACATGAGAGGGAACATGATTGTCTGGGAGTTGGTCACTTGTGTTTATACAAGCTGTGTGACAGAGTGCCAGATTGGTTGTGATATTGTCCTGTGGGGTTTTGCAGGGAGAAGGCGTGGAGCAGCTCACTACCTCTGGATGTGTGGTTTTTGATTGCATTATTGACTCTGCTGAGATGTATTAATCTTGCAAAAATTCAGGAAGGGAAAATGTAAACCTAACAGGTTTTCTTGACTTTGGTGAATTGCCTTGTAAGTGGGTGGATTTATAGAAATGACCCTATTACCCAGGAAGGTTATAATGACCTATTTATTGATTTAAAATAATTGTATTTTGTTGAGTTAGGTTTTGGAGGGGGGAGGTTGTTTTCTAGAATTGGTTTGGGTTGGTTATTTAGTGCAAAGTATGTAATAATAATACAACCACAAAAATATAATAGGTATTGATAGAAGTTTGATTAAGGTGATTTGTATAGCCAATAATTTTCTAAGCTGATTAAGATGGGCTTGCAGAATGGATATCTGAAGTAAAGAATGTAATTGTTTCAGGTGTGGTTCCTTGGAGAAGTCTTCAGAGTATTTCAGAACACTGTTTTATTGTTTCTGCTTTATGAGTATTCTTTCTCTGTTAAGAATAGTGAACAACTGCTATGATTGGAAAAATAAAAGAACCCTTGATTTCTTAAGCAAATCTCTATGACTAATTTGACTTTGGTTTAAAAAAAAAGGAACATATCAAAAGTAGCAAGTGTTTGTGAGAGACTGATTAATTTTAATCTATTCAGGGTAGATTAAATGTACTTGGGTAAATTAAAATTAGATAATCATCAGCATCATCTTTGTGATTTGTAAATTTTGAATTGCTCCAGTGATTGGCTAACAGAGCATTGCAGAAGACAGGAGGATCCATGTGGATTGTCACTTGTAGTAATAATTTGTAGCTGCTTTTGCTCTTAGAAGGTGGCAGGGACAATCTAAACAGTAAAAGCCCAGTTGAGTACATAGGCTGGAAATGTGGTGAGATGCAGTAACAGGATGAAACATTTGATTTTTTCTAGAGAACAAGGTAGCATTGTACAAATGCATTTTTCAGAGAGGGCAAGTTAAATTATTCCCTGTTATAATATATTATTAATCATTAGCATTTTCTTTAGTTGTGCGACTGTCAGAATGTGTCCAAATTGTCCCAGGAGAGAAGTTTAGGGTTTGTAAATGAAACAGTCTCAGAGTACTGTGAATGTTGTGGAATAGGCAATAAAGATAAGCTGGAGAAAGGGCCATAATTAAGCAAGGACAATTAAATTATGGACAATAATAAGGTTTGTGTTGTGATACATGTAATTACTTTTATTAAATATCACAGTTTGATAGATTAGGTTTGAGGCTATGGCAGAGAGGGAATTTATGTCCTTGGGTTTTTATGCATTATTGAGAGTCCTTTTTTCCCTTTGGACCTCAATTATAAGAACACATCTCTATAATTGCCTCAGGAAAGAGACTCCCAGAACTGCACAGGAGGAGTTGCCCAAGGTGCTGTGGAGGCACTTCAGTCATGGCAGGTGTGGAGAATCCCCTTCCACAGACACACCTGGGTGCACACTCAGGCCATGCTCTGGGCTGGTGCTGTTTGGGTTTTCTCTGTGTTTCATGGGAGCTGCACTGCCCCAAACCTCAGCTGGCATGAAGAATACTGCCAGTGAAAAGCCTGTGGTACTGCTGCACTCATCAGCTATGATGTACTGGTGGTATTACAGCCACATTCCCTGAGGAGGAGGAATTTAAGGCTTTGCTTATCCCTCTGAACTGCACAGCTTTTTACCCCAAAGAGCAGGAGTGGAGTACAGGAAATATTCTTGACTATTTGTTTGCAGTTGCTTTTTTTTTTTTTTTTCATATGGTCCATAATGCAGGATTCATTTACACTAATGGCTGAGAAGCTTATTGCAAATGCCTGAATTTTCTCAATTAGCAAACTAAGTGCTTAAGTCCAATAAACAGGAAAAGAAACTGTGTCAGTAAATGTTGTTGTTCATTTATTTTGACACATTTTAATTTAGAGTGATGTATTAACAATAATACTTCCCAGCCTTCTGGTAAATGTGTGTATTTGGTAAAAATACTGATGGGCAAATAACATGGAGCCTGCTTTCTCAGTGCCTGAGCTCACTTACCAATGCAGCTTTGCTGTGCTGAATCTTTGCTGAGAAGCACTTAACACTTATCAAATGTACAGAATAGTGAAGTAAGAAATAGCCAGTCTTCATTACAGATGCTTCAGTGAATAGAGAAGCTGGTTTTATTTGAAATACTGATACTCCCAGTATAGCCATAGTTGCCTACTCAATGTTTTGTTTACTCTGATGTGCATATTTACCAGAAATGGGAGCAATATTTTCATGTTCTTTGGGAACATGAAAAGAATATGTATGTGTACTTCTCTGAGCCCTCCAGGCCCTCATGTAGTTAGTTAAAAATACCACGCTGAGTAATGTGACATTTCATAATAGTGGTGCATTTTATTTTCTGACCCCATAAATCTGCATAAAGCTCCAGGATCTCAGTATCACTGTCCTGTGGAGAAGAGGAGCTGGGGCACACACATGTTAAATGCCTGGCCTGGGGTCACTGGATGAGTCTGTTTCAGAGGCAGGAGTGAGCAGGATTCTCTGCTTTAATCAGTGGAAGGCTCTGTAAGACTCAGTCACTGTGAGATGGCTTTAAAAACCATTTTCTGATGTCTTAGCTAACAAACAGTGTCTCTTTCCACTTGCTGTGGATGCTCCTCTCCTACCTCTTCTTGTACTTCATCTGTTGTAGAAATGTAGAAAGGAAACTTTATTTTCTGTAACATCTGGTTTGTAAAAAGGAAGGAGTTGGTCAAAACTAGATCCATCTGCAGAATGCATCTATTAAGTCACTTCCACCTGCTGTTGTGGAAGGTGGGAATGGGAATGAAGAGATAAATCCAGTTTTCACTGGTCTATCTTAAACTGTCATTCAGCAGAAGGGAAAGATAAAAACTGGGTATTTTGCCATCAGTTGAAACAGAAAACAAAAACCCCACTGTTTTTTATTTCCTAGATGAGAAAACTTTTTGGGTTTTTTGTTTGTTTGTTTTTTTTTTTTTTTTTTTTTTTTTTTTTTTTATCTGGGAAGGTGTGGCTGTTACAGACACTGAGGCTACTGCAGGACTATACAGAGACCTGCCCAGGGAGAAGCTGCTCTCTTACTACATCCCCATAGTTTACACCTGAAACATTTTCCTCCTGAATTTTTCATACTTGTGCACACACTGTTGTTGGCTGAAAAGGATAGACCACATTGAAATGCTAGATCTCTCTTACTGATGAGAGCAGTAATTCAGTTTGCTGGCTGTGATTCATTATGGCTCTATAACCTCTCTGAACCTGGAGCCAGGAGCGAGGCTGCCCTGATTATGAGTCAGTGCAGAGGGCTTGTGGAGCAGACTGGCAGCCTCTAGGATTCACTGTGGCAGGGATCTGACCTCATGGCATCCTCCTAGGGACTGCTCAAGCCTGCACCAAACCCTGCTCATGGCATTCCCTTCTTTGTGCTGCAGCCAGCAAATGTGCAAACCTGTCCTGGTGTGGCTTGTCACAGTGCTGGTTTTATTAGAGGGACAGATAAGGGAGGAGATAAGGAGAAAGGTGCATCTCCAAGATCTAGATGAAGTACAGTTTTTGGTTGGAGCAGAGTAGAGATTTTGATTTTTTGGATTTTGAGATGGATCTCACCCATATCTGAAATCCAGGATGTGCCTGAGTCAGGGACTTTGAACACATTTGAGTCTTGATTCTTCTTTTTATGGTTGTAACAATACTGTACCTAAAATCTCCTGGAAAACACAAACAAGCGACTCAGATACTTGGTGTAGCTGTGGCTAGAAGCTGGGTCTGCATTTGTCCCTGTGAGCTTGGGGAGCAAGGAATGTGGCCATGGAGCAGCCTGTGGATGGGAGAGGATGTGGCTGTGAAAGATGTGTGTGGGAATCCACAAAATCAGAGGGTTTTGGGAAAGCTGCAAAAGGCAGGCCTCAGAGGCAGTAGAACTGTGATTAGAGCTAAGCAGCAGCCATGAGATTGGTCAGCAGAAAAATTATGTAAAATGTAGAAAAGTAAGGACAAATATAACAATGACCTGTGTATTAATGCTTGTCTAGAATAACTCCCTAAGCTACAGAAAAGTTTATCTAGCAAGATATTAGGAAGTTCTAAGCTTAATAATGGAGTTTTGTGCATTGTGTTTTAAGGCTTACAAGCAGGTGTATTGTATTTGAAATAAGCAAGCATTGTTTTAACTGAAGGTACGTGTGCTTATAGTGGTTGGATAGAACTACTGTCAATGTGCTTCTGCTTTGTGTGATTGGTCAAAAAACTTATAAAGTAATTTGTAACATTAAGTTCTGGGTCTGCTGCCTGGGATGTGAGCTGATGGCATCTTAACATTGTCATAACCATGGAATGAGGCTGATGCTGAAAAATAAAACAGCTCAAGGCACGTTCCCAGCAGTCCCATCCTGTTTGTGATTTGTACACAGACCCTGGCTGGTGATAATGTGGAGTAGAGAAGCAGCTCAAACAGGTACAGGAGTCTGAGGGGGAGTGTGAGGTGCACTTTAGAAGGGCCTGGTCAGCACATTGGCCAAGGAGGAGCCAGCTGGCTGTGCTGAGGGTGCAGGGGGGTGATTAGTGAGGCAGAGGAGGAGGAGGGGACAGGCAGTGATCCATCCTGGGGCAGTGCAGGGAGGCAAGGACAGGAGTTCTGCCTGGGTGATTAGCACAGCTATTACTGAGGGGGCACGGCACACTGGGAGAGGTGACTTTAGCTGAGCTGCTTCTGCTGGAAGTAATGGCTTCTGCTTATAGCAAGAACCCAGTCACAATAAGAACAACCTGTGCATGTCATAAAATTAAGCTGTAAAGGCGATGGTAAAAAGGACTGTGACATTTAAAGAGGGAAAACTCTGCAGCACTTTCATGAGCAAATTGGGCAAAAACCAGCCCAAACCTTCAGGTACCTGTGAAGATGCTGCATTTTTCATGTCTGAAATGCTTTTTAACTGCAGTGTAATTTAAAAATCTAATTTTTCAATGAGACATGTTTATTTCTTTTTCTTTTTTAGCTCTATCGTCCACTTCTGAAAAGATATGCTGAGCTTGAACAGAAGGTTATCTACAACCCAGCCTCTTCTTGTCTTGTGAAATAGAAGCAAATAAAATTTATATGTTGTCTGAGCAGACTCCCAAGGAGAAGATCAGAAGAGATTTGCTCAGAATTTACTGGAGCTGTTTAAATCATTTCGTTCCTCTTTGTAGACAATTTTTAAATGTCTGTGTTTGAGTGTGTTGGTGGGGAAAAAATTACATTGTGATTGAAAACCTGATTAAAAAAGCATCATATTGCTCTGTGTGTTTGTGGCCTCAATTTTTCTTGGGTACTTTTCTGACTGTGCTTGCTGTTTTGGAGAGCTGGGTGACAAAGTCAAGTTCCTTGTGTATGTGAGTCACTCTACCCATCTCTGTCAGCTTTGATTCCATGTGTTTGGCATGCCAGCCTCTGCATACCTGTCTAGCAAAGTGTCTCAATACCTCAATTTCTCTTGCTTACATGTTTTCAGGCTATCTTTCTTTTCATCTGTGACTTGGAGATGTTTCTATCTTTGCCCACACAGAAAGCATAACCACACTGACTTAATCCCATCTTTCTTTAATATGTGGAGGAGGCTGATTAAAGTCCTTAAAGACTCCCTGGGATCCTCTGGGAAGGGAAATTCTTGTCACATGATACTGTGGAAAGCCTGTTGTGTGATAAAGCATGATATGGGAGGGGTTTATAGATTGTGGAAAGCACAGACATCTTCTGTGATACAGACACCACTGTACAATGTTTTACTTGACATCAATTTTGTAAAAAAAGAAAATAAAAGACCAAACATGGGAAGTTTCAAACACCTCCTTTCTGCTTCAGAAAGCAGAGTCAGTCCATCTGCACACCAGCTGGGGGTTACTCTTTCTTCCTCCTCCTCCTTGTCATGGCTGTGAAATTCTGTGTCATGCTCTGCCCTTGACAGAGCAGGAAGATATTTTTTTTTTTTACACTCCCAATATCCCCTTTCTTTCTCGGAGATCTTGAATTTGAATACAACAGCTTGATTGTCTTGCTCTGTTGCTACTGTTTAATTTCAAATGTTTTAGTCCAGATTAAGTAGCCTCTAGCTGAGAAAATCTTAGAAAATGTGAGCCTGGAGATCTTTCTGCAAAGATGTGTGGAAGTTGCAGAATTTGAGTGAACACCCCTGTGCAAATGGGAACACTTTACTGCGTTCTGTGGAGCTGGTATCTTTCCCTTAGGATAAAATTTCTCATGGGAATAAAGAAGATTGTTTAATGAAAGTGACTGAAGCCTCTCTTCCCCTCCTCTAGAAGCTGTAATGTGTCTTGGGAATAAGCCAGGGAATTGTAGAGAGTAGAGAATCTCTTTATTGACTGAGAGCTGGATTGTGCCCTGCTGGAGCTGGATGACTCAAATTCATATTCTTCACAATCTGGGGGCATAGGAGCACTCTCCCTGTCCCTGCCACATCCTGTTGAGAGTGGGAACCACTTGCTATGACTCACCTCTGGAGTGGCCAGGGAATGCTCACATTCCTCCTTTGGTCTCTCTTTTATATTTAAGTGCTCCACTTTTGAGTACAAACAGTACCTTCTTTTCTTCATGACTGAATAATTACAACTTCTCCTGATATTAGCATGATTACTCAGGAAGGTCAAGAATTACATTTCCGAGTTGCTAAAGCAGGATTCTTTTAAGCAATTGCTTTAAAAGGTGGCATTACAAATACACATCTATCTCTTTTATGTGCTTATTATTCTGGGTCCAAAGGTACAGTGCTAAAACATATAATACTTCTTGCGGGCCTCCACTGTCAGCAGTTGCTTTGTCATTGAGCAAGGCTGTAGAGAAATGCAGAAGGATTAATTAATGGAAGTTAAACAATGCCTGCTAGTTTAGGCAGCATTGCCATCATCATTAGCCTGAAGTTCTGCCAGGTTACTGGTTGGTTTAATGTCAAAGTTTGCCACACAGGGAAGGGGTTTGGAGAGGTCACAATCACAGAATGGGTCAGGTTGGAAGGGGCTGCAGTGGTCATCTGGTCCCACCTCCCTGCTCCAAGAGGGTTAAACCAGAGCACAGGATTGTGTCCAGATGGTCTGGAATATCCCCAGTGAGGGAGACTCTGCATCCTCTCTGAGTGATCTGATCCAGTGCTTGGTCACTGCCCAGTAAAGAGGTTCTTCCTCATGTCCAGGTGGAACTTTCTGGGCATCAGTTTCTGCCCATTCCTCTTCTCCCATTGCTGGGTGCCACTGAGGAGAGCCTGGCCTATGTCAAGGCTGAACAGCCCCAGCTCCTCATCCTTTCTTTGTGAGAGAGCTTCTCCAGACCCTTGGTGACCAAAAGGAGGTCTTCCCCCTGACATTCATTTTCCCTGGTCTCCTGGGTCAGAGATTCCTGAGGTCTGGGCTTGTTGGTGAGGACTGATGAAAGGAAGGCATTCAGTAACTCTGCCTTCTCTACATCTTTCAGCTTTGTGCAGTTTTGGTGACAATTTCTTGAGTAGCTCATTGGTTTTGTCAGGGTGAGATGATTATTGTCTCTTGTAGCTTTCTGGCTTTATTTGCCTGTGAAATGGGAGGCTCAAGATCAGTTTCTTACTCAGCTGGGGAAGATTAAACCTCCCATTTCCCAGCTCATAGCACATTGTAGAACATTTCTAGTTAATATCTTGGCTCCTAGCAAAGTATTTTATGGTGCTAGTAGGATATTGTCTGGATGATTTAACTACTTTCTGGGCCTGAGCTCTTCTCTGGATAGGGAGAGGAGACTCTTCCTTGTCTGTTGGGCCAGGCTGGGGCTCTCTGACATGTCCCACATTAAAGCACTGTGTCCTCAGGGCAGCTGATGCACAGTGTTTGCTGCAGAAGTCCCTGAGAAAAGATGCAGGGCTCTGAAGAGTGAGCCACCACTGAATTATAGTATTGCTGTGATGATGGGTTTATTAGGGCTGGCCTCTGAGGAACAGTGTCTGGAGTACAAGAATTTATAGACAAGCTCTTTTTTTTCCCAGCTCACCCAAGTTGCACATGTTCACTGACTAGTGTCTGATAGAATAAGACTCAATAAATCTTCCCCTTGAAAGGTCCTTTGAAGAAATTCTGCTGTAAGACTTCTACTACTCTTTTATTTTTGTCCTTCTAGGAAAGCACAACAGCTCACCGAGGAAACACAGGTTCTTGCTCTCACATGCCTTTAAAAAAGTGATGGAAAGATCTGGTGCCCTTTGGTTTCCAAAACCACTTGGGCTTTTTGCCAGCTTCTCTACCCTCTGGTACTCTGGCTGTCTGGAGCAGAGGTGGTGTTGTGGTATCAGCTGGACTCGAGGATCTTGGAGCTGTTTTCCAACCTCAGTGATTCTACAACTTAACAGCTTAGATCAGAGAAATCTAAAGGCAAGGCAACAGCTTCTACCTCTAAATATTTGATGGAGGTTGATTCCCTCCCTCCTCCACAGGGGACCTTACTGTTCTTCAAGGTGAGCAACACAGCATGCTCATCTTACCTAGATGAAAGTTCAGCCTCTGTGTTTAAATATCTGATGAATTATTCCCAGTCTAGAATAAATTGATGGAAAATTGATCTCACATCCTGTAAAAAAAACCCAGGCCCTTGATTGCCACAAAGAGATTGTTCCCTGCTGTCTTGCCTGCAGCTCCTGTCCCACACAGGTAAAGCTGCTCTAGGTTGGAGGTGGGTCATGGAGTTACCTGGAAAAATCCAAGCACCTTTCCCAGCTCGATGGCCCTGTGCTCTCAGCAGTCAATGAGAGCTTCACTGGATTCACCCACAAGCTCTTGCTCTACGACAACCCAAAGACAAACAGTTTTCTTTGCAGCCTCAAGTCTTTAAAGTCTTTTGTGATGCAGCTGGAAACAAACAGGGAAAGATGTTTGCTTTTTCTTAAGGGATCAGTCTGAGAGAGTTGGAGCCCTGATTGAATAAGTAATGTACTGAAAAAAAATCTATGCTGTGTCGGTGCTTTAATAAGTAATTGAGCTGAATACTGCTGTGTGTGATCCCGGGGGGACCTTTTTGTTTTGCAGCTTGCTTTTCCTTTGGAGTTGAGCTACCAACACAGATCACAGAGCAGTGCAGTGAAGGATGTACATCTAAAGCCACAAAAAGCCAAAGCAGGACTTTGAACAAATAATTTGTTTTATCCTCATTTCTATTACCTTGATCCCCAGACTGCTGCATGCAGGTTAGGGGCTGAGGGGAAAAGAGACCAACATTTTAGGGAGCCAAACTATCTGGTGTTGGTGCTGTCATCAATGCCAGGCCAGTTTAGAACCTCCTCTTTAGGAGAAAGGGACTAATTTGGATAATTCTTCTCCTCAGCTGATGATTTTTCATGTAACCTCTCTGATTTTGGTTTTGGTGAGATCTTGACCCTCATGTTAAATTTGCATTTCGATGCAAATTGGAATGGCCAAACAAATGGCAAAGGAAAATAGGCAGAGCATTCACTAATCTGATACCAGGGCATCACTGTTCTGTGAGGAGCATTTCCCTAACAAGCTTCTCTGAAGGTGACTGTAGTCCTGATTCTGTGTGGCTTGAAAGTTTATATTCCTGTGCAAATTTGGTACAAAATCATGTCTGCACCGAAGAATCTTACCTCTTCATTACTTTATGCTCATTTTGTGCAGGTCAAAAGCATTATGTGATGTGCAAGGCAAAAGAAGTCTGAATGAATTCTTTGGGTAACCCCTGCTCACCTTCCATGCTTTGCAGTCTGGATCAAGCCTCTGGTTGGTCAGTTCACGTTGTTTAGCTTTCAGCCATCACAGCTTACATTGCTAGACTGTAATATTTTTACATTCTTTTTCCTCCTAGAACCAGTTTTTTTCCTCTTTTGCTGTAGATAACTACCTTTTCTTGTAGATGATTTACCCTGTTGGCTGTTTCCACTTCTGAGGGATGTCGAGAACTTCTATGTGACACTTTGCTGAAATCCAGCCCCAAGAGTAATTTTACTTTTCTTGTTCTTCTGCTTGTCTGCCACTTCTAAAAGTTGGCCTTGACAAACAGAACAATGTTTCTGTGGTGATCCCAGGCTTCTGGGAATGTCTCAACCACTGTGGGAGCTCAGTGACTTGGTTCAGTGTTCTTGAAGCACATATTCTGAGGAAAGGGTGAAGGAGCAGCTATCACTGCCTATGGATACTGCTACAATCTCTGATTCCAGTCTTTCACTGAATCACTATCTCAGTTTGGAAAGACAGGTGTCTGCTAAGGAAGGCAGGAGCCTCTCCTGAAATGGAAAATGTAAACCCCCTCCCTCAGAATTAGAATAAATTTTAAATTAAGGGGCTCTCAGGCAAAGATGTGGGAGCAGGAATAACAGTTCTTTACTAGGGAAGAAAATAAAAGGATAAAATAAACAGTGCAGTACACTAGAACAACACTGAAAGAGTCAGAACCCAACCTGACACCCTGTGGGTCAGGGTGTTGGCAGCAGTCCAATTGGAATTGTGGCTGCAGCCCTCCTGGAGTGTCAGGGGTGGTTCTGCTGGAGCAGGGATCCTGTAGAGAAGGATGTATTCTTCCCCTGAAGATCCAGTGGAAGAAGAGGCAGCTGCTGTTCCTCTGGGGAATCCAGTGGAGAAGCCATGTTGGTTCCAGAATTTGCCGATTATATCCAGGTAGGAATGCTTGGCTCCTCCCTCTGGGCTCACATCTCCCAATGGCATGCTGTAGTTCTTATCAGTCATGCAGTGACATGCAATAGCTGTTATCAGCAATGTTCCCCCAGAGGGAGGATTGGGTGTGGAAGAGATAAGGAAAACTGCCCACTGAACAGAAGACAACTGCCGTACAGATGGCAAACAGAATAGAATTTGCTTGGCAATCCAGGACAGGCACCTCATTCACTGACGTGTCAGCCTGCCCATTAGCCCATTAGACATGATGTTCAATCACCAGCCTGACTTTGGGGATATCATTAATGTGTGAGATGTTTTTTGTTCTAATATCTTTGGATGACAGGAATTTGTGACACATTCTTAAGATGCTTTTATTTGGTATATGATGGCAGAGTACTCTGTAATGCATCCATCTGGTTGTCGTTCCTCTTTTAGCATCTCATCAGCCAAACAGGAGTCTGGTCAATCAGGTGTGGGATTCATCTGACCAGTGTAGACATCTCTGTCTGCTGTCATATGGGCTCCTTTAGCAATCAAAGGAGAGGACCACGAGGGAGAGGAGTTTCTGGCTGTTGTTCATCTTAACTTGTGGCAGATGTCTACAACAGATCAGGTGATTTGTCTCTTGAGTGAGCAATTTCTCCCTGCTGAGTAGAAAGGCAGTGGTGTGGAGAAGAGGACAGAAAAAGCTGATGTCTCTTGTGCCAAAACTCCTGAAGACTTTATTGAAAGCTTGTCTCAGTTTTGGAGATGAGATTTGTCCCCATTTACTACTCTACAGCTGGAAAGCTTTCTTATTCCATGACTGCTCTGTCTTTACTGTCAAATTCATGACACTGGCCTCTCCAACTCCTCTCAGACACACCTGCAAGGAGGTACCCAGCAGACACAGCTTTGAGCTTTGTTACTCACATTCTTGCTTTTTGTCCTTTATTTGCATGCCCTTGCTTGTGTTTATCCCTTCAAGCTGGACTCTCCCAGGCATTTGTGTTATGCCTGCAAGCTCAGAACCCTGGTTCAGTGAAAGGCAGCTCCCTTAGGACTGAGACAAACTTTGCACAGGAAAACAGAGGAAAACAAAGGTCTGCTTCACTTGCTGTTGGAGGACACTATTTACTCTCTGATTGACATGTATGCACTATCCTTCTGAAACCTCAACTCTCTTCCAGGTCTGATAAAAACTGATGTTTTGGAAGATGGAATTCTCCATAAAAACTCATCCAAGCCATGCTGTGTAACAACTTTGATATCACAGCTTATGCCACCTGGGAGTATCTCTTCACATGGCTGTCATAACTTGTTAAGTTAGTGTGGGACATTCCCCTGTCCCTCCTGGAATAATTTCTTTGCTGGGTTACTGCCCTGATTGAGGACAGTGGCATATAGCAGAAATACGCTTTCGATCAAGAAAGATGTTGTTGAAAGGCAACAATATGTTTTCCCAATTTCCATTTCTCAGTTAAATTATTTGGGTCCCTGCAATTTTTGTACCTTAAAAGGAGCACCTACCCAAGCAGAGGAAAGAGAACACATTGAATGCAGCTAATCCAATCTGTGATTTAGTCAGAGAGTTCAACTGAATGAATAAGCAAATAAACTTCATTTCAATCTCTGCCTTGCTGTGAAAGTATTTTATTTTCCTCAGAGTGATTCTTGGCCGAGAAAATACAACTGTTGTTTTTCATTTGTGGAAGGTGTCCCTGTCCATGACAAAGGCATTGGAACTAGATGATCTTAAGGTCCCTTCTTACCCAAACCATTCTGTGATTCTGTGTTTGGTAGACTCTCCCAAAAACCTTTCAGCACAGACTCATTTTGCTGTTTGTCCAGTGAGTACAGATTTTGTGTGTGGTTTTGGCATGATTTATAAATGGACTGGTTAAACAAGTGTTGCTCCAATTGCCCCTGCCTGTTGTCAACCCTCCTTCCTCATGGGCTTCCACAGAAAGAAAGATGAGCTTCTGTAGGACAAAGGACTTCCCATAAGGGCCAGAGTAAATGTTAAAAGGCTCTTTTCCCTTCTCTCTTGGCCCAGAAACTTTTTTTGTAACTCAGGTTTGCTGGACAGGCAGTGTTGGATTATCTATAGTATGAGTGGTTTGAAGTGAAGGATGCTGATGTTCAGCCAGATTGTCTGGATGAGAAATCACTGAGGTGAGACTGGACAGGCAATTTGTATCAAGTTCTGCATTTTGTAATTTATACTCTGAATCTTTAATTGACAAAGTAAATTAACTTGCTCAAGTGACTGAGAACCATATTTAGATGGGGAGGGAGAATTCATCTGGACTCAGGAATTCTTGGTGAGGAGAGCCAGGCACTCAGAGGCTCTCTTTTTTTTTCTGGCCTGATGCATCCTGACTTTTTAATGTACAGCAGCTCAGGTTTACAGCAGACATGGAAACTTCTCCCTCCCTGAGGTTCCTGCAGCCTGCCTAAGGTGGTCTGCACCTGGGGTCAAACCCAGCAGGCAGGGGGAGCACCCAGAGCTCCCTGCTCACAGTGATAGGCTGTCGTTCTGAGGCTGTTGTCCAAAAAATTGTCTGCTTTGCATCAGCTGGACACAAGGCTCTGTTTGGGGGCTGAGTCATGGTCCCTCTTGGATCTGCCTTAGACTAGAGTTCAACCTTCAGCAGGAGTAAAGGAAGTGAAAGGTAAAAACATCCTAGTTTTTTTTTACATGATGCCTAAGAACTGTGAGTATGACCTGGC
Organism: Zonotrichia leucophrys gambelii; assembly: GCF_028769735.1. NCBI lineage: Eukaryota > Metazoa > Chordata > Aves > Passeriformes > Passerellidae > Zonotrichia > Zonotrichia leucophrys. The sequence continues at coordinate 6,772,739 of NC_088171.1, read as the reverse complement.
CATGAAGAAGTCAACGTTATCCTGGACTTCACCTGTGTGCCTTTCCAGTTGAGATGGAGCATTGCCTCATGCAGAACTTTGGTAAGACCCTGCCAGATCTACTGTCTTGTGCTGAAGAAAGAAAAATTAAAACTGGAACAGGGCTGATACCTTGGAGGGGCTGATACCTTGATCAGGCTGTCCTAGGAGAGCAGGCTGAAAGTTTAACTGCTTTGCCAGAAGCACAAAGAAGTTGAGTTATTCAGTAAAACTTATTTATTGGGTTATTCAGTTAAGATCCTTCAGGTTGGGGGTGGAGAAAGCTCTTCAAGCCAAAGAACAGTGTAGGCACATGAGCGAGCGACACACACTGACTGGGAATAAATTTGCACTGGAAATTAGGAGTGAGGTGGGGGCGAGGTGCTTAAGGACCTCTTGTACTCTGTGTGTGGTGCCAGGAATGCAGAGCCCCACACCTGCAGCACAACAGGCTGTGAGGGGTAACAAGGTGTTAGAAATCCTGAGTGAAAACTGGTTTGGACCAACAGTGACCTTTAGAAAAACTGTTGTTTGCTGTGTGGACAGAGCAGGTTTTCACACTTGACCTCTTCCTTCTTGACTGTGTTTGGTTTGTGGGAAGGAAAAAGTAAGGAAGGAACAAATAATGGAAAGCTTCCAACTCTACTTCTTAATCTTAGGACATGCAATAGCCCAGTTTGCTATCAGTTTGTTGGGCTGGTCCTCTACAAACAAGAGGAATTTACCTCATGGCAATCTTTCTTCACTAGAACCCTGCAAAAGGAAGTGAGGTTTAATTAGCATTTTAAAGTGGACAGCCTTGAAGTTAATGATATTCAATAAAGAAAAATTGTTTTAACCTTATTTGCACTTTTCAATTTACTTATTAGAGGCCATCTGTTATATTTTAAGCAAGAGCACTGGGAGCTAAACTCTCAGATTGTCAAATGAGGTTTTAACTGGCTAAGCAGAAGGGAAAGAACAGGCTGCCTTAAATGAGCAGTTAGGCTGTTTTTCTTCAATTTCTCACTTTTGTGTCAAAAAGCAAATGGTCACCCTTTCAAGAAACAGTCAAGTTGCGACAATGACATCTGTTTTTACAGGAGCTGATGAGTCTTGGCCAATGTCACTTGTCCTCAGATCTCAGATATGCTCTAAGAAATTCAAAAAGCCAAAAGTGAGATGAAACTGGTGAGGGTGTGAAGAGCAGGAATAAGAATTTCTATAAGTAAATCACCAGGAAAGGGAAAATAGGAACATATTGATTTGCTACTGAATGTGTTGGCCAACCTAGTGACAAAGGACATGGGGAAAGCTGAGGTGCTCTTTGCCTTTGTCATTACTAGCAAGGTAATGACAAAAGCATTTCACCCCTGGGAGCAGGATTTAGGAGAGGCAGGTGCCACCTGTCATAGGGGAGGATCAATTTAGGGACTGGTGAAGCAAAATGGGCACACATGGGTGCATGGGAGCAGGTGGGATGTGTTGAAGGCTGCTGAGGAAGATGGTTGATGCCATTGCAAGATGGTTCAATGTGATCTCTGAAAGGTGGGTGTGATTATGGAAGCTCCCCAGGGACTGGGGAAGAGGCTGATGTTGAGATCATCCTCAGGCAAGGAGGGCCCAAGAAAACTGCAGCCTGGTCAGCTTCACTTTTGTCTCCATGAAGATCACAGAGCAAATCTCCTTGGGAACCATTTCTAGGCATGGGAAGGCCAAGAAGTCACTGTGGAATGTGGGGACCTGATCTCCATTGACAGTCACAGGATTTTGACTCCTAAGATTACCTCTCTTAAGCCTTAGGAGATTCCCACCATACCTCTGAGAAACTGTGTGTTTTTCCTGTGTTCCTGGCCAAAACAGGAACCTTTGATAGGACAAGAGTCACACCTTGGTCTCCCAGGTCTCATAAGAATAATTTAAATACTGGGCAACCCATAATTGCTCCCAAAGGGTTGGGAAAAAAGAACAAATTGTGCTCTCCACATCTACTGAGAAATGTCTGGGATCCAGTACAACTCCTGCAGTGCACCTGGATTTGGGACTGCATTCATGTATGGTTGTTTGGATTCAGAGGTGTTGCTATAATTGATAAACTGTTGTCCACCTGAGCAGAGGCTCTGAACCCTGGTCTCTGGGGAATTTGGCTGTGGTGGCTGCAAGGTTGCTATGCCCAGATTGGGGTTGGGATAATCCCTTTAATCCCTTTTGCAAATGAATGCAAATTGTGATCAATGTCGTGGAGCAGCAATGTAAATTGCTTCAGCCTGAATCCCTCTGAACTGGAAAAGACAAGATCCCACAACTGCTTGAAGATTTGGCTCTCAGGCTGAAGTTGTGAGATTTTTCTCTCTCTGTGAGATTTTGTGTGTATCCCAGGTTTTCTGGGGACTGACCCAGCAGCTGCTGGTGCTGCCAGGCTTGCTCCACACCAGCTGTGATTCTGTCCTGCGTGGTGAGTTATGGTAACACAAGGAGGGAGAAATGATCCAAACAAAACAAACAGGGCAGAAATGCAAACTAGATCACATTGATTCATGACACCTCTTGATCATTAGGAAGAAAATCCCCACTAAACCAAATGAACTATGAAGTATCTGTAGCAGTGAAATCTGGCTGCCAACAATGTTACTGTAAAACACAGTCATGGATACTGTTAGTTTGCTGTAAGCACTGAAGCTGACTGAGTGGGCAATAAAATTGCTTTTATAAAACCTGCCTTTTGTGTCATTCCAAGTCAAAAATGCTATTTGGTGTTCAGATCCATAGATTGAAAAAATCCCCTCACCACAGCTTGGGGTGACTTTTGTTTTAAGACTGTTTTAAATTTATAACTGAGCTGGCTAAAATGCTTTTCATCAAAGTACAAAAGTTTCATGCTGTAATTAATGGCAAGTGATATCTAATGCAATAAAACACCATCATTTGAGTGTTCTTACAAGACTATTTATGACTGGATATTGAAACTGATAATGATTCTGCCATTTGTCCTCATAATTTATTATTCCAAGGAGAGGCAAGTGGTGTTAAGGGTTCACGATCCGTTTTATGGAAAGAGTGCTGAATTCAGCTTTTTATTGGTGTAAATGACAATGTTTGGCTCTCTGTGGAAAATGAGCTTGTGACAGTGAGTGCAGGCCCTGTGGAGGGGTGGAGGTGCAGGGTGTTGATGCTCTTTCTCAGAGAGCTGAAGCCTCTGGCTGTGTGATCTGGCTGCAGATAGCTTTACTGGGAACAATGCAAAGGCTCAGTTGCCATCCCAGCAGGATCCCTTGGAAGACCAGGTCAGGATTTTTCTGAAAACCTTCTGCCTGGTTTCCCAGCTAGATGATATCTTGAGATATCACCTTGGGCAGCCAAAGCTGAGTTCACTATAAGGAGCCTAATCCAAAGTCCATGGAAGATAATGGAAAGAGTTAACGACTCAGGTAAAATCTTGTGTCAAGCCAAAACAAAACTCGACTCTGGAGGAGACTTCCCTTGGTCTTGTAAATTGCCAGCCAGGCTGTGTCTCCCTGAGCACAGCCCTTTCATATGGTGCCAGGCCAATTTATGGAACTCTCAGGCTATGATCATCATGGAAACATGGAGGAATTTCTTTTAAGTCAATGTTGATGCAACTAATGGAAAATCTGAATTAAGTTAGACCTTGTCTTTTAATTTTTTTTTTTTGGACTGCTATCTGAGAAATAGAGATTATGCTTTGTTCTGACAGACTCCCAGCCCTGAGAATACAGATTTTTGGTTTTCCCTAGCCTGCTGTTAATTTGCTGTGGAATAAGGTCCTGTAGGTAAAGATTTGCATTTCCATCAATAGCCCTAGCAGCAATCTAATGAGTTTCTTGCCGTTTTGCAAATAACTTGCAGTGAATCTGATGGCAGAGAGTCAGGGAGCAGGATGTGGCCCGTTGTCTTTGCTTTTCAAGAGCTACAGTCACCTTCCTCTTCCCTTCCACCTCCCCTCGTTCATTCTAATCAGCGTGTCAACAGGGAGGGTGCTTCTTTATTGGAGGTTATCCATGTCAAGGGAAGTTATGTTTCCATCACTACCTGGGGGCCCATCAGCAGATGAAGATGGAGAGCAGTGACTCAGAATGACTTTGAAGCAACGCCCAGCAGCAGCTGAAGACAAGAACGTAACCTCAGCTGACATTTAAAATAACCTGATTCACAAATAAAACTGTTCTGCTAAATTATGCATCTTTTTACTCTTGGCTGTTCTTAAAGGAAAAGGGCTGGGTGAGTGTTTTCTCTGTGTGTGTCTCTGCTTTTCCCTGTGCTGGGAGCTGAGTGACAGATGCACACTGATGGAGCAGAGTGGATTGATTTTTGTGGCTGTGGTACTTTATGCTGAAAAGAAATACAGCTTTTAAAATGATGGAGAGCCCCTTTCAGAGAAAAAAAGTGAGGTGTACAGGTTCAGTTTTGCTGAATGCCCCTTAATTATCTGCTTTGAGTTAAGCACATGCTTAAATGCTTTGTTGACCAGCATTGATGGGAGTACACTTAACAGTAAGTTTGAGTTGAGGTAAGTAATGGCTAAAGAAAAAGCAAGAAGAATAAGATAATAGGGAAAATGAGAAAAAAAAAAATCTATCTCTGTTTTAGTAATTGAAACCAATAAATAATGTGCTGTGTTTAAATCTTGTTTCCTAATGGCACAAACGCAGGTTAAGTGCAATTGCTTGAGCACTCCTCTCTTTTCCCAGCTGAGATGTGGGGACAGTGAGATGCTCTGGTTGGTAGTGGACTGTGAGTCAGCAGTGAGCCAGGACAGCCAAAAAGACAAAATCCATTCTGTGGTGTCTCAAACACAGCAGGACCAGCTGGTGATTGTCCTGCTCTGCTCAGTGTTGGTGTGGCCTCATCTGGAGCACTGTGAACACTTTGGGCCTTGCAATTTAAGGAGGGTGTGAAGGTCTTTGAATGTGTCTGGAGGAGAGCAACAAAGCAGAGGAGGGAATGTCCTGTGAGAAGCTGCTGAGTTTGTCCTGTTCAGAGAAAAGGAGGCTGGAGGGCAACCTCATTGCTCTCTACAGCTTCCTGAGGAGCGGAAGTGGGGAGTGAGGTACTGAGCTCTTGCCTCTGGGATCCAGTGACTCTGTGGGAATGGCTGAAAACTGCACTGGAGGAGGTTAGATGGGACAATTCAAAGCATTTTGTTACTGAGAGGTGGTCAAACACTGGAACAGGCTTTCCAGAGATTTGGTCCATGCCTCAAGCCTGTCAGTGTTCAAGAGGTTTTTGGAGAGTACCTTAGTAAAAGGTTTCACCATGGTCAGCCCTGAACTAGTCATGGAGTTGAGAGGGGTCACTGTACGTCCTTCCCAACTGAAACAGTCTCCTCTCCTCTCCTCTCCTCTCCTCTCCTCTCCTCTCCTCTCCTCTCCTCTCCTCTCCTCTCCTCTCCTCCTCTCCTCTCCTCTCCTCTCCTCTCCTCTCCTCTCCTCTCCTCTCCTCTCCTCTCCTTCCTCCTCTCCTCTCCTCTCCTCTCCTCTCCTTCCTCTCCTCTCCTCTCCTCTCCTCTCCTCTCCTCTCCTCTCCTCTCCTCTCCTCTCCTCTCCTCTCCTCTCCTCTCCTCTCCTCTCCTCTCCTCTCCTCTCCTCTCCTCTCCTCTCCTCTCCTCTCCTCTCCTCTCCTCTCCTCTCCTCTCCTCTCCTCTCCTCTCCTCTCCTCTCCTCTCCTCATCCTCTCCCTTTCCATCCCATTCACAGGTTCCAGCTTCTCAGTTTTACACTCATGTTTCTCTCATCATCACTGATTTCACTCTGCTCTCACCAACACAGCCCCTTGTCACCTTCCTGAGGTCCTGTGGCCAAGCCTTTGCCAGATGCAATTTCCATGAGGGAGATGCATTGATTGACCTTGAGCAGCAGCCTCCCCTCCAGCTTTCCTTTAATGGCTCTTATTCCAAATTTTTGGAGAGGGCAGAGGGAAGATGAAAGATGTCCCATTCGATTTGGGTATCACTGTATTAGTTCTCCTACTGCAGCAGCACTGAGCAGCTGTGGGTCTGGATCACTGTGACATAGATCAAGTATCAAGTTTGGACACCAGTTTCTCTTCCTTTTGTGACTTAAGTGCATAACTAGAAAATACAATCCAATTTTACACACTGAGTTGTCTGTTTGCTACTCTTCAGGTTCTTGCTGTGGCAGGCAGGATAGGGAGCCACCAAGACCTGTTTTCAAAGTGATGTCCTCTGAAGCATTGCTTCTGTCAAATTTCTACATCAAGATTATCTTTCTGTGGGTTCCAGAAAGATTCAAGCATCACACAAGTCAAGGGAGCTGTGGTTTGCAAGTGGAAGGGCAGATATAAGGGAGTTGTTTTAATGTTTATCCTCCTGCCCTGCCTCCCAAAAAACCTGCTGCTTCTGATGGGGGCTGGTGATCTGGGCATAACTTAGAGACCTTTAATATGGCTCGAGTCACCTGTGATACCTTTAGCTCACTGAATTCAGTGTACTCATTTCGGGTGAGTCTCTGGTTTGAAAATTATAGCTGATTTTAAGAAGAAATCTTATGTCTCTAATGGGAAGAGGGGGAAAATCATTCTTTTGTGAATATGTTGATCAGCTGAGATCAGTCTGTCCATGGATAGGTTCTGTGAACATGTGTCCACATCATAAAATGGCCATTCAATTCAGCATGACAGGCAAGAGGCTTTTTAGAGGTTATTGAGGGGATACATTGGCTGATCTGCCCGTGAGAGCTTGCACAGATCCTGGCTCAGCCTGTGTTTTTGTGTTCCTGCATCTCTTACACTAACTAGCAATAAAAATTTAAGCCGTGTAACAAAATTACTTTTGTTTCAGGGGCCAGGCAAATGTTCCAGGTTTTGTGTTTATTTATGGGAGATGAACTTGCTTGTGAGATGGGTTTTGTAAAATTGGATCCAGCTTTACCCAGAGCTGAGCCAGATTCATGGCTTGCATTACTGGCAGCTGGTTTTCATGGGGAATATCCTCCTGGTTCAGAGGAGCACAGGACACAGAGGAGGGTGGTGAGGATGCAAGAGGTGATGCAGGAGACTCATGGCCCTGGTTTTTTCCTACCCAAGCAGAGTCCTTTGGGTTTGGACTAACAGGACAAGGAAGAGCATGAGCTTGTAGAGAGGTGAGGGTTGGTGTCTTTGAGGGGCCAGAGGAAATGTCCTGAATTTCTGCCAGGGGAGGTTTTAATTGGATATTGGTAAAAATGTCTTCACTGAAAAGACTGTGAAGGATTGGAAAAGGCTGCCCAGGACAGTGGCGGAGTCACCATCCTGAGAGGAATTTAAAAGATGTGTAGATGTGGCACTGTGGGACATGGTTTAGTGGTGGGATGGGCAGTGCTGGGTTGAGGTTTAGGCTTGATGATCTTAGAGGTATTTTCCAACCTAAATGATTCTATGAGGGATGAGGGTACAGGACTGCTTTGAGGTGACAAGCTGGCCCTCAGCCAAACACAAACCTCTGTGAAGATCACAGAAACCTCCAACACATCAAAATGCCAGAATGAGGTGTCAGGCAGGGGTGACCTTCACTGACACAAAGGTTGGTTAGATTCCAGGTCTTCAAGGTCAACAGGGACAGTCACAATAATGTAGTTTCTGTACCACTCATGTGGCCTCTTTGGACTTGGCCCTGTCCTGTCTCTGATGGCTGCAGCTGCTCCTGGGACCTAGATCCCACATACACCATCACAGCTGCTGAAGGTCAGGCCACCAACCACTGTCCCATTGCCACGTGGCCTGACCCCAAAACCCTTTTGCTTTCAACGCCCTGGGAGAGAAGGACATTTTGCTCAGTAGGATTTGTGGAGGTCCCAGTGCCTGGGAAGGGATGGTGCTCTCTGGGTTGAGGTGCTTTATCTCCTCTTGCCTGGGCTCTGTGTTGGTTCCTTGGTTGGGAATCATCATCCTGAGGAATACAAGGGTGCCTGTTTGCCATTCATGGAGCAGCACTGCTCTGATGACACAGCATACATTACCCAAAAGTTCACTGGAGGACAGTGAAGGTGATTAGGAACGGAAGAAAGTTGTTTTTCTTCCAGAGACTGAAAGCCAAATCATAAAAAGTGAAATGTGATTGGGTGGCTGTGCCTATGCTGCTGGGTACGGGCTGGACTGGGACGCCCTGGCCTGTCCTTGGTGGTTTTGTTTTTTTTTAATTTAAACTCTCTTGATACAAATGTCCCACCCCAGATGTCACACAGTTAGCTGAATCTGCTCTCTCCCAGCTTAATGCTGTCCAACAGCAACATGTCTAATTTCCCAGCATGTGCCCTGGGACACATCAGTTTTCATGCCTAACCCTGCACAAGTGGAGCTGCAAGTGATGGTGGCCCTGATGTCCTGGCATTGGCACTTCTTTACCCTCAGCCACACCAGGTCCCCAAAGCCTTGAAAATCTCCTTTAAAGCCTCTTTGGGCTGCGCATCTCCTTCTGGTCGGGCTCACACAGGCTGGATGTCTTGGGACACGGCAGGCTCATCACGAGGAGATGCCGCTCGCACTAATGAGTTTCGTGTCTTGCTACAGTGGATGGTAATTAAAGGGGGTTGATGAGACAGAGCCTGTGGGCACGGGTGGTCCGTGTGGAGGTGAGGAAAGAGGCCGCTGAGGAACAGAGCTGGGTGAGGAGGGACGAGCTTTTCTCAGAGTGTCACACTAGAGGGTGCCAGATGGCTTTCCTCCACCCTGCTGCCTTCCCTCGCTCACGTTTGGACACGTTTGGCTTTGTGCATCTTGAAGGCTCCTTCCACCCCCTAAATGCTCATTGTGTGCACACAGCATTGCTGTTAACCAGGTACAGAGCACTGTTTTCCACTCCAAAAACTGTGCCATGGACATGTGGTGTCCTCCTGTGCACAGCCTGGCTCTATCCCAAAGCCAGAGCTGCACCTTGAAATTCAGTAGTGGCCAAAGAGCAAATAGGTCAGATGGTGGGGTGTGCATTGACCTGATAGCAGGAAGCATCCCTGGTCTTCAATAGGAGCCCAGAGGCTGCCCTGGTCTTGGACAGGGAGTCACAACAGGAGAGTTGGAGATTTTCCCCTATTATGCCATGGCAGGTTCATGTGCTTCCCTGTGGATCCCCTCCAGTCAGTACATCATAGCTCTGACAGGATGCTGCTCTCATTGCTGGCTCCTTATGGCCCTTTTCCCTGTTCCCCAGACCATAAACAAGCACCTCTTGTTGTTCCTGTGCTCTGGAGATGTCCCTCCCAAGGGCAGGAGGTTGAACTCATTCCTCTGGATTTCTTTCTTGCTGCTTTCAGGTGCATTTCAGGCTGAGGCCTGTCTGAATTCTGCTCCTCTCCTCTTGAACATTTGCACCCCTTTAAGACTTGATCCCACCAGGCATTTTACAAGCAAGTTCTTCACCCTTCATCAAAGGCACCAATCAAGATGCTGGCCAGACCCAAATCTGGGGCAAACCTCTGCAGTTTTGGGAGTGAGCCACACTAATCACGTTATATCTTGTCTTTCAACCACTTACCTCCATAGCTTTTGTGCAGCCTGGGGCCATCATCTTTCTGGGCCCAAAGCATGCACAGGATGAATTGACCAAGACCCATGGATCTGCTCTATCAAGCAGTCCCAGTCCTGCAAAGACATTTTCACCCTGGTGAGGATCTAGGCCAAGTTTTCCAAAGCGACTACAATTCATGAGGACAGAAGCTTTTCCTTCCAAACTGGTTGATGGGTGTGTTCAGTGTACACAAATCTCATCCACATTAATTGGAAACCCTTGGAAGTACTTCTCCTTCCCAGAAAAGTGGGGTTGGAATTGCTGATCCCTGTAGGCTTGAGATTGTCTCCTAATTTGAGACTTGTAGATTCTATAAAAGAAGGGGAAATGTATGAGGCAGATGGGAGGAAATAATTATCAACTCCAAATCCCTTGAACTGCAATCTCACCCATGCACAAACACACTCTTCCTCACATTCCAAGCAGAATTTTTACTCCCCAAATGCCTATAAGGACTCCCATTCTGTAAAATCTCTAGTAACAGAGGTTGGATATTGCAGGGTGGGTGGCAAACTATTGGGTAGGCAAAGCTGCATGAAGGTAAATTAGATACAACCTGATTCCTGCATACCAGCAGGATAAATGTTTCTGCAGTGGGGAATACCTCCAGCTCCATTCTCTGCCATTGTGCACAGCTCAAGGGATGACTTTTCCTCTCCCTCCTGTTGCTGTCACCATTGGAGCCAGACCTGTGTTTTAACTCTTTCTTGTCCCATGTGGGTAAATTAGAGCAGAAATGATGTGGGGTGTAATCAAAGCTGCCAATTAGAATTATGTTTGGTTATACATAATAAGCCTAATTAGAACCCAGTATAGATCTGCTGGAACTCAATGGATTTCACTGTGGATGGATTAGGTCCAGTGTTTTCATGCCATTTGCATGTGTCTGTAAATGGCTAATGTGTGACAACCCAGTGGCATCACAGAACAATGCAAGAAGGGGAGATGTGTTTTTTATCCCATCCTCTGCTTGCTCCTTCATCCAGCATATTTGCCCACTTTTATTTTAGAGCGTGGATAGTATCAGGAATGACTAGCTTGTGTAAACATCTCATTTGATTTTTCTAGAGATTTTAGTGGTGCTGTTTTATCATCCTCTGATGATAAAACATCACCCCTCTCTTTCTCACCCCTCTGAGCTTCAGAGGGGTGAGAAAGAACTTTCCCCCAGCTGCTTAAAACCCCCCTGGCACATATTCATTGCTCCTTTCAACAAGCCAAGCTCAGCGGGGTTTTTGAAGCAGCTGTGGGTCCTGCTTCTCACTGCTGTGTCAGCTCATCCTCTCTGGAGGTAAATCTTTCAGACCAGTGCTCAGCATACACATCTTTCTGCCCAGGTTGTCCTGGAGCTGTCAGTGAAGTGTTTGATGAATCATTTGTGAGCAGCAAGAGGATGAGTCCTGTGCTCTCTCCATCAGGCTCAGCTTGTGTCCTGACCCATGTCCCCTGTCCCTGCATGGATCAGAGTGGCAGCAACCCATGGGAGCAAGGGCAAGGAACCTGCCAAGAGTCTTGGGGATGCTGGCTGATGGAGGACCCATAGGAATTTGCTTTCATTTCCCAAAATGATGCCTGGGACTGGCTGCTGAGTACCACAACTTTCGTCTCTGATTCAGCATAATTTCTTTAATTTTTTCTTATGATTGCATCAGAATAAAATTCAAGGTATTCTCCTTCTCCTTCCTAAACTGAAACCTCAATGTTTGAAAAAAACCAGTGTCACTTCTCTCATGCCTCAATTAGTGGGGTCCTCTAATTCCTACCAAATTTTGCAAGTTTTAAATGTTCATGCTAAAAATGCAAAGGAGGGCAAAATGGGAGTATTCCCTTATTGCAGTCTGGCCTCCCCATTGCCAGTGAGCAAGGATGTCCCTTAGGCTGTGGTAGTATAGAAAACAGATGCCCAGGGCCCTGCAGTCTACAAAGTGTATGGCCAAGGCTTTGAAATAAGTTATTCTTATTGTGATTCTTGTTTATAACACCAGATTCATTGTTTGTAATTTTGTTCAGTGGCATCCAATCAATAGTAGACAATAAAATATTATTTCAAGTGGTGTAGACATTCCACGAGAATGTGATTGATTGCTTTAATTTCTGCCTTCCTCAGTGTTTTTACTAAACCCTGTCTTCATTTCTTTCATTCTGCCTAGTTCTCTTCAGCATCAGTTGTTAAATAAAGTGACATATTTATTATATCAGCTTTATTTGACAGATTGTGGGGTGACATATTTCAGATTAATTTTTTCATTTATAGATGTATGTGTGTGTGTGAAATTATACATATATATACACACACACTGTATAAAATCAGTGTGTGCCTGAATATACTGCAGGCCAGAATTTCCAAGCACAACTGGAGGTTTTAGGTGGTGGTTTTAGCTGCCTAAATTGACACCTTTCCACTAGTCTAAAATCAATTGCCAGCAAGTATATGATCATGCAATTTAAGTGACATGTTATATGAAGTTCTCAGTGGCCAGATGAGGTTTATTATCTCTTCAGATGGCTGCAGAAACCGACCACACAGCACTCCTGGTTTTCCATGTCTGACAGGACAGCTTAACAGCCCACCACTAAAACTTTTTATATTAAAACAAGCCCTGTAAGGTGGCTGTAACATGTGTTTTGCAGTTATTTAAAAAATGTCTAGAAAATTTCCTTTTTGTCAAAAATCCAGGGAATTTTGTGGAGCTATTTCTGGTAATCATCAAACCCTCTTGGAGCACCTTTGTTCCCGTAAGTCTGGTGTGTGCAGGGCATGGAGATTAAAATCAAGCCCTTTGGGTGGTGTGCATTGACTTAATCCACTTATTCCATGTAAGGATATGGGCCATGAGATTTAGTGCACCTCCTAAATTACAGCCTAAATGAGCTTTCCCCTGTAAATATTGCATGATTTTTAAGTCAGGTGCTCCAGAACCTTAATAGCCTGTCCCAGAAATCCAGTGTTGTGGGGAACATGACAGCTGCTTCCAGCTTTAGCTGGTCTTGATATTGGGCTGTAAATCCCAGCCTTGGTGGAGGACTGAGCATTGCTTCAGAATGTGCCCAGTGTGCTTTGGGTAAGGAATTTCATAGCTGGCGAACATCTGGGTGCTGTTAAACATCCATTCTTGATCCTCAGACGACTCCTTTTTTTGTGCTGATCTGAGTTTCACATTTAAAATGGTAATTGTCTGAACTTGTTTAGCAATTTAGGATGTTCTCATAGCAGGGAAGCATTAAAGACTACACAGGCTCTGAACCACATATTGAAAATGGAGCACATTCATGTTTCTTTCCTAATCCTTTCAAAATGTTGTGGAGTAGGGTTTAAGCCCAGCCAGCCCCCTTTTCATGAACATAGCTTGTTTTCTCTGAGCTTAAAAAAACCCCACAACCACCAAACAACCAACAAATAAATCCTATTACTCCAGAATATGATTAGTGTTCTGGTTTGAGTTATAAATCCCTTCATTTAAAATGCACTGTTGCTACAAGTTAGGATTTGAAAGTACAATCATGCAAATGCCATTTGCAATGTTTTCACTCTAGTAACCTTGGCAATACTGCAAACAGCTCTCCTGTTTGATACACACAGGTTGGGAATCTCAATTGTAAAGCAGAGAGGGGGATGCTGCCAATTTGTGCTGCTCCGGGGAGGGGAAGAGGTCATTCCTGGGATAAATTTGGTTGCTGCAGGAGCCATCCCTTTTTAGTCCACCCCATTCTAGATACTGGTGCTTTGTTTTATGTTGTTTTATGCTGGTTATATCCAGCTTTACAATATTTAAACCCCTTGTATAAATCAAAACCACGGAGCATAAATATTTATCAGCACAAGAAATACACTGCACAGGAAACAAGCTCAGGAACAGAACAAGCCAAGTATTGCTCATAAAGGCAAAACCAGTGGGTTACATTTCCATACCATCCAGAATTAGTGTAAAGCAGTCACAGAGCCAAGCATCTTAATTCCCTCTTGATTTGATATTAAACATCCCAGACCAGCATGGATGTTCCTGCTGTGGTCATTTGTTCCTCAGGGCTGGTGCAGGGGGCAGTGGAGTTTCCCTTGAGCACATCTCCCTTCTGAACAAAGCCCCACCTCTGCAGGCTCACAGCCCCAAATACAGACCCTGTCCTGCACTGCTTGATATGCCCACAATGGCTGGGGGTTGTTTTTGGTGACTCTTCTAAGGATGGTCACACCTGAGCACTGTTTTGCTGCCTGGTGGAGTGTGGAAGATGCTTTGTAGGTGCCTTCTTGTGAGTGTGGAAAAGCCAGAATTTCTTCTTGCACGTAAAAAAGAGCCCCTGTAAGATGTGGCAGGATCCTTGTCTTTGTCAGTCATTCCCTCCTGACTGACAAGCTGGTCTGACATTTCCCCTTCCTAGAGGCTCCTTCCTGATGTTGATTTTATGACACTAGCCTCTCTGGAAATTCCTGCACCCACCTTTTCCACTGCTCCTGGATGCCAGCCCTGCTCATGGAATCACAATCATTAAGGTTGGAAAAGCTCCTCAGGATCATCAAGTCCAATTGTCAGTTGTCTTTGAGCCTGGAACACCAAAACTTCTTGTACTTTGGAGAGTGGGCAAGACCACAGAATCACAGCGTAGGTCAGGTTGGAAGGACCACTGAATCATCTGGTCCAATGTCCCAGGTCAAGCAGGATCGTCCCAAAGCACAGGGCACAGGATTGTGTCCAGATGGTTCTGGAATACCCCAATGAGGAAACCTCCACACTCTCTGGTTAATCTGTTCCAATGCTTGGTCACTGCACAGTAAAGTTCTTCCTCATGTTCAGGTGAGCTTCCTCAGTATCAGTTTCTGCCTGTTGGCTCTCTTCTTATTGCTGGCACCACCAAGAAAAGCCTGGTCTGTCTTCTTGGCACCCAGCCTTTAGATATTTGTAAACATTTATGAGGTGCCCTCTCAGTCACCTCTTTAGAGACTGAACAGCTCCCTCAGCCTTTCATCATAAGAGAGGCTGTCCAGACCCTTGACCAAATTAGTGTCTCTACTGGAGCTGCTCCAGTAGATACATGTCTCATGAAATCTCCAAAAGGCTTTGTGGGAGATGTTCTGTTTGCTCCAATCATAGAAAGCAAACTGAAAAGAACAAAATGGTGAAGAAAATGTATGAAGACTTCTAAAGGAAAAAAAACAGTGTTATGTGCATGTGTGTCTGCAGGACAAATTATTGCTGACTAGAAGTAGCAAATCTAACCTTACAGGTATTCATCGCTGCTTGAACTTCAGCTGATTTACAGCAGGGAATGTATTAGCAAAAGCATGAGTTAAAACTCAGTCTTTTCTCACGCAGCTCACAGGATAATCTCCTGAGGTCTGGAAAACTCATCCAGAGCCAGAGAAGAGTGGAAGTTGCATACCTTGAGTGTAGCTTCAGAAAGGCAGCAGATCTGGAGGTACAGGAGCTTGGCTGAGCTCAGGAGGTGATGTGTGGCTAGCTGCACACCATGCTCATGTGCTTCCCACCTCCACACCAGCAGAACAGGAGGGATCCTGGGCTGGGCTGAGAGCACAGAGCGCCTTGAGGGCAGAAAGCAGAAGCTGGGGTGGGTTTCTGAGCAAAGGGCTCTTGTAATTCCCATACAAGGGGTTCCATCGTGTGCTGTGCCTTTCTGCAGTGCAGACCTCACTCAGAAATATTTCACTTTGAAACAAAACACCTTTCCTGCACCTTTTCAGCATGAACATGAAAGCACTTCATGGCTGGGCAGGGGCTGTCTGGGGGCCCTTCCTGCCTCGGGAGGGCTCTTTGTTTGACCATTGTTTTTTTATTGCCTTTTCAGACAGCGTTTTGCAGCCTTTAGCATTGTTCGAGTTCTATAGCAGAGTCAGATGTTAATCGGTTTGTTGTAGAAAAAAGTTTTATGGCACAATTTGACTTCAGCTGTGCCCTCCCCCTCTTCCCTGCCTTGTTTTTCTTCGGAAGGGGAAAGCACCTGCATGATGCTGTTTGTCAGGGTGGGAGAGGTCTCCTGACCATGCTCATTGTCCTTTCCTGCTCAAGCAGGGAATGCACTTGGTAATAATTTGTGGGATAGGTGTTTCTTCCATCTCTGGTGTGCAGGTGATCCTGTCTGGATCTGTGGGCTCTGAGGGAGATTCACCCCACCCCACACAGATACCCAACACCCCAGGGACAAGGTGTTGTGCTTAGGAAACTTTTCTACAATGGGAATCATGTTTTCCACCAATCTCCACACAAGCATGCCCAATTCTCCCTCCATCACTTGTGGCACAGCAAGGCTCAAAGTGTTGGATACATTCCCTTGTGTTTACTGCAGCCTTTCCGGACTGAAAGGGCAATTTGGGAAATAGTGTTTCCAGTGCAAAACCATTACTTGGAAAACAACAATTCATCACTTTGGAAAATCGTGTTCTGAGCAAGGGAGGGATAAGGCACTGAACCAGGCTTATTGTTGTCAGGCTGCTTAATGTCTGTTCTCCAGCAGCTTCCCCAGGATTACAGAGCTCCTGATAAGGTCTCAGCTGTGCTTGGAGACTGTCTCTGGGATGCTGAGATACTTCAGGATCTGTGGTCGTGTTGTCTGTGGCTGACTGGCTTCTGGTTAAAAAGCCACCTGGAAGTCAACACAAGTGCTTTATGAACTTGTTGAAATCCTCCCTCAAAGCTTGTTAGGTCAGTGTTATTAAATTCAAAAGGGTTTGGAGTAGGATGTCTGGAAGCAGACACCTTCCAGGTGCTGCAACCACAGGGGTGAAGCATGAAGCACCTGGAAACACAGACACTGTTTGGAGGCTCTCCTGTTTATGGAAACTCCATAAAATTCAATGACAACAAGAGCAAGAGCATTCGCTAAGCACCAGATAAAAAGCTTTTTTTTTTCCTTGCATACTGTAGAATTTAATACATATAAAGATTGCTTCTATGAGTGTCATTAAAAACTTTCTGTTAAGTTCTGTTGTCAAGGTCTGAAACAGAAAACATACAGTTGCTATTACAACATGTAGAGCATCCTTCTAAGGATTTCTTCCCTCTATTATCCATAAAAGAAGTGTGTTCTAAATCAGTTAAGGCTACTCTTTTGTAATATTTTCCATTCTCCCCTAATCCTCCTGTTGTCAGAGGTCTTCAGTCAGCTATGATGAAAATTTGGCAGCTTAGGATCCAAAATTCACCCTCTAAACAAAATTATCCAGATATGATTTAGTGTGTTTGATAGACATTGCGGTGTTGAAACAACAATGTGCAAACATATCTAGTGCTTGTGTTGTGGACAAATCCCAAACCATGAGCTTCTGCAAGGAAAAGGGCTGGAGGGAAAATTCCCATGCATGCTGGCAATGCAACAGGCATGCTAATTAGCTGGGCTGTTTGCTGCTCTGGATCTCAAAGGACCTGGGTCTGCCCAGGGATTTCTTAATTCTTTCCCTCATTTCCCCCTTGTTTAGTTGTTTTGCTTTTTTCTTCTGGCCTTCACCTGTTTGCTCTTGTGGGAACAGCTATTAAAGGCTCTGAGGAGGCCTGTCAGTGAGTAATTGCTAGCACCCAGTAATTAGTTGAACTAATCTGAAGTGGTTAATTGTGATGGGATAATAAATGTAGTAGCCCACCACTGTGCTTTGCAGAAGGGAGGTGAAGATGTTTGGGTGAATTTTAGCACTTATTAGTAGCTAATGAATGGGGTCTGGGGAAGGGCTGTGGGTCCTCATTCAGTAAATCTGGTGACTTGATATCCTGATGTTCAGGCACCTCCAGTCCTTGAGCTGAGGTGAAGCTGCATGGCATCCAGGTTTCTTTACCCCACTGAGGTTTGTCACTCCTTACACCAGCTCTGAGTTCCAGCCCAGAGGGTTGCAGTGCACAGTGGATCAGGAAACTTCTCCTGTTTTTCCTTGCCCCCTGTTTGTAGAGGTGGCTCTGATCTGGAACAAGGTCTGAAATCACCACCCTGGATATTGGTGAGGATCCCTACCCTGAGTCCTCTGCTTGGAGAGCTCTAAGCCCTGAGAACTTGCACTGCTCCCTTTTGACTTGGCTTGCTCTGATAAAGGGCATGCTTTGTAATGCCTGACTTGTGACACAGCAGGCTTTGGCACATCCTGAGACACCAGTCTCTTGTTTCAAAGCTCCTACATAAGGCAGTGAGTGACTTTTTATACCTAGGAAGCAAGTGCAGACACTCCACAGAGAATGGCTGGGGTGTGCAGAGCCCTTCAGCAGAAAGTGTTGTGCTGTATCATTTCTCCTCACTGAAATTTTAGACAGTACCCCTGTCTCCCTGCTACTCCATGCCTTTGTTTCTGAAGCAGCATGATCTGTTCTGTGCTTGGACAATTTCCCTGACTGTGTTCTCCTTGGTTATGCATCTCATCTAGAAATAACCTTTGTATTTTGCTCTCCTACTGCTGACCAAAATTCCAGACCATGGCTTGGGTGGTCCACTTGTGTCAGCTTTGATCATCTGTTTCCACAAGGCTTTGTTTTTCCTTTTATAAACAGGGGCTGCAAATGAAGTGCTGGATTTAAAACAACAATGGGGAAACAAACCACCTTTTTTATCACTCCTTCTCCGGAGGATGGACCTTATTTAAATGGGGGCTCCTGTTGCTGTCCTATGCAGAGTTTTTGTAGAAACCTCTGACAGGATTGTCAAAAGAGGTCATGGAAGCTGGAAGTTCCGTTGGAAGGGCAGAATTTCTGTCCAGAGACAAATATCCTCATCTGGAGTACCTGGAGATGGGATGAGTTTGGTGGTCACCCCAGAGATGAGAAACTGAACCTAACACCAATACCATGGCTTGGAACTCTGCTGCATCCTGCACTTCTTGCCTTGCTCACAGTTTATTGCTTATTGCACATGTGTTGTTTTTCTCCTCTTGCACCTTTCACACTTCTCATGGATAGCTCAAGAGCCATTGAGCAGGAGGAAGGCAGGAAAAAAAAATTCTTCTTTTTGTCCCCTCTTCCATCTCCCCTTTGAATGTCCCAAGACTGGAAGGTTTCTTCTTTGCAGAACCAGATTTAAAACACCCTGTAATGATCACTGTTTCCTATGGGACTGAGCCCTCCTGGGAGGTCTCTATCCTGCCCCAGGGGAGGTGAGGGATGTAAGTGCATCTGTGAATCCCAGTGCCTGTTTCCCACAAAGAAACATTCCTTTATTTTGACACTGTTTTGTTGTTTGTTTTGTTTTTTTTTTTCCTGGTCACATTATTAGTTTTTCATTTTTAAAGACCACTGAAACATTGCCTCCAGCATTAACTTGCCACTCCTCTCCTGTGATGTGTTGGAGACCCTTTGGGGCAGCTTATCTTCAAAGAAAGTCAGTTTTTCCTGTTTTACTAGGGGACTTCCATCACTCCTTTAACCTGGGAAAACCCCCCCAAGCCCTAAACAAGCCCATGTGCAGGAGCCCAGGCAAACTGGATTATACTGAAAGGACAAGACACAAACTCTACCTTACACTACGAAGCCCACAAAGCTCAAATCTATTCCAATTTTAATTCATTTTAAACACCTAGACAGCCTGTATAGATTAGAGAAAATCTAGTTTTCCTTGTCTATACATGGTGTTTGCTGTTTGCCTTTCTCTTGATGTGTCCTCCTCTCTGCCTGTCCTTGGCAAGAGGGAAACTGTCACTTCTTGAGCATTAGAGAAAAGCTTCTCACACTGTAGACTTATAAATAATAATAGAAACCTATAAGTGTTCATACAGTAAATGCACGTTAAGCACCATCCTATCTGGAAGAAGTATTCATATTTTATGAGACACTCTGCACAGCCACCTAGGCACACATAATACAGAGGTGTTTGGAGCAGGTGATCAGATAGCAATCTAGGCCATAAACTGTGTTTTTTCTTCAGGAGTGGGGACCAGTTTTTTTGCCCAGAATCACTCCCGCTTCCTGACATCAAGTGTGGCACAAAGTTCAGAGGGTACATGCATGAGTGTGGAGTCATCTTCAGTTCTCACTAAATCTCAACCTAGATAGTTTTGCCACAAATGTAACATTAGAAACAATCAACAGATGTTAAAGATGTGCGGTACTAATGACCTATTTCATATTCAAGTTCAGTTCTGAATTCCCTTCTCAGCCACTAATCTGCATAACATTTTATTCACGCTCATTAGCCATCAGGAGATTCTAACTCAGCAAAAGTGGATATTAATCAATTTCCCCTTTGATAATGAATGGATACGACACCACAAACCATTGTAAGCTTCCCTGTACCTGCTGCAGTACCTGGAAAGAGTGTGTTGTGCAGCCCAGTCACTTCATATCTGACAAGGATGCCTTGGGGGAATTCTTGTGTTTGATTTCAGTGGAATAAATGAGCCCTGCAGAGAGGCGGTAAAAAATATGAGACCATGAGTGCATGCTAATGAACCTGCCTAACTGTGAAGGTATCCAAAACCTCCCCAAAATGCTGCCTGAAGCCCAGGAACCTCTTACAGTTAGCAGCTGAAGCCTTCAAATCTGCAGGAGTGTTACCAAGAGGGAAAGAGAAACAGGGAGAGAACCAGCATGGCCAGTAATCAAAAACTGGTTCTAAATCTGATTGATGGACCAGCTTGCACCCTGTCCTTGACCTAGTCCATGTCAAACTGCATCACCAAAACCAGCAGCCATCACCTATCACCTGAATGGAAAGCAAATGACAGCCCAACATGCATGTCTGGAGAAGACCAGAACAATTTCAATGATCAAAAGCTGTTGAGTAACCTGGATTTTATTTTTTTTGTTCTTATTTTTAACTCTGTTGGAAAACTTGGTGCTTGGGAAACACTGAGTTTGTTTTCACCTCTAAAGGGAGATGTCTTGATGTCAATGAAATCTGTAGTGGTGATGGCACAGAGAAACACAGCAAAAATAAGTGTGGCACATTGTTAAGGGAGGGAGACTTTAACATGAAGATTAATTTGGAATGACCTGTTTCTACAGAGTCCAACTAGACCTGGAGAAGCTTCAGATTCTGGTGTTTATTTTTGAATGTGTCATGCTAAGCACGATGAATCTTGTTTACCTTCTGCTGTCAGACCTAGGGCAGGCTGGATTTGTCTCTGCATGGGGGAAAAAGGTGCTGGGGAAGGTCTTTCTCACCCCCCTCTGCTCTGGATCTGGAGGGACTCTGTGTCTTACAGCTCAGAGTTGTGATTTTGAGTAATTCCAGGACAAAGCCAAGGCTCAGTTAATAATGTAAGACAATTCTGGGAGTGGGGGTAGGGGGCAGCCTGCTGTTCCTTGTATTGATCAGGAATTAATGTCTAACCTTTGAAAATGCAGTGGAGAATCTCAGCATGATTGTGAAACCCTACTTTGTGCTGTGATCAGTTACCTCTGGGGACCCACCGGGCTCAGCCTGCTGATTACGGATGCATTAGGAAAAACCTGAATTTTCAATTTTTCACATGAATCTTATAAAGTGAAACGGACTCCTGCTGGGATTTATGGAAACTGGTTTACTCTCCACTGCACTCAGTACATCTACTTAGCTAAGTTGGGAGAGTGCTTCAACCAGAGAGGCACTGCAAGAATTATTCCACCCTCAGCAAGTTAATTGCTGCATCGTCAAGTAGCATGGTTATCCATCCTATTCCTTCTGCTTTCTCTCTCTTTTTTTCTCCCCTTTTCCTCTCCAAGAGCTGATGTGTGATGTCTTTTATTTTTTTTTCCTCCTCCTTGCCATCTGTTTCATGTTTGTAACTTGCAGAGGGTGGGTGTGTGGTAGTGGAGCTTGTGATGAAGTTTGCTGGTGGAGGCATTTCTTTCACTCTGTTAATTAGATTTGTGTTTTCGTTACTCCCAGTTCTAAGGGCCATGCAAATAGGACTAAATTATGCATTAGTGCTATGCCCCAGTGTTTAAAACATTCTTATTGTTGGGGGACACTGACTCCATCCTCTATTCCTCCCTTTCATGGAATTCAATTATATTTAAACTATTAACATGGAAAGTCTAAAAATTCTATTAAAATGTCAGTTTAATAAATCTTCCTAGGTTTAATCTTTCATTTCTGGACCGGGGGAAGGGGAGGATGAATTATGACAGTTTTAAGTTTTCCCTGAGCAGCCCCTGTGTGTTAAATTGTCTGTAACTGTCAGAGTGTTTCTGAACTTATCTATATTGGTAAAACAATCTGAGGCAATAGCAGAGTGCCCGGGGTATTCACTACAATCAAGAACTTCATGTCCAGGTCTAAAACATGCCACAATTGGAGGAATTTGGGCCCAGTTCTTTCCTTACAACCATTACAGAGAAACAAGGGAAATGGGGTGCTTCATGCCTGCTCTCCACTCCCTTCTCCAGGCTCACAAAGATGGGTTTATCTGGCTTGGACACGAGATTTGGACCCAGCACTATTTACAACTGATTAGATTGTTGTTTTTAATTCCTCTCTTCTTCCATGTGCCATTTCAGAAATAGCAAGGACTGTCAATCATTCTGGTTAGTACCCCATGGTGCTGTGTACCATGTGAGCATCTCCTGTGAGCAAAGCTTTCTCCTCTCCCTCTTTTTCTGCTTTTAATAAATGCTGAAATCGTGTCTCTCCTGTTTGCTTCAGCTAACTCTTGATTTGAAGCTGTTCCAGTGTCTAACACACAGGGAGTTTTTATTATTTCCTCTTGGCATTCCTGTGCTTGAAAATCAGGACTCACACAGGACCATATAAAGAGATTGCAATGGTTTAGCCCAATAAAGGAAATCCAGCTCTTGGTTCTCCACTCTCATGGCTGTAACACAGAGGATGCAGGTGTAGGGATGGTTCTGAGACCTGGGACATGAACAGAGCTCCCAGGAATGCTTTGTGACAGGGCTGCTCTATCAGGTGAAGATTCAAGAGCTAAACATCCCTTGGTGGGAGGTCTTGTGAACATTGTCTGGAAGGGAAAAGAAGATCCAGGTGGTGATTTGACCCCAGTGAGTCTGCTTGCACCTGAAGTCCTCCTGGATCTGGTGTGGAGACAATGACGAGGACAGTGGTGGGTGATATCTGCAGGTGATATTTTTATGAGGCAATTAGTAGTCCTGCTCTGCTTGTCCCATAAAAATGTGGATTGCTGGTCTGTGGATGGTGATGGTTGCAGAGAGCTGTGTGTGTCAGGTCTGACCAGGCTTGAAGGGGCTCAGCTGGAGTTCCTCTGGAAAGCAATGGATCATGATTTGTGCTGGCTCTGCAGGCCTTGCTCATGTGTTGGGGTGCAGATCCAGCACTGGGAGAAAATCCAATTACTGTGGGCTCTTAAGAGGATGGATGATGAGGAGAAAAAATCCAGCTGCCCCTCATGGTGCAGACTGATGCCAGAGTCAATGCACATGAGGATCTATATTGAAATGGAAGAGACTTTCATTAGTTTCTTGGCTTTGCTGGGGTTCCCTGTGTGCTCTTAGCAAAATGCCTGCACAGCAGGAAAATGTGGTTGGCATGGGCATATGGTTTATGGCATTTCTGCCATATCAGCAATGAAGGATCTCTGACAGAAGACAGTTCCATGTGGGAAATGCTGCTGTGACTGTTGGTGGCACAGCACAGAATGAGGAATAATTCCCCCCAAACAGCCCAGCTGACCAGTGACCCTGTGATGACCTGACAATCATGGCATTGCTGCTCCAAAATGGAAATGGCTATGGTCTGGCACAGCACACCAAAAAAATCAAACTTCTTGCCTCCCTTTTGTTCACATTCTCAATTTCTCCCAATACTTAAGCTCAGGAGGGCTGAATTGTCCTACTCTAACACTGGATATGGGGAAAGTAAGCAACCAGCAAGAAGGATCAAAATGTTCTTGGTGGATTCTAGGGAGAAGGAGGTGATAAATGGTACTGGTTGAATGCCTTGGTCAGCTGGGCTGTGGTGTGTAGCTAATGCCAGGCTACAGGGAGAGTGTTGGAGCACAGTGCTTTGTTTGGGTGAATAAACCATGCATGTTCATGGAATATTAATTAATAATAAATGAACATGCATGAATTATTCATGCTCATAAAAGCAAATTTGCCCTGAAGGCATAACACAAGATAGGTTTTAAGAAGGTTTGTTTTTGCTGGGTTTTTTTTTTTAGCTAAGGGATGGATTTGTATAGGGCATAACTGATTGGTGGAAATTTGAATCCAAATGCAGTGTGACTGCCATGGCCAAGCCAGTGTATCTCAGCACACTGAACAGGCACTCCTGCTTCCTCTAATGCTATTTCAGTCATTCTTTGTCTTCCAAGAAGCATATAGGGACCTGCTTGCTCTGAGTCCCATTTGCCTCTGGCAGGTCAGGAAGGGTCCCCTGGGTTAACACCGTTGCTGTTGGAACAGGGATAGATTTGTCCCTGCACGTTTGTTCTGCTGACAGATTTGTTCCAGCAGCGTGCAGCGCAGATGTCTCATACATGATGCAGGATTCAGGTGAGATTTGAAGCAGTGAGCTGATGCAGGAAATGCTGCCTCTCTGTTTAAACTCCAGGTTATGCTAAATAGGCCAGCAGAACCTTTTGCTGCACCAGGGTCCGTCCTTCTGGACAGCACAATAAACCCCATTAAGAAAGCTTTAAATAAAAAAATGTCTGTGTGTCTTAGTGGTGTACCACCCTGCCATAAGAGGCTGAAAACTGTCCCTAACTTAGGAGGTATCTTGACTCACCTTGGGCTTCACTTTGCCAAGGCAAAAAGGATGGCTACAAGCACTACATGTAGGCCAGGTATCACTGTGGGACTGTCACCTTGTTCACTGTGCTCTGCAAAGGCTGACCTTGCAGGGGCCAGGGGCAGAATGTGTTGTAGCCATGCAAAGAAATATGCAAACGTGTGCAGTCTCTTTCTAAGTGCCCTGCTCTGTCACTGCCCTACAAAGTGAAATGCAAATTTTTCTCCCTGTCTGAGGCCATTAGAGATTCTCAGGCTGCCATCCTGTTAGATCCTAACACAGTTAGAAACATAGCCCCCACCTATCTACATCTCTGCACAAGTTTCATGTCAAGATATTCTGGCATCTCCTGATCAGATGTGGGAAAACTGGGTAAGCAGGATGGTGCTGCACTTGTCCAAAAACTGCCTATTGATGGTGGGTAATTTGTAGCTCTCCCTGGGTGCTAAAACCTCTCCAAAATATCACCCTGTTGCTCCCAGGAAAGGAGCTGTCTGGGTAGTGTACATGTGTGACATTGTGGCTGAAGCCCCTATTCTCCCTCCCTGGGATCCTTGCACACTCCCAGCCTTCTCATGTTTTGCACTTATGGTCAAAAATTGCAGCTGGCTTCTGAGGTGCTCTGTCCCTGCTCCACAAAGACACACAGTTTGGCCAAAGTGTTGTCTCTGGGCAGGCAAATGTGGCCATGGTGTGTCAGTGACCAGCTGGGGAAAGGGCTGCCCCCATCGCTGGGTTAGGAACTGTGAAAGTGAAGGATGGTTTGGACATTTGCTGAGTGCTGCTGGATAGATCCTGTGGGCTGGCAGGAGGGCAGGTGCACAGGAAAGGATGTAGAATGGCACACCGTAAACATGGTGCTTGCCAGCCTCCCAGCCATCATTTCATGGGAAAACATCAGGGAATGTTAGAAATAGAGGAGAGATCCCCAGACACAACTCAGGTCTGCTATGAATCTGGCCTCAAGCCATCAAAATAATCTTAAACTCCTTTTTATTTCCTTTCCTATTTTTCCCCCAGAAGCATGTGTTGACTTCCTCAGCTAATAAAGAGCAGGGCCATAAACTCTGCTGCCTTTCCCTGGCAAAGCCATTCCCTTTGGTGAGCTGTTTCCTCTTGTCTTCATCTTCCTGTTATTACATTTTTAGTTTCTGCTTTTCCAGCAATCCTTCTCTGCTGAGCTGCTGCAGTTTGATCTCTTTCTCATTCCACAACAAACATGTTTTAAAGCCTTTGCTGCTGGTCTGCAGACAGTTTTTCCAGGAAAAGTGCTCCATGTATTACAACATAAAACACGGGTGGATTTTTCAGGATTTAACGTCTTGGGACCTAAGCCTTTGGTCTCCTCTTTCATATGGTCATGAAGGCAGATAAATGGGAGTGATCTGAGTAATTTATATATTAAGAAGTAATAATCTTTGCAACCACTTTATCCATCCAAATGCTTTTAACTTTGATCTTTCTGTTTTCTAGCAACACCTTGTATTTTTTCAGACCTCTTCACCTTTCAGAGATAATCATCCCTGATGACTCCTTTGAATGCTTCCCTCAGCTAAAGAGAAGCAGTGTCTGACTGCCACTGCACCATCCAATAATCCAACTAACTCCACAATTAACTGAGATAGTTTTTGGTGTTTGAGGGTAGGGCAGAAAAGGGAAAAAGCTCTCTAGACCTTGAAAGCTGCTTTGTCCTTGCACAATGGCAATCTGAAGCCCTAGATCTTGCTGTGTTTAGAAGTCAGTAAATTTACCAGTTAACTTTCTTCACCCAATTAAAAAGCCCTTGATCTGAGCCCGTCAATAGATTTTGGTATCTATAGAAATCTTGGCCTTGCGCTGAAAGATTCAGCAATTTCCTTCTCTCCCTTCAGACTGAGTCTCAGTAGGGATGAGATGCTGTTTGGCAAAATGGGCTTGGCCCCTCTGCTGGGCTGTGCTGGGATCCCCACTGGGAGGCTGCAGCTGGGAGCTGGGCTTAATTGCAATAATTTACTGGGCTGGGTAATTATCGGATTAAGGGTCAGTGTTGCTGCACTGAGGGAAGGCACTGACAGAAGAAGGGTCTTGTCCCAGGAAGAATCTGGCACGGCTAGTGCAAAAACAGCAAAGGCATCTGTGGTACCTCTTTTTGAAAGGTCACACAGTGTAGGGAACAAGGCAGTTACAGACCAACATTTACTTTACTCTCTTAAGGCTATAAACAAGGAGGGTAAGAAGAGAAATATTTTTATTTATTTTTATTTCACCTTGTAACAACATAGAGACAGTCAGTGCTATGTTGTCTCACTTTCACCTCTTGCTATAAATACCTTCTCAGCCCACTTGGTTTGCATTTTAATTATTTTCTCTGTCTGGCACTTTTCACCTGTTGAGCTGTCTATTGTTGTTGATGATTTGTAAAGGCAGATAAAAGCTGAGCATCACTGTGAACTGGACATCCCAGTTCATGTTGGAAAATGCATATGAAAGTTTTCCTCATAAGAGAAAACTCTGAAGTGAAAACTGAATTAAGCCAGTTTTTCCTAAGATCACTGGCACAGAAGGATGCACTGATGTCTTGAATTGACCTAAATCCAGTACTTTACAATGTTAGGACCTATTTAAGTGACTTTGTCAAGAGGTTTAGGCACATGTACCCTCCAGTTAAAGTCTTTGTCCTCTTGAAAGACCCTGCTGAAATTGTGAGCCTTAATAATCTCTAATCATTCTCCTCTCCTGAGAAACACTTTCATCATCAGTTGTCTCATTAGACCAACTCCCTTTCTTCTTTGCAGGATGAAAACCCTTGTTAGTCTTGTGTGTGTGGTACATGTGGGTTTTGGAGTGTTGGGAGGTGGCAACAGAATGTGTGATGGGGAGGTGATGTGAAGAAGCCAATTCCTAAAGCCTGTGCTTGTTTGGCAGTGCCGCGGCAGAGCTCACTGGATAATGCTCTCTGCACTCACAACTGCCCCAGCTTAGCGTGGGCAGGAGCTGGAGAGGAAGGGTCAGACAGGGCCAGGGAATGAGCCCCTGTGGCTTGAAGGGAAGGCAAAGCTCAAGGACTGTCATCTCTCAGCTCTCACTCTGAAAGGGAAGGGGCAGGCGAGGTGTGAGCAGCACAGGCCTCTGCAACATGGTCTCCCTTCTGCTCTGCTCTTTAGCAGCCCAGCTCTAAAACCAGGGAAGTCATCAGCCCAGGGGGGTTACACGGTTTCATGTTGGAATCCAGGACATTCCTCTGACTGCCTTAGATGGCTCGAGACTCTGGCAAGGGGGCTCAGAGACCTTGGCACCGAGTCAAAGACACCTGTGCCTTTGATTTTAACCCATGGAAACAATTACCAACTTTGTGTGAAGATTTACAAGCCACAAGAGTTTAAGTAGAATGATAGTTAAATTGTCACAGGGTGAAAAAGTAGAATTTTGGGGATTTAGATGGGGGTTCAAGAGGCAAGATGGAGGGATCTGTGTATCTGGGTGTGTCCTGTCCTTCTTCCCCTTCTTCTTGTCCCTCATCTTCTGCTGTGATGGTGACACTTCAGGATTGGTTTAGAGTAGAGACAGACTGTCTAACATAGGTGATAGGTATTGGAAAATTATTGTAAATAAAGTACACGTAGTTCTTAGTATAAAAACTAACACTGCCCCAAGGGTGCTTAGTGTGCCACAAACTGACCTGCTGGGCAGATCTCAGTGGGTTGGAGAAAGAAAGTATTAGATAAGAGAAAATAAACAACCTTGAAAACCAGAGCTGAGGAATCTCGACTTCTTTGGTCGCGGGGCTAGGAAAAGACTCTTTAATACCTTGGGAGCCATTTCAGCAACACAAAACCCTAGAGTTTCACATCCAAAAGCATAGCTCAGATGTGATTCTGTTTTGTCTGCCATGTGTTTGTCTGCTTTTCCTAAACCCTCAAGTCTCTTGGTCGGGGCGGATGGGACTCGTCTCATCAAGCTGGCATCCGCAGTGTCTGTGCTGACTTCAGCAGCAGTCACCTGGGGCTCCCAAAGGCTCTGTGGGGATGGAGCCAAGGCAGCCAAAGGAGTCCAGGGCATGATTCATCTCTTCTGAAAGTGAATGTCTAAAATAGGTCTGGAAAGTTGTGCTCGGGAAGTGCCGATTTCCCTGGGCTGGCTGTGAAAGGAGCTGACGGTGATTAGCTCAACATCCCTGTTGAGGATATCTGTGTCTAGTCAGATGAATCCTACCCAGATGGCTTTTGGCTGTGTTTGTACACAGAGCTCAGCACAGGGGGGCCGTATCCTCAGTCGCCGTGGATGTTACTGTGATATAAATAATACCACCACCACCATGAGGGCACGTACTGTACATCCCTCGTTATCCCAGCCCCACAGACATACATCCTCCCTTCTTCCGAGGCTCCATATGTATTTGTTAATATAATCAGAATGGGGGGGTGGATGTGTGTGGGTGAGCGAGTGTGTGGTGTCCTGTATGAATAGGTTGAGATGGGCTGATACGATCAGACAGCTCTTCTGCATCCTGATTGATTGAGGTGTTCTGTTTCCACATTAACTTGCAATAAAGTGCTCTCTGATGCCGATACGCATTCATCATGTGCAATTGTGGAGACTGTTTATAACTTAATTTACTCCGAGGTAATGATGATTATATCTAAATATTTATGGAGAGGTCAGTGCAAGTAAATTTCTCAGTAATTTCGTTTTGCTTTTCTTTCTCTTTTCCTTCTCTTTTCTTCAGCCAGCCAAATTATCTCAATGCTCCCTACAGACCTTCTGCTAATTCCTTTGTTTGCAGTGACAGTTAGTGGAGAAAGAAGGCTGATTAACTGCAGGCAGCCTCTGCATTGAGCAAGCCAGCAGTCTAACCAGAGGTGCACACTGAGTCTCTGCCTTTTATTTTAATTTTGACCTGCAGGAATGTCATGGGCCAGAGCTGTCTATTAGGATATATCTGAATCGTGTGTGTGTTTGTGTGAGTTAGCAATGCTAAGCAAAGCTTCCCACTAACACTGTTAAAATGGATACTTTCTGCAGATGTGAGAGGGGGTGGCATCTGTGCAGCACTGGTTGTTCATCTGATGATGATCTGCTCAGTGTAGACCAGGGGTGGTCACTTTTAGGGTGGGCTCAGTCAGGAAACCAAGTTATTTATGGCACCTTGGGGTGTTTGTTAATTTTGGGGTGTGGGCTTCTTCCTCCATTTCTTCTGCTTATTCTTTCTCTGTCCTCTATTTCTCATGTGATATAGTCCATGAAGGGGGATTCCATTTCTCCTAGGAGGATTTAGCCCAGTGGGGCTGTGGTCTGTAGATGATTCCCAGCCTGTCTGCTAATATTTAGGACTGACTGGCGCTGTAATTCTTCACCCAGGAATTTTTTTGAGGCAGTGTGGAAAATGGACCATTTTGTTATCTCTGAGAGAATAGGAATTTCACAATATTGATATGAAACAGCTGAGAGGATGTTTCATTTTGATGTCTTATGAAAAACATCTGGGGATCCCTGAGCTTCTTGGCTCCTCCTGCTCCATATGCAGAGCTCCAACACATCACATTATCCCCTTCCTTCTTCTCTTCCTTCAGCCATGTCTGTGTACTCGTGTGATCCTGAGGGCTGTGCTTTGTGCAGGAGTTTTTGTCACTAGGCAAGCAATGAACCCCAAGTGCGTCCCTCAGACAGCTCAGGGAATGGAATGCCTGGATCCTGAATGAGTGGTGAACCTTGAAAGAAGATGGATGCTTATATCCTTGATCCCATGAAGGTGGCACTTAAGAGTGGGTAAGATGGGTCGTAGGATCTGATTGTCTTGTGCTCTCTTGGACACCAGCATCAGCACAGGAGGATTCATTTCTGCTCGAGAGGTGCAGCCACCCACCAACCAATGACTTTTGTCAGCTTTGGGGGCGGGCAGTGGATATGAGATGTGGCTGTTTGGTACCTAAATCCTCTGCAGAAAGGTGCTGCAGTCTTCCCTTGAGTTTGGCCCCCACTGGTACTCTTATTGCTGCATCCTATCACAGTAGTCCACGTTGCCTCTAGAATTTACCCTCATCCTGCTTTAAATACTGCTTTACTCCCATTCCTGGCATTAATTCTTCAAATATTTTCTCCCTTTCCTTTTTCCAGTTCTATTTTCCCTAGAGGAGCAGTAGAAGCCCAGCAGCCATGCCTTCCTGAGCAAGGATCATTGCCTTTTTTTCCTCACCCTGTGCTATGCCACAGCAGAGGGATGCCCAAGCTCTGTGACTGCTGATAAGTGATTGCTCCATGCATCTATTGGAGATTTGGTGGTGAGGACGTGTTTTCAAATGTTCCTCAGAACATTTGATCATTTAGCTATGGCCCTCAGCTACCTGGATCCAGCTGGAATAAGGACCTGTCTTGCAGTTCAGTCTTTATGATGAGGAGAATGGCAATGCATAAATCCACTGTCATCCTGAATCAAATGCAAGAAGACAGAAAAGATATTGAAGTATATTGAACCACAGAGGGAGAAAAAAAAATTATGAGTGCAATCTGCTCCATTAAAAATTTCATAGGCTGTTACCTTTACAGTGCAATTAGCTGAGTGATTCTGGTGCTGTTGGAAGGCAGAGCAGTGGATAATCACAGGCACAAATGCCCGTGCAGGTACATTTGCAGAAAACCTTTCGGTTTTAGCTGCTCCTCACGCGTTCCCAGCGCGCTGGTAAGTCACCAACTGTTGATCCCTTCCCTTCAGCCTCACTTTTCTCCTTTGCTTGTGTTTCCTCCCACAAGTGCAACAAGCCCCGGCCCCTGTGCCTTGATGTCTTTGTTCCCGGTGCAGCTGCTGTGGGACAGCGGCACAATGGGACCTGTCAGCGCTGGGGAGCGGGGCGGGGGCTGCTGCAGGCAGGCAGAGGGGGGCTTTTGTCAGCACGGAGTGTTTGCCACCTTTGATGCCAATCATCTTGGGAGAGTTAATGCTGACACGGAAAGCAGCGAGAGAGGGCTTTTCATGTGAATTCTGACGGAGAGAAAGGGATCCTGGGAGCCACAGAAGCACGTTTCCATGGCTGGGTGCTTTGTACCAAGTTTGCGGTTTCTTTTTAATGCAAACCGATGGCCTTTTTTGCACTGCAATACTGGAGGGAAACTGCCCATTTCTTTGATAAATGGCCTGATTCCAGCCTTGCTTGCACCAGACATGCAGGAGGAGGCATCAGGGGATAGGCTTTCCTCGTGCAGAAAAATGTTTGGGGTTAATTCTTTGCATTTCATCATGAGGAGTCTAAACCATGAGACTTATCTCAAAGCAGAAAGGTTTTACCACCCAGTGTTTGACACTTGAGTACCCTGGCTGTGTGCTTATGTCCAAAGGCT
The DNA here is from genome assembly GCF_028769735.1 of Zonotrichia leucophrys gambelii. Classification (NCBI taxonomy): domain Eukaryota; kingdom Metazoa; phylum Chordata; class Aves; order Passeriformes; family Passerellidae; genus Zonotrichia; species Zonotrichia leucophrys. The sequence goes on along the minus strand of NC_088171.1, from coordinate 6,741,304 downwards.
CAAGTCAAACCTTAGAAATTTGGAGTGGGCAGGGGGATAACTTCTCACAAATGAGAAGGCAGACCCCAAGTTTTACATCTGCTGTCTCTTGTTCTGGCAGCTGAGGGGATGCTTTTGGCTCATGTAGTTGTGCAGCACGGGAGGTGAACTCTAGGAGTGGACATGCACGGTGGGAGCACGAGTCAGGGCTGCATTTATCTGCATGTCAATGATCAGCCAATTCTCTGATTAATTTGACAGCAAGCCCTGTGAAAGGCGCTGGGAGCTTTCTGCCCCCACCCCAAAGCCTGGAGTTCAGTGTCATACAACTGCACAACAATCACTAATGAGAAAAAAAATGTTCTTATTCCTTCTGGCTGAAAAGGATAGATTTCCTTAAAAGCCAGACCCTGACATTTCAGTGAACTGTAGCAGAAGACAAAGAATGTGCATTGTTTCTAAACAGATGCAAAAATAATAATAATAAAAGATCTTCTGCTTTTCAAGCCAATCTCCCAATTTCCAAACCTGGCTCATGGTTTTTCTCATGTTTCATGATGACAATGCCAAATCTCTGCTGTCAGACTGCTAAAAATGCTCATTCAGTTTCACCCAACTACCAAAGAAATGAGCAAAGTCAGATCAGTCTCTGCAGTTGGGATGGAGTTTATGTCTCTTGTTCTGATATGTGCCTTAGAAGAAGAATCAAAAGCAGGAGGCTGAGCTCAAAGATGTCCTCCCACTGTCATTCTTCTGTGGCCATGCCAGGGCTCCCTTGTCTTCCCTCTTTCCCAAAGTATCTCCTCACAACACACTGCTTACCAGAAATGATCCATAATTCAAGATAATTAATTTCTCAGATTGAAGCTGCATTGCAAAATACAGACTGCCCTGCACAACAGCTCTGCTCTGAGGCTTTCCCTTCACTGCTGGTGCTTCTGGTCCCAGGACATTTCCACACCATTTCAAAACTGAAATTTCTCTCCTTTCCTCCAGGAAGGAAGAATTCTAGCATCCAGGTCCACTTCCAGCTCCTTTGTGTGTAAGATCCCATAGGTATGTTTTGGACTCATTTTTGGAAATGTGGTGGACTCCCCAGAATGCAAAAGGTGTGTTTTCTTTCTAGATTATTTCACTATCACAGCTCACAGATCCTGGGCTGCTTGGGTGCCCTTTGGTATCTGGGATCAGATGACTGGCCAGGGCTCCCAAAAACAGCCTGAATAGAGCCTGGGGTGAAAGTAGAACCCCAAATCCCATCCTGGAAGGGAACCAGTAACACTGCTAACTTGTTAGCACTCAAAGAGCTCTGGGCAGAAAAAGGAACATTCAGGGCACCTTCTCCTCAGGTCAGGAGTTACTGCACTGCAGTCAGGGTATGAGTGGTTATTACTATGTTAGCTTTGGGTTAATATTGGAAGATCCAGGCACCTGCACCTGGTAGTGGAATGGGGCTAAACCCCATCATCCCTGCTTGAGGTCCTGGCTTGCATAAAGTCCTCATTGTGGTGCTGTGTTCCCCTACATACAGGCCCTGCACGTTATTTGCAGAGCATTCTGGTAACCAGAGGCTTAAAATAAATCAGTTTTTTGTTGTTGTTGCTATCACCATGGGCAGCCTGGTACTGCTGAACTGTGGCCAGGGTCTCCAGTCCAGCATATTCTGCTGCCTCCTACAGCTCTGCTGGAAGTCAGCTGTCAGGCCAGATGTTTAGCAACCATTTTTCCTAGTAGGAAATTAGTCCCTATCAGGTAGCAGGTGGCATTTTCACTCCTTGCTGTACAATCAGAGGCTTTGGAGAGTGAACATCTTCATACTCTCTCACCTACATCTATTTTCAAGGGGCAGCAGCATGGAATCGGCACCAGCAAAGCCAATTATTTGGAAGAACAGAGAGGAAATGAAGGTAAGAAAAAGAAGTGTCTCTAATGGACCCAGACCAACAGCAGAACATCCATGAAATTATTTACAGAGACTTTGACTTTTATGACTATAGTCTCAAACAATGAGGGGTATCTATTTTCTGTTGGAGGCACTGGAGCATCTCTCTTTAATGTTAAAAAAAGCTGTGCACACCTGGAGAAAGGGCAAACGTGCCAGACAGGCAATGCAGCTTTGCTCTCCCAGCTGCTGCTGCAGAGATGGGTGGGGAGTGGGAGGGCACATCTTGCAGAGAGGGTTTTGGTTGCAGCTCCAGCGAGCACATGTGAGATCCCGAGGTGCAGCTCCCCACTGATGTGCACCTGGCATCTGCTTTACCTGTGCCAAGCACAGCCCTGCCAGGGCTGCCTGCTGGAGCAGCAGAGGTGTGGCTGAGCAGGGACTAAACCCGCTGCCTCCCACAGGTTTAGGGTGTGAAGGAGAAGAAAACAAGCTTTGAAGGGCTCCCCAGGGAGCAGACTTAGCAGCTGAGGTCTCTGGGGGATGCTAGAGCCTGGATACCTACTTATCCATAGGAGTCTGTGTGCAGGAGGGCTTGCAGTTTTCCCTGGAGATTTGCAACTTCTGCTGGTTTCCCCAGCATATAATATTGGCTTGACAACTGTAGCTAACTTCTGGTTCCACTTGCTTTTCCTGTTAGCTGGGAGTGTTGTGTGCAAAGAGGAGCAGACCTTGTTTATGTCTGCAGAGCTGAGGGAGGTCAAATGCAAGCCAGGAATGGCCCCAGTTGCCACTCAGAGCTTGAGGAGAGAGATGTGGGGAAAGCTCTGTGTGAGTAACCCTCAGCTGGAGAGTGCTGTGGGGATTTCTGTATGTGTCACACTTGTATTTATGCCCAGAGCTGCTGTGTTTGCCTGGTGGGAGCATGGACACAGGTATGTATTTGCATAACCCAGCAGGTTATCATCTTAGCTTGCTGATCAGTTCTGCCTTTTAGTGGTTAAATACTTCCCAGATCAGGTCAGACTGTGCAGAAATGAGCTGTGTTTGAGAGGGTTTTGGGATAGACCAAAGGGTTTGGATACTCTGGTGGCAGAGGCTCTGATGAAAGACAAGCTGAAAGCCTGGCCTCTCATGGTACCCAAATATCAGGACCCTCACTGGGCTCTCCAGGCACTGCTCCATCTTTATGTCAGATGTCTCCTACCTTCCCTGCAGGGTCAGCATGCAGTCAGCAACTCCACATGATCTTTGGCTCTGCCACAAAATGTCCCCATGGGTCAGAGGGCAACCTCTGAGGCTGCTGGCAGAGCACAGCCCTTGAGGGACTGGGAATCCCTGATGTGTCCAGTGATGCTGCAAACCACAGAGACACCCTGGCCCTCACTTGAACTCCAAGGGTCTGGTTTCCTGGGGGGATGCAGAAACAGGCTTTAAAAAGGCATCAATCAGGATATCTCTGTTCTCACAGACTGCCACCCCATGGCTTGTACTGACTGACTCTGGTCACAGCTGCCCTGAAAAATCTTTGGGGTCCCTGAAACCAATTGTGAACTCCTACTGGCTGCACCAATGTGAAGGATTTTGATAGGGTATTGACAGAAGCACAGTGGAGGGGACAATATGTGGGAGCAGCCCTGGCCCCAAGTCTGATTGCCATGTTCTTGTTTTGGGCTGCTGTGGGGAAAGGATGGGGAATGTGCCTGCTGGTGATTAGGGCTGTCAGGTGTGGCTGAGAGCTCTCTTCAGCCAGGGAATCAGCAGAGACTCACAGCATGGCAGCAAGGCCAGGAGAAATGGAGTCTGAAACCTCTGCTGTGAGACAGTGGCATCAGGACCCACAAAGAGCTGAAACCTTGTGCTTGCATGCTGCCTGCTGGAGGTATAAAATGCAAAACAAGACAAAAAACCCAGCCAAATCCTCACCTGGTGCCAACAGCATCCTGATGTCAGCTGAGGCTCAGCCCAGTGCTGGCACCAGTCCTTGCAGGCAGCTGTGGAAGGGGAGCAGTACTGGCCAGCAGAGCCGCTCCTCTCTCTCCTTCCTCCCCATCCTTCCCAGCCTCCTTCTTTACGGGGTTAATTTTATTTTTTCCTCCAGGGGTTTAGGAACAGCCAGCTGAAATGCACAGGCCAGCTGCCTGCCGGTGGCAGCAGGAAAACAGGCAGACAAAGCAGATGGACACAGCAGGGGTGAGGGAAGGAGCGCTGTCTTCAGCGGGCCATGGGCACCACCAAAGAGTAAACAGCTCTCCAAAGGGAGCCGGGAGCCAGCTCCAAACCCCATCCTCTCCCAAGTACTCAATCACAGCACATTAACAAGAAGGCCTGGACTGCTGGGGGAGAATAAACAATAAGAGGCCATGCTGGCAGGAGAGTGGGAAAAAGCAGAGCCCCCTCCAGCTAATATTTATTGAAAAGGGTGTAAAAAGTGGCTTGCGGCTCAGCGTGCTGTCAGCGAGCTGCAGTCTGTGCTGCTGCTCATCTCCTCTCGGGACGACCGCCCTTTCCCTATCTCTGTCCCTATCCCCGCATATTCAGAGGATTTACTTGAGAGGAGGAACAAAGGAAATCCAGAAGCTGGAGGTGAATCCACTGCCCCCTCCTCTTGAACTGGCTGCTGCTCCATGGATGCGGCCTCGCTTCCCAAACCCGGGCTGGCATTTGGGGCCTTGACTCCGACACCACGGCCATGTTGCCACCCAAGAGCTCTGCTCCCGTGTGGGAAAGGGAATCGTGTTTGGGGGACAAGGACTATTGTTCAGCAGCAGGAGGGGGTGATTCTTCTCCTGCTTGTGCCAGCGTGACTTCCTTGGTTTTGCTGGAGCAGCTCCTGATTTATGCCTGGGAGCTGGATCCCGCTCGCCAGGCGCTGCTCTTTCATCTGCAACATTGCAGCGAAGTTTGTTTACAAAGCTTTTGGCACGGCCGCAGATTCCTTCTCCCCTTCCCCCCCTTCCTCCCTAATCAGCTGCAGTTTTCGCTCTCCTTTGAGTCCCACTGAAAAACTGATTGACCTTTGCAAGCCGTGGCTGACACATGAACCGTGCAAAATCCTTTCTGCTCCCTCAGCCCCGTGCTTGTTTGGGAACCCGGCCGCCTGCAGCAGCCTGAATGGGTGGCCTCAGGCAAACGAGCTTGGTGCCTTTTGGGAGCTGCTTTGCTTTTAGTCTTGGGCATCCTTGACATTGGGTGAATGTGTGTTTGGTGGCTGAGCCTCCCCAGCGCTCTTTGCAAATGATGACATTGCTAAAAATGTGCCTCTGACATGCACTCAGTCCCAGGTTGCCTCTAAAATGGACCCATTTAAGCAAAATTGAATTTCAAGGCAGAATGTGAAAACTTCTGGCCCAGTGTCTCCCTTCACCCCAGCAGGGTGTAGCCACATGGAACGTGCACAAAGACAATTTAATCCTTTTTGAGACCAAACTCAGCAAACTCTTCCATGAGAAGCCAGCCTGACCTGCAGCAGCTTTCTGTTTCAGCCATGGGGTATGAATTGCCCATGTTTGGCCTGTTGAGCTACTGAAAATCTAACGAGAGCCATGAATTTGCCATAAACATGCTTAAGCTGTTTTTTCTTTCCATATTTCATGAGGGTAAAGAAGCATGGGAGAAGAGGTGGCCTGGTGGTTTGGCTAAATTATCTTTGCAGCCGTTCCCACAGACTCAATGTCCAGTGATATTGGGACCTAAACACTCTTTTACACCTTCTTGAGCACATGTTGGTCCTTATCCCTTTTATCATATTTCAGTGGTGGCTCAGCTTTCTGTTGTGTTACTTATCTGTATTGCAAAAGCAAGGTTCAGAAGCAGCTTTCCACTGCTGGTAGAAATTGAGTTGTTTTTGAGGCAGGCCAGCCTCTGCTAGAGGCCTTTTTCTATCTGCTTTGTGTTTGAAAGGCTGGAATCGGAGGCAGGTGAAAATATAATAGAGATGTTTTCTTGTGGTTGTCTAAAGCAGTTTTTTTGCGCTAACCCCGGTGTGTTACACACCTTGGTGAAATCTGAGTGTTGCTCACCTTGTCCAACACAAATCAGAGGAAATATAAACAGTAATTTGTAGAACACACAAGGACAGAGCTCTGAGAAAAGTGCCAAGGCAACCAGGGATGTGTCAAAGAGTGAAGGCTGTTCCGGCTCTGGAAGCAAGACATAAAGTTTCCATTTCCACAGAAAGACAAGAAATTGTCCAAAAAACACCCTGCACAGCAATCACACGGGCTGAGCCTCCTCAGACTCCAAATGTAAAGCACAAGGGTCCCATGGGGCACCCAAATGTGTCTGGCCTGTACCCAGCCAGGGGAGCTTTGCTGGGCTGTGATACATCCCAAATGACCCATACTCAGATCATGGGTGCCAGCAGAAGGCTTTTACTGGACCCCAGGAGAGATTTGGTGTAACTTAACAACACAATCTCCCTTCCTTTTTCAGGGAAAGACATGTCCTCAAATCAAGTAAAAAAATAAAAGTGTTCTCTTATCACTCCTACAATCAAATTCCTCTGGTGCTGATGGTGGGCTTCTCCTCTCCCTGGGAAATACATCAATTTGATTTTCTCCCTCAAAGGAAAAATCACTGAAAAACACCACCACCCAATTTCCCCTCAATTGTGGCTGCCTCTGGGTTCTAGGGGAATACCATTGGAAGGAGCTCTGCTTTGTTTCAGTCCTTCTATGCATGCTCATTTTATTTCTCATGCTTCCTTCCCTGCTGATAGCTTTTTTTTGGGTTTTTTCCCCCAAAACATCCTTTTCTTCAGCAAGAGCTGGTGTTGCCTGGGCTGTGCCTGTAGCAGCTGAGCACACCGCAGTGTCTGTCCTGGGCAGTCTGTCCCTGCCTCTCTGCCATGCTGATTCCCCCATCAAAATAAAATTTTTGAAAGCAGCAGCAGAACCCATGTACTTAGAGCAGTTGCACTGCATGTACGTGTCAAAAAATTTGACATCTACAATTGATGGTGGCAAAGCCCTGACATGGTGAACAGGACCAGTCAGCAATGGGAAGCTTTTATCAAAGGGCAGTAAATATTTAACCCTCCATCTTCTCTGGGCAGCAAGTGAACAAGGTGGGCTCCAGAAGTATCCTGAAGCTTTCAGCACACTGTTCTGATTTTCCTGTGGTACCACTCCATTTCAGCCTGGGGTTTAACCCTTATTATGATGCCTTCTCTTTTACCCTATGACCAAATAAAAGCTCCCAAATTTTGGGGTTTATCAGACAGAGTCATGTGAGACATGCTGCTCCTTCCCTGCAGGTGGGCAGAAGAAGAGGGGATTCACTATGAAGACATTTCAAGCTTACTTTTCTTTTTTCCTCACACCTACACCTCACCACTTGCATAACTTGGCTGGAAAAATCCAAGTGGAGCAATGATCTCAGCCTCTTGAGCTCTAATCATGGTCTTCAGTTGCTCCTGAAGCCCTCCATGCTCTCCAGGAACATATTCAACCCAACCCAAGGGCTGAAGGGTGACTCTTGTGTTGCTGACCCTGGGATCTGTGGCTGCTGATGCAGATCCCAGTTGAGGAGAAGAGCTCGTGGGGCTTGTAGAAATGGACTGAGACTCAGTCTGATGCTGTGGAGGCTTTGGCAACTTCCACATGTGACAATGGGGTCCCTTGGAGGGCACCAAGGGAGCTTTACCTTTGCCCTTAGTGATTTAAGAGTGCCTTTCCTTGTCTCTGTGGCTCTTAATTTCCTAAGATTGGATGTTTTATGGATTTAGGGTGTGTCTGTGCCCTCCAGAGGTCTGCCAGGAGGCACCCAAGGCAGATGCACCTTGCTTTTGGGAAAGGGTCTGCTCTCTTCTCTGGGATACAGCCAGTGCTGGATGCTACAGTGGCCCCAAAGAGTTCCAGAGGGCTGAGGATCACACTGTGCCAGTGGTTGTCTTGTTTGTCTGTCAGCCCAAAATAAGCATGGCATCATTTTAAGAGCAAGAGCTTTGCAGCCAGTAGTGAGGGGTATTATGAAGTTTCCTTACCTAAGGGCTGTGCAGTGTTTTGGGGTCCTGGGAAGAGAGATTTGTTTCTGCAGTGAGTCCTATACCCCAATGTTTTTCTCAAATTGTGTTTGCCAGCAAATTACCTGGATTTGAAATTCAGGTGAGATGCTGGATGAAAAAAATATTCTTCCCCACGTTACTCTGACCTCTGAGGTGGCTGATTTATTTTTTAAAGACATCACTGCTCCCCTTGGGAATGGTGTCTTGTTCTGTTTTTTGCTCTATGGAGGTAGCTCTTTTCATGTTTATCTTTGATTCAAGCATTGTAAGGAGCAATCCCCCTCACTTATGCGCTTCATTGTATTCTGGCCACGAGAGATTCTCCCCTACTGTTTGTAGCTCTCTTTTCAGTGTAGCCAGTAAAATATTTGAACAGAAAATAAAAAAAGAAAAAAGAAAAGTAAAAAAAAAAAAAAGACACTAAACAGCCTCCAGCATTTAAAGGATAAAACAAGATGTAAGTGGAAGGCTTACTGTGGTTAATGCACAGGGCTGGGAGGCTTCAGATTGACCATGGCCTCTCTGTGCTGCTCTTCTTCTGACTTCTTCTGTGACTTTGTCTCATTGATTTGGCCATCTTCTGGGGTCTTTAACATACCCCATGTTTTCTGCCGGGAAAACCCATCGAAAAACAGAAGGAAAAGCAGAGATTTGGGTCTGAGGTGGGAGGGAAGATGCTCTTTGTTAGTCCAGCTGATGACAGGTGAAGTATTGGTGGAAGAGCTCAGACAGCATTTTGACAGAGTGTTGGAGCATGTGAGAGGCTGTGCACAAGCAGATGCAGCCTCCAAGGCCAAACAAATGGGGAATTTTCCCCACTTCAGCCTTTTTCCCCTTTCCTGGCCAAGGGAAGACTTGGGAAGCAGTGAGCCTACAGGTAGACATTTTGAAGCATGAGCTGTTGTCAGTGTCAGGATCCACACTTGCTGCAAACATTTATGGGAATTGTTTCAATGTGGTAACACATCCATGCATCTGTTGAAGCCCCAGCTAGGCTGAGGTCTCTTCCCCTGCTGATTATTTGGGGCAAAGGCAGTTTTTAAGACATCTCTCTGCCAGGTCTAATGCTGCAGGGAAGCTGTTTTGCACAAGATTGTTGCAAGCCAATGGCTCATCCACTGAAAAATAAGATAAATCCCAATGGGCTGTAACAGCAAACCTGTGTTAAAGGATCTTAAAGTTAATTTCGTCCTTCAAAGACCTGCTGTGAATTCAAAACTGAGACAAAGTGGCATGAAGAGTTGAGTGTTTGGAAAAGTAGAAACTCACTGTGATGGTGATCATGGTGTAGTTTGAGGGGAGGCCCCCAGCAGGAGCTGGAGTAGTCCAGATAATTCCAAGTAATTAAAAAGAAAAAAATCCCCAGATTTTGGAGGGTTTTTTTAAAACTTCTTGGGTGTAATGGCATGTTGGAGGATGAAGCAAAAAAAGGGAATATTTAAATAAATAAGCAAGTGTTTCCGTGTGGGAGAGGGATCAAGTGAGCCTGTGACTTAATGATCAGTTTTTAATTTGTCCTTTCATTGGTATCAGTGAAAATGACAGAATGACTGAGGTATATGTGCTCACAGGAAAGATGTGAGCCCAAGAGAATGACATCAGGACTATTTTTAATATTTTTTTTCCTTGAAGAAGATACTTCCCTTCACCTCTAACAGCAAAAACGTGATAAGAGAAAACAAAAGAGCAGCCTGAAATTTACCCCTCTGTGAGAGCTGCTCTGAAGACATTGATCCCTTGAGAGTAAAGTTATTTATCCTGCACTGCTGTGTTTGCCATGAGTAAATTTCTCAGGAAGCCTGGACAATGCTCATGTCCCATCAGAGTCTTGAAGTCCACCATCCCTGGGCTGCCCTTGGCAGAGGTTTCGGCCTCCTTGGTGCTGTCAGATGCCATTTTGCTGGCTGCAGATCTGTGCTGATTGCCAGTGTTGGGTGGTTCAGGGCTGGTTGTGTTTCAGGATGCCAGGGGGACAATGAGACACTCATGTTTCTGAAGATCCTGATTTGAAAAGGCTGGTGAATGTGAAAAGTTGGAATTAATGTGTTGGAGGCAAAACCAGCCTCCATGGCCAGATTTGAGTTCTGATTATTGAGAGTATTGATGTTTGGTCCCCACAGCCACATCTAGTTGTGCAGGACACCATTAACCTTGGCTCTGCACAGGGTTGTCACATTTCCCACTGTGAAATCATAAGGACTAATGAGGTTTTCAGTGTAATGAAGCTTCTTGAGAGTTTTCTTCAAGAGCAAGCAGTTTACCCAACTTCTCACAGCCATACATTCACAGCTATAATGGGCACCTTGTTTCAGCCAAAATAAAAAAGGTATTTCTGAGTCTTGGCAAGGCTTAGGCTTAAGGAAACTCTCTTATTGGGTGCTCACTTGTATTTATTATCTGTAAGTCAGGTTTTTAAGGGAGTGGTCAAGGGTTTAGCTGCCTGGGGGAGTGCCATGGGTGGAAGCAGTGCCCTGAGGTTGCGGACTCCTTTGTGCATCCCCCAATCTCCATGGAGGCTCTGCAGCAGCAAGAATGTGTCTGCAAACTGCCAGCCATGCCTTAGCCTAATTAAATATTCATTGTGACAAAATACCACAAACACAGGAGACTTTCCAGCAATTGCTTCACCCCAGGTAATGAACTACTCTGGTTCACTCCATGGGGCTCCCACGATGGGAAGGGCTCCTTCCTCCCTCCACCCTCACTGCTCACCTTGCTCAGCCTCTTGTTCCTTGAATAACCAGGGAAAGACAGAGCTGGGATCTTTTATTTCATGGCTACCTTGTCTTAGTGCATCCATCCCCAAAAATGCTTATGTTTTTGTCTCTCGTGGGCCTGATTATCACCTTCCACACTCCCTTCTGTGGCCTCTGGCTTTGAGTTGAGGTCTTTACCAGGTGGGTCAGCTGCCAGACTGGACCTATAGCCTCTCTCTTCCTCCTGCACCTTGGCTCAGGCTGGGTTTTTGTTACAGAAAATTTCTCATTCTCAACACTCCCAGACATGAGCAATGCAACTGTGCTGCTGCCAGCAAACACAGCCCCCAGCAGGAGCTTTTATGACAGTATCACCTCAGCTCTTGCCACTTGTCCAGCCCTGGGGTGCTGTCTCAGGAACTGACCTCATCCTTTCCTGATTCTGAGCTCAAAATTTGGGGCACGGGGCACAAACGTGCACAGCACTGACTGTTGCTAAACCTTGGTAGCCTGGTGAGCTCATCCTGTGTGAAACCTTTCCTCAGCCTGTCCCTGCACTCCCAAACCAAAGTTCTGTGTCAGGGACCATGAGCTTCCCAGGTGGTCTCAGCAATCACAGGTTTTAGCCAAAATAAGGGTCACTCTTACACATACCTGAAAATAGAAATGGAAGGACTGAGGGTCAGGCTCCTGGCTTCAAGCTGCATTTCCTTTCTCTTTTGAGATGAATAGGCTTCTTGTGGAAGGCATCAGGCTGGACTGTCCTCCAGTCCAGCTTAATTCCCATCCCACATCCTGACCAGCTCTTCTTATCCAGGGCAGATGCAAAAAACCCCTGCTGTTACAGAACAACTTAATCACAGAGAAACTTTTCTACAAAATCCTTGTTTTGCTTTTTTTTTCTCATTTCCCCATCCCTCCAAGCAAGGAGTTTTATATCTCTGATGACCTGCTAGGGCTTTTTTGACTCCTTGCTTTTATTACTCCTGTGGCACATAGATCATAGAAGAGTTTGGGCTATAAGGGACTTTTAAAGGTCATCTGGTCCAACCCCCCTGCAATGAGCAGGGACATCTTCACCTAGATCATTCTTATTATTGGAATGTCCATACCTGCCCTGAATGTGTGGCTTGTAGAGATGTGCTAGTGCAGTGAAATGCACAGGAAAATTATGCATTATGTCAAATTTGGGGCAGATATCCTTCAGTGAGCTGATTTTTAGTGACTTTATTTCTTTGGTTTCCCAGCTGATTATTTAACCATTTTCACCAGAAAGTTGTCTCAGTGAAATGAGAACTCACCCACATTCAGGATAAACTCACATTTTATTTTGGTTTTTTTTTAGGTTTGAAAATGTCGGGTTGTCTCTAGTGGAGGATGTGTGTGCTAGTTTTATTTTGTGTGTGTGGCATCCCTGCATATGTTTTGGATTGGTTCAGGAGATGAAGTAGCAAAACAAGTTTTTCTATATTCAAAAATGGAAATGAAAAGATCAAACAGCTGAGACAAGAGCTGTGTGTAAATGCTTTATGTTTTACTGATTATTTAATAGATATCAATAGCAGTAATTATTGTTACTGTGACTCTTTCTGCTGTTACTTTCCCCATCATTCCTGACTTTTTCTAAGTTCAAGGTTTCTAAAACGTGAAACATTTTGATAGCTCATTCCTGTTTGTTTTCCACCCATTGAGGGTGTTTTAAACTCTGCTGCAATCTGCCTAGGGGTTGTGGCAAGCCAAAGACAGTGGTTTGTGCAGTGCACTGGCAGAGCAGGAATTCCCTGCACAGAGGTGGCACTGAGTATGTTATTATTACACAGTAATAATAATTTCTCTTACCCTGCTTCTGTAGAAGTGTGCATTTGCCTGATGATCAGCTTCCAGGGAGCATCTGAAAGTCCTTTAGGTGAATGTCTGGTCACAGAGATGCTCTGATTTTTGGGCTAAGGATGCCAAGATTCAGGAATGCAGCGGAGCTTGATTGGCAGGCTCTAGCAGGGCGAAACTGAGGGATGGTTGTTGACAACAGAAAAAACTTCAGAAAAAGTCTGCATGAAAGAAGGTGTGGGTAAATAAGGGAAGGGACCTGCACAAATCCATGTCCTTTTTCCTAATTTCAGCCATTAGAAGCTGGGGAAATGCATGGTGGAAATAATTTTAGGCAACTAGGTTTGTTGCAGCTGCAAAGCTGAGTGTGTTATGAAAAGGAAAAAAAATGCCAAATCAAAAGTTTTCAGGCTCTATATTTTTGGATGGGGCTTTGCTGAGCTTTTAAGTAGATTTTTTTTCTCCCTGAATTTGGCACAGTTAGCATGACAGAAGCTAAGATGATACATATGTTTTATAACTGTAGCTCACATTGTGAGTTTAAAATCAGTTTGTCAATGTCTCTTCTCCTTTCTCTCTTTTCTTTTTCTCTGTATTTGCTGTTACTCTTTATGAAAAAGTTCTGCAGCCTCAGCTGAGGAACTGGATGTCATTTTGTTGAGGGAACAGCAATGACATTTTGTTTGGATGGGACTGACATTCCTGCAGTTTGGATGACCAAGAGAAAATGACAATCAGAGAAGGTTTTTTCCCTCCACATTATTTCTCAAATCCTCTCTGTGGTTGTAAGAGTATTTTTCAGAAGAAAATTAAGAGAGGAATTTTCATAGGTAAGTCTAATTAGGCAGAGCAAAATTTCTAGGGTGGCTCATGGCACATTTGGGTGTAACAGAGACTCTGAAAAATAACTTCAGTTTCCCCAGACATGCTGGCCACTGCAGATGTGTTGACTTTATATATCACAGGGCAGAAAAGCCACATGCATTCTAATCTTCCAACATCCCATAGCTAAAGGTCCACCATATCCTGTATTTCTGCATTGGACAGCAATATATATCAGGGTAAAGTCTAACACTGCAGATGTGGGAAGGTTGCCTCTCATGTAGGTCTTGCTTTATCTTCTCAAAAGTGAACATTTTCCCTGTGAATCCAGTGTCTGTACATAAGTTACAAACTTGGGAGTGCACCTCTCTGCTTGGCATACTGGCATGGTCAGGAACAGGACTGCTTTTGGTTGTTGGTTCATGCTTGCTTGGTGTTATTCTACTGCCTTCCATGAAACTAAGCTGAATTACATCTACTGAAACCAAATCCACCTAATTTTCTCTCCTTGCTTCTTACCTTCAGGCTTGATGTATTATGTCTGGAAGCAAACAGTTAGAATAAGATGCATTTGTTAGATTGTGTCTTTTCATTATCCAGACAGAAGGAAGAGGCAGTTGACAAAGTTTCAGCAGACGGTGCATAGTTGTTGTTTATGTTAAACAAAACGAGAATGTGCAGCATTCAGGGGTATAAACAGCATGACAGCAATAAGCATAAAACATAAGATTGGAAGCAGATTTCACTTTCAGGCCTTGGGGAGCAGATGGATCTGAGATCATTGTGCATTTGTGTACAACTCCAAGACCTATATAAACTCATTTATTCCCCATGTCTATGTGTTTTACAAGAGTCAAATGTAGCACGGCTACAAATGGATGCAGCTTCATTGAACATAATGGGCTGGACCCAAGCGCCCAGATCTGTCTCCTAAACTGCTCCAACAACACTAAAAGGATAGAGAAATGCTTTAGTCTTGCAATCAGAGATTGTCTTGTCATCTTAATGTTCAGGTGGCATAAAGATGAGGCGGCCCCTATTTGCATCTCCTCTATGTGCAGGCTGGAGGGAGCTGAATGCGAGAGGAGTCACAGCTGGAGAGGTACAGATTTGCTGAACTTGCACAGAAGCTGTTTTCCCCCCATATCTTATATCTGTATGATATATAGATATAGAAGAAGCCCTAAACTTTTCCCTTGATTGCTGTTTCCTTAACTCTCAACCCCTGAGTTCCCATCCCAGATCTTGCAGCAGGATGAGCACAGCTGGAAGAGGAGATGCAGCTCAAACAATGGAGTTGCATCTGTTGGTACACGTGTGGCTCAGGACTGATGCTCTAAGTTAGAGAGGAAACAAAGCCCACCCTCTGTACATTGGTGGAGATAAAGTCTTAATTTCTCAATTTCACTGGGCCAACTGGATCAGTTCAAAAGCTGCACTGATTTAGTACTTACAGAGGCAGGACCACACGGGATGCCTATTATTTATGGCCCTGATTCCACGGCAGATCTATGTCATTGAAGTGAAGGACATAATGAGGGATTTCAGGCCCAAGCAGAGACTATCCAAGCAGGTGGGAAAGTGACAGGCCAGCATCCAGCCTTCAGAGCACAGACCAAAGCAAAGCTGTTTTAAATAGCAACAATGGCCCTAATCCCCTGGTAGGATGGAGAGATGCAGATTGGTAAAGGGAAGAAAGGGAAAAAAATAGCAACCACATCAAGTGTGTGCATGTGAGAATCCCTTTCAGGATGCATTAATAGGATGCACTGAATAGGAAGAAGAGACCCTGGAGTGTGTTTAAAACTGATTCCTGGTATAATATGAACCACTGTAAATGAAGCGCTGTACAAAAGAAATAATAAAAATATATCACTGCAGTCAGTACCCCTGTCTGGGTCAGCGTTTAACCACGTCAGGACTCACCATTAACTCAGAGGCAGAATAACACGGGCAAACAAGATGACAGCTGGGAGGGAGAACATGAGGACAGCCACAGAACACCAGCAAGGTTCCTCTTGCTGCTGCTCCAAGGGATGGGAACCCAGGAGGGAGAGGAAGCACCCGCCAGGCACAGCTCTGTAGACACCTCCAATGGTGGTGTGTATTGGAATATTTACCAATATAGCCAGACAGCACGTGCCTGAGCTTGTCTGGCCCTTGCTGCTTGACCAAATAGTGGCAACTGTGATGTTTTCACTCCAGAGACACTTTTGGCTAGCTGGATGTGTGGTGTTTCACCCCAGAGACACTTTTGGCTAGCTGGGAGCTTCAGCTGGGTGCTTGGAGACAAGTCCAGGCATGCAGGAGTTCCAGTGGCTGCAGAATGGAGCTTCCCCTGTAACAGGGTCTGTCTGCTCCTTGGGTTTCCCTCTGGCAGAGAAGCTTTAAGGCGATGGTGAAGGAAAGGAGTTGGTTCTGATGATGGTCCTTCTTTTCTGTTTTGGCCTTCAATGGGGATCAATTTGGGCAAGCTTTGGTGCATGTCCCTGCACTTGATGGCATGCCATGCTTTTTCATGGCTTTCCCTTCATCAAAGATTTTTCTTTTTTTTTTTAAGTATCCATGCCATGTCCCTCATATCTTCCTCTCCAAATTGTGTCTTCCTTCTTGATTTTTTTGCCTGCTTTTCAACATCTGTGAAGTTAGTTTTGGCCTCTTTTGGTCCTTTGCACTGCACCTCATTTCCTCCCAGACCACTTTCTTGTAGTCACTAAATCTCTGGATTTTCTGGGTTGTTTTTGGTTTTTTTCCAATTGCATTTCATTTGATCATATCTTCTTTCCAGAGTGTTTCTTTTCTGTTTCACAAGATCCTGTTTCCGTTCCTGAAAGGAAATAAAACAGGATCCTGTGAAACAGAAAAGAAAGACTCTTGATCAAAAGGAGGGTTTCGATCTAGATCTTTATTCTGGTCCAAAGGCCTCTGAATCCAGCAACAGCTCCAACAGAACTCTCGACCGCGTGGTTTGCTCACCCTTTTACCCAGGGGAGAGGGAGAGGGAACACAGGGACCTCCAACCAGGTGCGTAGTGGGGAGGTCTCAAGGGACAAAGGACACCTGGATGGCCCAATGTCCCCCCAGAGGTAGAAGGCATCCTTTGAATTCTGCCAATCACTCAACGCAGTTCTGGAATGCCAGGATTGACAGACAGTGCTCAGCAAGGGTCAGGGTGTGGAAAGGAGGGATGATTGACACACCTGGAGAAAGAATCTTCAGGGAGAAACCCTGGGTATCTGAGGCAAACCGTGCCATCACACCGCAGCAGGCGTGGGTACGCGCTCACCTCCTGCGTCACCAGCCCGCCTGGAGCAGCCACTCGCTCGCCTCCAAGGCAGGAGCTTTAATAAATGATCATCTCACACAAGCCATGCTTGTGCGAGAGAGGATGGGGATGGGTATTTTTAAACACCAAAACTCCCACCAGCCGCTGTCTGAACATGGACTGCATGATCCTCAGGAGAAGGAGAAAAATGTGCTGGTTTCCTCTGGAGCTGGACCGTTTGCTGTGAGTCGGGTTGTTGATCTGAGGAGAGTTATGGAGAATGCAGCCCATGGTGGCTAGTGGTTTCAGGGCGGTATTAATTTCAGGATGGTCTGCTAAAGGCTCTGTCCCAGGAGAGGTGTTTTGCACTTTCTGGCGATCAAAATATCTCTAGATGCTTCAGGCTGGATTGCTCTGACTCCAGCAGTTGAGAAAATAAATCTATATGAACAGGTTTCCAGTGCTGGTTGTAAATAATTTGTGCAACCCATAGAAGAAGGGTGAAATTCTGCCTCCACCAGTGTTAATAGTACATGTGCCAATGACTGCAGTGGGGTGAGGACTTTCCTGTGCTGCCTGTCTCTGTCCCCTTGTCTGACTGTGATCTTCAGCTGGGATCTGAAGCCATGCCAGATCCAGAGCAGCATGCCCAGTGTCTCAAAGTAAAACTCAGGCCAGTCAAATTTATCTACCCTTTGTGTCCTGGGTATTTTACTCCTCAGCGTTTAGTTCCTTGCCTGATGTAAGCTTTAGTCATGCTGAAGAAAACAGCTTTATTGAATTTGGCTCTAAGTTAGCATTGACTGGACAGACTGTATCAATTCAGAATGGACTATTACCATCCCTTTTGGTACTTATCTGGAGCTCAAATATCCTGAATAACATGCTCTGATGATGTCAGTGTCTCAGGGTCAATAACTGGTCATCAATACGAGATCTGCTGTCTCTTCCTTCTCTTCTTTCTGAGCATGGGAGAATATACAAATATTGTGTGACTTCGGTGTTGAAGACCATGAACAGAAGCTGAAGACTTGCACAGAAGTCATTGGGGATGCACTACACCAACCATGACCTGAACCAGTGTTTGCCAGGGCTGGCTGGGCTTTTGTTGTCTGACAGCCTCCACCATGAGGCTGCTGCCTTTGGCTCAGCAGCTTTACTTCAAGGGCAGCTTGAGCTGCATTTGGGGTTCTTTGTCTGTGACTCTTTGAGGAAATTGGGAAGGTAAAAGGCAAGATGAGGAAATACTTACTATAGTCTGTTAAATTCTCCAGTGAGTGCAGTAGGATGGAGGAAGATGGGAGCAGGAGGAAGCTCATGGGAAGGAAAGGGGAAAACAGGTAGAAGTACAGCCTTTATGAAAACATGCCACATAGATTTAACCTAAACACCCACCTGCTGCCCTGGCTTCTCATGGCCTCTGGGGACTTACTATGACAGCTAAAGGGGAGTTGTGCATGACAAGGGGTTTTAAAAATGAGCTGTGGAGAAAGCTTTCCCCATGCCCTCAGCCTGACCTGCCAACCCCAGGCTGGTGATACCCCACATTTCTGCACGTCCCACTGGAATACTTGCATGCCTCCAGCAGCAGACAGAGCCCCAGGCTGTGGAGGCAGGTTTTAAGTCAGCTTCTCAAAGCTACTCATCTGTCATCTGTGTGCGTGGTGTTAGAGCAGCATTTCATCCCGATGCTGGAGGGCTGCTCAGAGATGCTGGGTGGCCACCATTTGCAGCTCTAAGCTTCTCCAAATCCAGCTAAATTAAAAGGGAAAGACAAAAAATGGTTCTGCATCATTTCTGCTGAGGAGGCATTTCATGACAAGAGCAAATACAGAAGTTGCTTTGACTTCTGGACAGATGTACTCTGGAATGTAAAGGATGTTTGAGGACAGATTTTCAGAGGTTGGAACGTACATAGTGACTGTAAAATTACTTCATTGTGCCTGGCTGTGCATGTTAAGCCCATATTTGCCTGCACAAACAAGGTGCTTATGCATGCAGTTAGAGGTTTTGCAGACACAGGGGCGAAGGTGAGTTCAAACTCTGGATTTCTCCATCTTTATGACTTTACTTAGCAGTACTCTCTCCTTGCCAGAAATGCTTCCCTGGGATCAATGTTTTCAAGGAAGAACTCATGCCATGTCCCCTGATGGAAAATATTTAAGCTCATAGCTTGCATTGATAGACTGTTTTAATTGGGGTGGTTCCCTAAGCAAAGAATAATAAGCCTTGAGTTTTAAATTACCCTGGAGGAAAGTCTGTTTAGCACACAGTGGGAAGGTGCCTTCAGCATTATTTCTCCTTTCTCATTTGATGCTGCAGCTTCAGCTCCCAATGTCAGCAGGTAAAAGCTCAGGGTGGCTTTTACGAGATGCTCAAAATTACCTTCACTTGTGCCCCAGGGCAAAGCTCAGGCCTGGTGTCTGCATTGTGAGATGATGCTCAGAGCCATGAGCTGTACAAGCTGTGACAGCACTCATGTCTCCTCCAACTTCAGGCTGTTTCACCAGGGGTAGGTGGCTTAAGTTGAACACTTCCATGATTTTTAGGGTGAGCTGAACTTGGGTTTCCTCATCCAGGCTGCATGAATACGGTTTTGGATCCGCTCTCTTCCCCTGCCAGAACATCTGGAGCAAAGCTTAGGTGCAGGACTGCATTGAAACTAGACTGATGGTGGGACAACCTGGATGGAAGGTGGGCTCAGAGGTAATGGAGATGGACAACATGGGGTGAACAAAGTTATATCAGTCATGATATAACATGCAGAATGTTATTTCTGTTTGATCACATAAAAACTGCCTGGGCTTTCTGTGTACGGGGAATTAAAGCTGCAAAAGCAGCTGGTCACACCTCAGTGTCTGGAGGCAGAGAGAAACCGTGCTGCTCTTAGGGAGATAATAAAGGCCTAAACATCCACAGGCTTTGAAAATAATTCTCTAAGTAAAGCTTGCTCCTAATCCTGCCTCTCCCATGACATTCCTGCCTCCCTCAAGATCTTTGTCTCCTGCTTGGCTGTCCGATGCAGCTCAGCCAGAAAACTCGTGGTAGTTAATAATAGCAGCTTGGGGATAGAGATTACAACCAGGGCAACGTAAATAAGACATTTATTTTCAACAAATGGGATAGAGTGTCTGCTCTGCCATGTTTGCATTTGGCACTCATGGAAATTTAAGGCCTGATATTTGGTGTCAGGAGCATCCATAACAATGTGGATTCATCACGGCCCTAATTATAGCTCCTGGGCAGCTCACATGGGGTAACATGGCTTATTTATAGGTAATATTTATAAACAGACCCTCAGTCTTCCCAGGAAAAGCTCTCTTAAAGTGAGACACATTATGGTGATTACTCTGAGAGACATCACAGGGAGCATCACTGCTAAATCCTTTCCCCTTCCCAGTCAGACCATGTAACATCATTCCCCTGCAGCAGGAGAGGGACAGTCTCCCCATCCCACCCCAAATACAACACACAACCCCCACAAACTGATTTGCTGCACTTTCTGGTTTCCTGGAGGAAAAAGGGGATGCCTGTGTTAAAATAGTGATTTCCCAATGCCACCGATTGCATGTGACAAGCATGCAATTGTGTCTCAATAGGCCACTGCAGTGTTCAGCCACAATCATGTGCCTTAATCACCTGACTGTATAAATGAGTTTCCCTTGACAAGATTCGATCCCTTCGGGCCCCTTGACTAATTGCCTGCTATTGTGAGAGTCCCTGCTTGTTGGGAAAAGCAACTTTTGTCCCCCAGCAATAGCAAAATAGAGAAATAAACACAGAAGTCTGGAGATCAGAAGGTGCTCATTTACTCTCCATATTTGGTGAGACATAAAAGGGATGTTAATTATGTTCCTCTTTGATGACAAAAGTAGCTTTTGCAAACAGTTTTTCTTGTTTGTTCCCTTTTTTTAAACAAAGGTACCTGTACTTCTGTCTCCCTAATCACTCTATAGCACACAGCAGCCTTGTGAAGAGAAACTGGCTAGTAATCATGCCACCCAACTCTGCAGGCAGGGGTTTCTTAATGCCCCGAGCAACAGAAAATGGAGCTTCCTGTCCCTTGTGCATCCCCTGGATCAGAGCTGAAGGTGCTATGCAGAGAGAGGAGCTGCCTGAGAACTTTCCTGCAAGTGCCCAGAGGCAAGAGCTGGCCAGAGAGTGCAGGGCAGGTAGTAGTCAGGCCAAAGAAATGTTGCAATACCTGAGCTCTGGAGGGAAAGCTCCCTGCTCCCAATTGTGCATGCTCAGAGGCATCATTTTTCATGCATATGGGTGACAATGATGTGCAAAAAGCATTTGAGAAGGTAATTTGAGTTGCCCAAGAAGAGAGTTGGCATCTCTTCTCAAGAAGGCATCAAGTCTGTTGTACACGTTGAGGCCTCTCATTTATTCTGCCAGGCTTGCCCCATTCATTGCTGGGTATGTGGATCTGGAAGTGGAAGGTGACAGAGCACATGGCTCTTTCATCCTGCTGAGTGGTGGAGAGTGTGTTGAGATGCCAGAGCTTTCCACACCCTGCTCTTGGGTGCTGGCTGATTTACAGTCCCTGCCAGAACAAAGCTACCTACAAACTTTAACAGACCGGGTTCAACTTTTTTATTTTAAATTTTTTCCTTTCTTTTTTTCTGAATATGCAGAAATCCACCCCAAATTGTCCTAAATCAACCTCTCTTCTGACATGCTGTCTCACACCTCATTGGTGTCAAATTCTTTTTTAGGCAGTGCTAGAAATCAGAAAGATGAAAAGAGGGGAGACATCTGACCTGTGCCTTTTCTTAGAGCATCACATGGTTGTGGCTCACAAGCTGGTATAATCCAGCTCCAGTGCTGCCAGTCACCTGCACCAACCTGGAACTGCCCTGGGATGAACAAAAAGTCTTCTTCTGCCCTTCTTGGGGAGAAGGGGCCTCTTTGGTATTTCCTAGTAGGGATGGTCTATTTATAACTGATAATCTCCTGAGAAAATGATCAGAACAGCCTAAGGTCATTTTCTATTCTTATGGTTTTTGCTGCTTTAAGCTCCACATAGGGTAATGGAGCTGCTGTAGGCTTAGGAAGCAAAGCTGAAGTCCAGCTGGAATGACCCTTGGAATATACATTGGTCCAAGTTTCTGTCCTGGATCACTTTCTCCAGTGAAAACTCTGGAGAAAATTCTGTCTTCCAGCATTCTCTTTGAAAGCACACAGTGGGTCTGTGCTTGGAAAATGCAGTTTCTTCTCCACTTCTGTTACAATTTGGTCTTCATGGGAATCTTCCAAAGAAATTACCACTCAGGAAACACCCATCATTCAAAAGAAATTTCTTCCCTGAAACAAATATACTTCAATGAGACTTTTGAAAGGTGAGTTTCTTAAAGTAATGATGATAGAAAATAAGAAAAGGATGTGTGGATACTGACTCCTGCCAACTAAGAAATCATACATGTGAAACACTTGGCTTGGGAGTGCAAGGGTTACATTCCAGACCCTGTACTGAGCTGTGAGGTGTCACAAGCCCGGTATCCTCACCTCTGGCTTTTTCAATAGTTTGATGAAGCAGAGCAAGTCAGTCAGCATTTCTTTGGTCTGTCTGACTTTTAAACAACCTCCTGCCTCATCATTCAGGGCAGACAGTTGTTTCCCAAGTTAAATGTTTATATATTCACCAGCCTGAGCATGGGGCTTTCACTGTGTCTGCTCATCATGGTGAAACTTGTACCTTGACCATCTTGCTGCAGCTCTGCTTCCAAGCAATCTTGTGTAGCCATGCCACACAATGGAGGTGTTATTCCACATCATTATTCCACAAAACAGAGACCTTTCCTGCCCCTGAGTTCTCACACCCCTGCAGCTGGATTAATGGTAGCAGCATCTTCCTCTTGGAGTCTTTTTGACTGACTTCAAGGTTTCTTTCTTTGTGTGTTTAATTTCTTGCTGCCCAAATTAATTTCCCTACTTGTAATTTTTTTCTACTGACTTCAGTGAAGCTTTCCCAAGACTCCTAATCTTGATGACCTTTCAAAGAAGAAACATAAGTCAGCTTGTTTCCCCAGGCAGTTTTTCCTAATTTCTTACAGCTCTGTTGGCAACATATTGCCACCTCCCTCTAATTTCCTCTGGATATGTTGATGCCTCTCCTAGCTCTAGAGAGACTAATCAATGTCAGGAGGAAAACCAGCCTTTTTGGCTGCTGGCAGGGGAAGCAGTTTGTCTTGTTTAAGGAAACTCTGGAGAGGGTCTGTGAGACACAAACCAGAGTGAATTACCACCTCTCATGAGCTGACAACTTACATGTCTACAGTTTTTTCTTACACTGATTCTTTCAAAGGCTGTGTGAACTATGAGCATCCCCACTGGCTTTACTTCTCACTTGGCTGCTGAGTTTCTTGTGAAGGACCACCACATGACTTTTTTTTGCACTGTATTGTAGCTTTTTTACGGCCAGATGAATTAGAAGGCATTTGGAGATGACCAGCTGAGACAAGATCTGAAGCTCAGGTCTCCAGGCATGTCCTCCTGTTGAAATCAGCTTTAAAAAACCAGCCTAAACAACTTGCCAAAGATCACCCAGGATATCTGTGACAGTGACAACTGAAGTCTGCTCTCCCCTGTTCCAAGCCTGTGCCCTAAACAGTGGTCTATCATTAGTCTTTTCTGGAGGACTTGGAGAGAGAAGATGTAGAGATTTCCAAGAAAAAAAAAACCAACCCCTCTCTATTCTTGAAACCTCTTTAAAGGCTGGAAAGCTGTATATTCCTTTTTCTGCAATGGGACCAATATAAGCAGGACAAAAATAATATTAACCTTCAGCCCAAGTTGGTCTGCAATCAGAACAGCCTTTCCCAGCTTGCCCCCTATCTTTTCCCCCTTCCATACTGAGGACATTTAAAGAACAACAAAGACTCAAAGACTAGCCACAGGGTCTGGATTTCTGGCACAGCCTGAGCTACTGCAGAGGAGCAGCATTTTGTATTCAGATGACTCTCTGACTCTGTCATAGGCCTGATAAAACATCATTTAAACCTGTTATTTCTGATGACATATTCCAGTGCAGTGGAGATTCCTGTGTACACTAATTTGCCTCGAGGATTGCATCATCCTGACGGAAGTGCAGCCAGAGAGATTTAAAACAAAAGCAGTCTGTCTCCAGGCTGAGCTGTGCTACTTGGCAGAAATACTGCTCTCCACAGAGCCCAGAGTGCTGTTTTAGCACACTGCTCCCCTCTCTGTAATGTCACAACGGACCAATGGCATCTCTGGTGTCTCAATCCCTAAAGGATCCTGGACGAGCTATTCAAGGTACCAGTGCCCTTGCATGAGGTTGTTGGTCCACACAGGGCCTTGTGATGTTAGCACGACCAGGATTTCAGGGGAGATATTCAGGAAGCAAATTGTTGAAATGGAGCCTCTCATTTTCAAAGCAAAAGCCATGGAAAGCTGCTGATGAATTGATTAAAGGGCTGGCATATTTATCCCTGTTGATTTCTCAGTAGTATATTAGTTAGGATCATAAGTTGAGGTGGATTGAGAGGGTTGAATGGCCAGGATGAGGAAGGATTTTCTTGCAGAAATCCTTCCAGATGGGGAAAGATTTCCTTGCCCACCTCAAGGATTCACACAGTGGAAGCATTTCCATGGCACCCATTTTCAACCCCAAAAGTTGACATATATCCCTTGATGCCTGGCAGGACAGCTCTGGGTATTGACCTTAGGATGGGTAGAGCTGGTGAAATTACAGTTGTCTGTGGAAGAGCAAAAAGAGAAAGAAAGCGAGAAAAAGAGAGGGAAGTGAAAAAGGAAGGAAGGAAGGAAGGAAGGAAGGAAGGAAGGAAGGAAGGAAGGAAGGAAGGAAGGAAGGAAGGAAGGAAGGAAGGAAGGAAGGAAGGAAGGAAGGAAGGAAGGAAGGAAGGAAGGAAGGGAGGAAGGAAGGAAGGAAGGAAGGAAGGAAGGAAGGAAGGAAGGAAGGAAGGAAGGAAGGAAGGAAGGGAGGAAGGAAGGAAGGAAGGAAGGAATCTTGGCTTTTGTCATCCACTTATTGACAAACTCACCATAAAAACGTGTGGTTTGTGGTGAAAATTAGTAAGACCTCAATAAAGAAAGAAGAAACTTGGCTTGAGGAATTTTACCCTTTTGCAGGACTGACACATGGGTATTTGTTATGGTCCACTCCTGATATTAATGGTCATGTAATGGGATGTGAAAGGGTAAAATGCTCCCAGGATTTGTTAGCAAAGCCTTCTTAATTTGCAAGAAAGGGGACTCCTAGAAACCTGTCCAGAAAGCAGGTGGCAAGGTGTCCTGTAATAGACAACCTCCCTTGATTTCCCTGGTGCATCGCTGCTTGCTGTCTGAACATGAGTAAGAGTGTAAAAAAGCGATTTTTAATCAATCTCTGCTGAAATGTAAGGCTGTTGCAATTATATTACATCTTCCCTCCCACCCTACAAAGTGATTAATTAAATTGCATACAAATTCTGCCTGGTACTTAAATGTTGTGCATGCATTATCTTCATAGTTCATTATCCATTCCTACAGAGATCAAAAAGCATGGCTCTGACTCTGAGGAATATCTCCATTAAAAAATGTAATCTTTTTATTGTGCTGCTCTGCTGACTACCTGTCATCAGAGTTTCACCTGCTCCTCCCTCAGCTGGGGGCAGCTGCTGCCTCTGCAGCTCAGCATTGCATGGGAGCTGCCTGGTGGATTTAGGCTCAGATTCAAAGGACTTCCCTGGGATAATCAATCCATTAAAAGCTGGAGCAATTTTATCTGCTCTAGGTACACCTTCAATGGAAGAGTTTAGCGGTGCTGAAGTTTAAAGTTGGCAATTGTGGGTGTTTTTTATACTCACCGGAAAAATCACTCCAGGATCCTTTTACATTTTCTAGGTGGAGAAAAATGACCTTTTCTAAAGGATGGTTCTTCTGACCTCTCTTAGATATTTATTTTAGGATGAGATCACTTCCCATCTCACTGTTGGCTGTAAATGAGGTCAAGGGTGAGTATGTGTCAGACATTTGGATACTTAAATTAGGGTGGGTGGACTGCTCCCTGCCGTGTTCCCTCAGGTCAGTTGGGCCATGGGACTCCCCTGCCCCCATGTGAAGGGCAAGCAGCCTCTTGGCTAGTGCCAGCCTCCTCAGCAGATTTGTTTCCTGAGCTCAAGCTCTGGACAATTTCTTGTTCATAGAATCCTAAAATCACAGAATGGTGTGGGTTGGAAAGGACCTTAAAGATAATCTTGTTCCAACCCCTTTGCCATGATCAGGGTCACCTCCCACCAGACAAGGCTGCTTAGAGCCCCCCATCCAACCTGGCCTAGTTTGTCAGTACCTGAGCCATAGAAAATCCAGACCTGAGGATGAATTTGCAAAGTAGGTAACAGGGTGGAGGGGAGACCCTTCCTTTTCCATTTATTTAGAAATGGAACACATTTGGTATAACCTTGTTGGAGGACAATAGCATGGAGTTCATGGGGATACCCCAACAATCTGCAGAGGGACATGGAAGAAAAACCGACTCTCTCTCACACCCTACAAGAGCCTGGCTGAGCTGGAAGCACAGCCTGGGAGGCTTCAGTCTCTCTCCTGCTCTGTAGTACACACTTCAAGCAGAAGGGATCGTGCTCTTCACCTGCCAGAGTGAGAGGAGCCGAAGGGAAGGCAGGAGCTCAGCACAGTAATGAGCCACATGCCTTTGTTACTGAGAGAATAAAAACTCTTTGCACCAGCTATTCCTTTCTGTGCCTATTTATAAGTGTTTCCACAATACAAGCAGTGTTCAAAGTTCACTGTATTTGACTTTTGTTTTTTAAATCTCTGTTGTATTATTATCTGGAGCATATTAACCCCTAGGTGCTTAGGTTTTTAAATGGATAAAAGATGCCACAGGGAGGAAGAAGGAAAAAGAAAATATCTAATCCTGCTTAAAAAAGGACCAGAAGGTGAAATAGAAGATTAATCACTCTTTAACACAGTTTGCTGTCACCTTCACCACAAGGTCCCTATGTTCTCATACCCAAAATTAAGAGACAAACTCAACTAAGTTGCTGCAATTCAAAAAATTCAGATACATGCACATACAAATAAATCTAAACCATTCCCTGTGGTACAATTGTTGGAAGCACAAACCATTTTTAAACTGATACCAGAAATGAAGTTTTATTTTCAATCATATTTACTGTAAATTAGAAATTACTCAGTAAAATGCAATCTGTTAGGCAAAATGCATCCTGTCACTTTCAATTAACCAGCTAAAAGGTTGTTAATGAATAAATATTGACTTCTAGAGGAAATGCTTCTTAACCAGCTGCAGATACATGTGCATGATATTTGACAAGTGATCAATACAGAGCTGGTGTGTTCCTGCTAACCTGGAGGGAGCTGTTCCAAATGCCTTGGCAAAGCTTAAGATGACGAGTTGCACGGTGCCACAGGTTAGGGGCAGGGCAAAGAGGTGCTGGGATATTACAAAAGTGCCATATGTTTGTGAATCCTGCTCTACACCTGCTCCTAAAACTAAGCACCCTGGAGTGTAAACTTGGAGGCAGAAATCAGCCATTCAAGCATCTCTCCAACTTGATTTTTCAAAGAGTTAAACACTGATGAATGCTGAGAGAGCACAGCTCCCTTTTTCTTAGTACCAAAAATGTGCACATAGGTGCTGTCCACACTGAGTCTTTAGTCTTTTAATAGTTTGTCTGACAACTGTGTCTTGAAAAAATACCCAAGTCTGACACTCCAGGTCTGTATCCTGGTTTCTGAGTGTGATCACCCACACTCAGCTCTTTGCTAATCCACAAAACTGAATCCTTCAGCCAAATGCTGTTGTGGGACTTTGAGTCTCACAGTCCCGCAGAACTAGTTGGGTTGTATCATCTGTGAATAAGGGAGAGCCAGGCATAGAGAAGGATCCTGTGGTGAAGGAGCACGGCTGGGATTTTAATCCTGGACTCAGGCTTCAGTCTCCGGGATGGCCACACGGCTGCCTTAGTTCTTATTTGTATGTAGAAGAGGGGGCATGTTTAGATGAAGGTTGGTGGTTGGAGGGGTTCCTGGCAAGTCAGAATCCTCTGGGTCCCAAGTATAGAGTTAATTGAATTTCCAAGAAACTTCAGTCACTTTGTAACCAGGGCTGATGTGCCATGCTATAAGTAATCCACAGCATGGAATACAAAACGTGGTGTGGTTTCACATGAATTTTCTGCAAGCACTAAAGCTGTTCCCATCTCACAACACAGTTGGGCACATGATCTGAGGAGAGGTGGGGACATGGAAGAAAGATTTCCATATCATGGGAGGTTATTTGAGCTTTTTGAATTGACTATCAAATGACCACTGTTACAGTCTGTTTTTCTTCCACGTCCTGTATGCATGACAATAAAGGTTTCTTGTTTCAGTACTTCAGCACTTCCAGTTGTTCCTCCAGTAAAAAGTACTTTTCAACCTATCAAATCTAAAAATAGAGAGTGAAAAACATGACAGCTGCCACTGGGCATTGTCTGGGAGTTTAAGGAGTTAAGTGTTTTCCCCATGTTGATGTTTCAAGTTTTTCTTGCTTGAATGGAAACAGTTGTCTCTGGCTCCCTGGGCTGAAGCTGATCAAGATTATGAAGTTCATAGATGCTCTTCTGTTTTGGCATCTAAATGGAAATGAGTCCATCAGCTGGGACTCCTCAGGAGACCATTGCAAGATTACTGTTTGAACAATGCCAATTGCTGCAGAGGTTAAAAAGGGCCTTGTGGAGATATGTTAGCCCTGTGTCAGATGGGCAGGATTGTCTTTATCCTAAATATCCTGTTCATCCTGCTGATGTGGTGGGTTTAATTGGT
Source organism: Zonotrichia leucophrys gambelii (assembly GCF_028769735.1). Taxonomy (NCBI): domain Eukaryota; kingdom Metazoa; phylum Chordata; class Aves; order Passeriformes; family Passerellidae; genus Zonotrichia; species Zonotrichia leucophrys. The sequence goes on along the minus strand of NC_088171.1, from coordinate 6,713,012 downwards.
TTTGTTTTTTCAGTCACCCCTGTGATACTTGTGTCCCTTCAGGAACAGAGGGCTTTACCATGTTGCCATTGCAGATATATTTGCTCCTTTCTTTCTGCCTGTCCCATTTACCTGGTTTAGTTTTTCCTTTGAGCAGAACAGCATGGTCTGATATGTGCAGGTCGATTCAATAATTGGAGCACCTTTGGGGTCTGACTGGCATCCAAGGGCATTTTGGTGTGGTGCTGTGCCCAATCTAACAAATCCCATTTCTCATCAGCTTTATTTCACACACTCCTGATGGTACAGCTTTGGCTTCTGGCTCTGAGAAAAAAAAATCAAAATCAAGGCACTCTACCTTCCAGGTAAGCATACCACTAGATTTTTCTCCAGTTCTAATGCACAGCAAGAGCTTGCACACAGTGATGCTCTCTCCATCTGCCTTAATTCCTGTGCCTCGGGTGCACCTAAATTCCTCTCATGTTCTCATTTGGGTGATACAGCACAAATTATGAGAATGGACATTGGGTGTATCAACAACAGTAAAAGCTAACAGCATTACACAGGCACCAATAAAGCTGAGATAAGAACTGCTGGGCTTTTCTCTTCTGCATTGGCAGTTAAATGTGATTTCTATTATCTCACTGTTTGCTTTAATGTTATATGGAACCTGTCAAGGCCCCATAGTTTTGCCACTTACTGTTCCACTAGAAGGAAAAGACTCCGTAAATTACAGAACCTTTTGCTCCTGAAAGGTGTGTAAAACTATTCCATCTAATTCATGGTCCCCTTTATCATAAGTGATAGTGGAAATGCAGAAGATTAGCAAGGTCAGATGAGTTTGGGATATCAGGCCAAATCTGTAAATCTTCTGAGCTTGCTCCATTCTCACCATTATCCCTAGACCTGCCAAAACCTGTATGGGCTTCTGGTGTGCTCCACCTTCAGTTCAGCTTTTCCCCTAAAGTCACCAATTTTGGCATCCTGCTGGCCAAAAATACCAAAACTTCAATGAACCAATGGATGCCATAGAGGATGTGATTTATGGGATTGTAAATCCTGTGAATCTCTGCACTCAGACTGTTTCCTCATGTCCCTGTATAGACAACAATGGGAGTCAGGTGTGTTGAAGAAAGAGATTACCTGTCTCAGCTAATGAATTAGACATAGTCTCATGCTAACCTCACTATACTGTTCTTCTTCCAGGGATTGATCTTGAACATGTGCATAAATCTGCCTTGCATCTTATGTAGGACCTAAGATACACTTCAAGGCACTTCAGAACCTTTGTGCGTCTTTGTACAACTTGTGGGGAGGAGCTTTGTTCTTAATCTTTGCACAGTAATATCATCCACTAACCAAGATGGACTATCATTCTCTGTCCCTACTGTTCTCACCCAGCCTCTGCCTGGTGAGATTTTACCCAGCAGCACTGACTTAGGTTGGCTTTGACAGCCCAGTTGAGTTCTTGCTGTGGGGCTGAAGTTCCCTCCCTGGAGCTGTGCCAGTGGTGTCTGTAAAACAGCCAGAGCAGAACATGAGTGTATAAAGTATGTGTGATAGAGGAAGGAGACTCAGTTTCTTTGATAAGGGTCCAGGCCTTCAAAATGATCAGATTTCTTCAGCTGGCCTTTTGTAGAGTGATTTAAATATCAAGGGTATAATGAAAATCTCCCAGGACACATTGCTCATCTTGTGCCAAAATCCTCATCACCCTGGTGTTGTTATCAACTAAAGGTCATAACATCACGACTTAATATTTCTGTTTCAGAATAAATCAGGAACAATTGGACCATGTTGGGCTATATACTGCAGAAATAAATGGAACCACATCTCCAGCCCCAGGGGAATTCATAAAATGTGTAGGGCGTGCGAGGCATGGAAAAGGTTGCTGGCTTGGGAGGGAAAATCTGCATGGCAAACTATGACATTTTCCAGTCTCTGGGTTCTTTCCTCTGCTCCCTACAAGGGCAGAACAACCAAAAGAATTTTTGAGCAATTTTTAAGGGAATAAGAGTTACTTTATTGGAATTGGTGTGGGCAATGAGAAGGAGCCAATATGTCATCTCTGGTTCCAGACCAAAACAGAAGGATCCTTTCAGATAAGATGAGTTAAAGGCCATTGAAAGAAAATGTCAAAGGGGTGAGGAATAAAGTACCCATGATTGCTCCAAAATGATGCATGCTTTTTCTAACCTACTCCTGCCTTGAGTATTACTCTCCTACCATTGCAAACTCACCTGAGCCAAGAGCTGATCCCTTGGGTCTTTGGATGAAGATCACTGATGTCGTACAAACTCTGGTGATGCCCAAATCTACAAGCAGATTGGCTAGCCAGGATCTAGTGGCTCCTCAGAGCTAGGAAGGAGGCAGTGACTTGCACCCTGGACTCCCAGCTCTGGGAGTTGAAGAGGAAAAATGGGAGATATGTGTTGAGTTGGGTCCTACTAGAACCAGGTTGAGATCTGTGCAGTCCTGCTTAGTCCTTCTTAGTCCTGCTTAGTTAACATCTTTTTGTGTGGGGAAGAAACATGAAGAGAGTCTGATTTCAGACTGGAAGAAAAAGTAATTTTTGAGCTGGCAGACCTATGGAAGGAGAGAGAGGCTGAGATTCACGTTCACGGTTCCCTGTGCACCTGGTGGAGAGCACAGTGCAGAAATGAGGATTAGAGAGAATCCACTCCTTGTGCTCACAGCAGGAAAGGATAGAAACCTTGTCATCCTCTCAGGAGGTTTTTTTTTCTTACATGCTCTTAAGTAAGACAGTGATTAAATTCCTTCCCTGGGAGCTTGCCTTTCTGGGGCAAATGAAACAAGGAAAGGAAACATGTAAACAAATATTAAACAGACAGAGCAGCCTCCCAGATTTCATCAGGCTTCAGGCTGTTGCTTGGCTTGCCTTCTGAAGGAGGTGTTTGTGCCTGTGTTCCTGGGCTAACTCCCATTTTCCCTCCCTCCATCCTTATCTCTGTACCATCGCTGCTTCTCCTTGTGCCTGAACAGCAAATTGAAAATTTTGGAGTGGGACTTTTGCTGTTAAGAGTTCCCCTCCAAATGGATTTGGAGATGATATTTGATTATTCAGAGCAGCTTTGGAGCCCGTGCAGAGGCCGGGCAGTGAGTGTGCTGCAAAGGACACGAGGCAGAGAGTTGCTAGGAGGTGTTTTGGCACCCAAACCCAGCCCAGGGTGCAGGCAGTGCTGTGCCTGTTATGTCTTACGGATCTGCATCTTCCTGCATCGAGCTGCATGCTCAAAGAATGTTACATTATGTCAGGAGCTGCCATAACATGAGGTAATTGGCTTTGATATGACATAATCCACCCATAACACAACATGTGATAGATGAAAGGACTTTCCCTGAGGCAAGAAGAAAGCAGCTGGTAGTGTACAACACCTGAAAAGAATGGGAGGTTTTTAATCATCTCCTCCCGCCTTGCTGGGGTGGCAAGTTGTTCAGTCTATGCACATCCTTAATTGAAAACTCAAGATGATTAATTGTTTTTTTAAAATACCACAGCATGTCTTATTGCGTTTGAAACAAATTAAACTTTCCATGAATTTGTATCAGCCATCCACATAAAAAGAAAGAAAAAGAGAAACCAAGCTCAGGTGAACATCTACAATATGCAAGATGCAATCAGTTTTCTTCAAGCTCTTCTTATCTGAAGTACCTTCTGCTCATCCTTGGCATGGGCCCATGTTTAATCTCAGATTTGCTGCTCAGGGAAACAGTGATGAGTTGATATCCCTTCAGATCTGATCTTGAGCAGAGCTTCTTGTGCTGCTTCCTGCTGGTCAGAGTTAGCTGCAGAGGAGGTGAAACTTGGAAATGGCACAACTGAACTTGAATTGAACTGAACATTTCATCATCTTTTCCACAGGGACATCCCAACCTGTGATGTCCCATGAGTGGAAAGGGAAAGCCATGAACAGATGATTGTTCATGTCTTAGGAAAGTGTTCTGGAACCTTCATTTCTGAATGAAGACATCCTGTGAAAAAACCTTGATGGAATGGAGGGAGACTTGCTTCAGATAAATTAAAAGGGATCTGATCCTAAAGGGACCTGTCCCCGATCTGATTTGATTCAGGTTACTGTCATTCAGCTGTTTTACAGGTTTCCCTTTCAACATTACTTCCTGGAATTCTGTCACCTCT